>NC_058145.1:16935926-17256760 GCF_011075055.1 Mangifera indica | reverse complement strand
TTCATGATTTACTTGGTGTGACTGTAATGATGGTTATTGAATTCAGAATTCTACTTTTATATGGTAACTCTGAAAAAATGATCATTTTTTCAATCATATCATAATATATATTATAAAAATATGCATAGATTTATTTATAGTAGTATAACATTTGGATGACGTAAGTATTTATAGCAATGGGCGGTTTTATAAATGAGTGAAGGAGAGAGAAAAGTCGGCAAAATTCAGGGGAAGGTTGGACGTTGATAGGTGAGTGGTGAAGTGTTGAGGGCTCATGAGGAGTGGGAAAAATGCAAAGCATTTGTTTTTGAGTCGGTATATATATTTATGTTTGTATGTATGTCAAGTTTGTTTTTTCTTGACGTGGTCACAAATGGGTAACTCTTGCCCTCACTTGGCAGCCAAAACACCCGTGAAAAGAAAACAGAGACTTACTGAGAAGTTGCAAAACCCGGGTGCGGTTCCCACTTCGAGTAACCGGTGGAGTAGGATCCGATCAGATCATTTTACTTAAATTTTGAGTCGGTTTTTATCTAGGTACGTTGTTATTAGGAAAACCAAGCACACTTAAACTGAAATCTATATTACATAAAATCAATTGACTTATATTAAGGTTCAATCTACATACTTATATACTGGACATCTTACTCAAATTTATTATATGTGTGACTTTAATTTTTGTCCCTTTTTGTTTATTGCATTGTGGGGTTACCTTAGATGGATATCTGGTTTGTCCATTTCTTTTTATAATGCCAGATACGAAGAAGGAAATCAGGAAAAGTTGCCTTTGAATTTCTCGAATTCATCAATTTATCTATTCATTTTTGCTTTCATTATTAGATTCCTCTTAGTTTTTTCGTAATATTCTTTTTAGCTGGATGTGAAGCTTCATGGTCTTGAGACCACCCATTTTGTCTTTGTCCATGGAGGTGGCTTTGGTGCTTGGTGCTGGCATAAAACTATAGCACTTTTGGAAGAAGGCGGTTTCAATGTTACTGCCATAGACCTAACTAGTTCAGGGATTAATTCATTTGATACAAATGGCATTACCAGTCTCTCGCAATATGTGAAGCCACTTACTGATTTTCTTGAGAAACTTGCTGATGGGGAATAGGTTTTTTCGTTTTCCATATTTCCTCTATTTCTTGACATATTTGCTGCTCTTCTTTCAGCCTTCTGTTCGTTGAGTAAGACAGTTTCCTTTGAAATGTTGGTAGTTACTACCAGGAGTTATTGCATTGTTGTACACTATAGAACTGCCTTTTAGTATTGAATAGTTAGTATAAGCTAGAGATTTTAACTTGTTTGTAAATTTTGAATCTGTACCTTAATAGTCGTTTGAGATGTCCTGCAATGAGACTCTTCCAGCCATGCAGCCTCCACAGTTGCACATCTGTGTTCTTCATTCATGGAGATGAACAAGTCTAATTAAACTTGCTATTGTTGCTAAGTTTAAAGTTGTCAAATTCTTAAATGAGCAAACTTCAGACTCATGATTCATGGTGGCATAGAATCCTTTATAATATTGGTTAACATTTGAAGTACTGGTTACGAGCAAAACTTTGATATATATGGATCTCATACCAACATATTTGTCTTACACTGTTACGTCTGAAGACTATCTCACACGTATATTTATTTGACGAAAATGAAGACTGGTGATGACAAGCTGTTGTTCTTAGCATGTACAATTAATTATGTATTCAATCTCAGGTCTTTGGATTTGTATTTTGGAGGACCACTATCCCATTCTAAACTTGTATATGAGCCATTAAAACGAAATATATTTTTATTTAATTTTCTCTCTCTTTTTTTCTCAAAAAAAATCATGCATGTGATCTTGGTAGGTCATGATTTTGGTGGTACTTTATATCATATGCAATGGAATTGTTTCCTTCGAAAATCTCAAAGGCTGTTTATATTGCTGCAGCAATGTTGACTAATGGACAAAGTACTCTGGATTTGTTCAACCAGAAGGTTTGTCCTTGACTCCATCATGTTTCAGTTACAATGATGATTGGTTTGCTGGAATTCTTGCACATTTCAGAGTTTCTTAAATTGTATTACACGATAACAGATCAGGCGTAATCTTTCATGTATGTTTATGCATCTTCTTCTTCTTCTTCTTCTTCTTATATTTTTATTCTGTTTAATTTTGCACTAGCATCTGTCTTGCTCTATAGCTTTTGGTCATCTGAGGGAAAACGTTAATTATGGGAAGCTCTCATTTTTTTTTAACCTCTTTTTTGAGTAAAGCAGTGCCCCCGCTCCTATCATCTTCGATTTATTAGCTTCAAATCTTTAAGAATCAATAGTATAGGAAAAGGAATTACTTTTACATCAAACTGTAACCTTTCAATCTCACCTTTCTGAGAACGTTTATTGTAAATGATTTTTCTAATCTTTGAGACTGATGCTAAAAGTCATTGCAGACAGGCTCAAGTGATTTAATGGGGCAGGCTCAGATATTTTTGTATGCAAATGGGAATGATCACCCTCCTACTGCTATTGATCTGGACAGGTCATTGTTGAAGGACTTGTTATTCAACCAAAGCCCTGTGAAGGTATACTTGTGCTGTAACTTGTGAAATTGTTGACATAAAACAGAACACACACATAAGAAAAGCAGATGAAATGATTTTTAACTCTCTTCCCTCTCTCTAAATGTTAAAAAACAGGGTTTGCAAGATTTCTGAATGAGAGTATTGATAGGATATACAAATCATGATCTTACTTGTGTAGTTGTTGACACTACCGTTAAATTTGACTCAAGTGCACTGATTAAATTTATCCTATAAGCATGTGCGCTTTGCTTTGTATAAGATAGGAGCGTGTAATTATTTGGTCAAGATGGCTGGTTAAAATGTTCTGTTGGCTCACACGAAGCTTAAATTTTAGCGTCATTGTTTGCTATTTGGGTTGACATTCATTTTAAACAAATCACAGTTGCCATGTTCCACTGTGCTATTTGCTTGGGTGTTTATGGTTGTTCTGTTGGGTATGAAAATGCTGTTTTTGAACTTTTTTGAAAGGCCTGTTTCAAAATTTCACGAGCTGAAATTAGGAAGATAATTAGTGAAGTTGGCGATAAAGACCAGCTATTTGGTCTTAGAATGCATTCTTATTGAATTAGGTGGTAATACTCCACTGATTTAGTTTTGATGTTGCATTCCTCTTCGATTGGGCAACTCCAAATCTAACCGAATTCATTTCATCATAATCACAATACAAAAAACTTTCTTTCAAGCTATGGACGTACACAATTGATGTAGAGTAAAACAATCAAATTACAAGTAGAATACAATAGCAGAAATGGTAATTATGCTACAACTCTCTACCATAATCAAAATTAACACACATACACACTCTAATTTGGATTTCTAAGGAAATATAAAATATAACCAATGCATAAAGGAAAGTTCCACCAACCTTGGGGTCTTCCACCACCAATTCTTCCACCAAGAATGAATTGGATAAAGTAAAATGGAGAAAACCAACAAAACTTTGCTTCAAACTTCTATTATATCAAATTATCTAAACTCTTACAAAAGCAAGGTCACCCTTTATATAGGGAAGAAGTGACAGCAAAAATGGATTTTTCAATACAAAATCTATTCATTTTTTAATACAAAAATCTCTTAAATTAAGCTAAGTCATACCTCTTAGTTGCTAAAGACAAAAAGTGAGTTGCATTTTCCTTAAATCTAGGAACCATGTCTCCTAGCTTAGTAACTAAGTTTCTATCTAGTTCTAAGCCAACTAAATACACAAATTTGAGTTAAAATAGACTTCAAAAGAGTCTTGGGCAGATTGGGCTTGGAAAGGCACCATCTGAAGCTTATTTTAGGCCAAAAGAGCAAACTACTCAAGAGATTCTTGAGTCAAACTAATAAGGCTATGCCCAAAAGTGAAGTTGGGCCAAAATTGAAGGTGTAATGTTTCCTTTGGCTTGAAATTTGCTAGAATTTTATTCTTCTTGACTTCAAAGGCTGCATGGAGACTTGAGGATGACTTGGAATCCAAAAATAACAATGGAGCTATGTATACATCAGTGTGTATTTGTGTTTCTTTTATTTTTCTCTTCATATCATTATTGTTATTCTAATATGCTTCTCATCGTCCAGGATATTGTGTTAGCATCTGTTTCAATGAGACCAATCCCCTTCGCTCCAGTTTTGGTGAAACTCTCCCTCTCCGATCTGAAATATGGATCTGTGAGATGGTTTTATGTAGCGACTCCAGAAGATAATGCAATTCCTATCGCATTTCAAGAGAGCATGATAAATGCAAGTTCCCCAGAGCAGGTATTCCGTCTAAAAGGCGCTGATCACTTGCCTTTTTTTCTCAAAGCCTCAAGCCCTGCACAAGTTATTAGTAGAGATCTCAAAGATCCCTGCAGCTTGATACATTGATGGCTTGCAAGTTTTGGTAGTCCCTCCCCAGAGTTCACTGACATGACACAGGAAAGCCTTACAGGATGTTAGGTGACCCTGTACTTGCTCATATCTTCATATAACTGGTTTCCGAGCACCAAATTCTGGAAAAATTCTTTGACATCTTATTACAGAAAATGAAATGTTTTCATATCTTTTTGACAGTCTTCTTTTTTCCTGGGAAAAAGATTATTATATTATTATATTTCAGAGCTTGGTATGCGTGCATGCTGTTGATTTTCATATTTTGTGCCTTCAACGCAACTATTGCATTATACAATTTGTGGCTTGTGTTGTAGCCAAAATAGCACGGGAACTTATAATGGGTGTGTTTCCATATTTCGGAAATATTTTCATTTTAGAAACTCTTTGAAACTTGTAAAAAATGTTTCGGATCATTTTAAAATTTTTGAAAAATTATGAAGCACGTTTTTTTTAGAAGAAAAATCGTGAAATCGATTAAACATATATTTTTTGTATTTTTAAACAGAAAATATTTTTAAATCTCATATTGAATTAATTTCTTCTCTAATCTTCGATGTGTTACTTATCTCTTTTCCGACATATCATATAGATTAATGTGTATTATTGTTTTTTTCTTAAATATCTATATGTGTTTGTTCAAGAATAATTTACAATAGATTCTATAATTCTATTTTATAATATTTTTTCTCTTTATTTTTTTTATTATTTATTTTTATATTATACAAGTTTATGTATTTTTGTTATAAAAAATTTAATATTTATAAAAACTCCTTATATTTTTCATATTTATAAGTTTTCTCACGTTTTTGTTTCCTATATTTTTAAAAAAATACGTTTCCACATTTCGGTTTCTGTATTTTCACGTTTCTCCGTTTCCGTTTCTGTACTACATAGGTTGTAGCATTGGCATCATCAAAGAATTACATTGAATCTCTGGTCACCTGGTAAATGGGAGGTGACCATCTATATCTGTAATATTAACCCATATATGACAATATAAATCCGAAGCATTTTGCATCGATCATAAAAATATTAAATTAAAAACTTGTATGGTTATAAAAATACCTGATATATCATCCTTTGTGTGTTCGCGAAGCTTTTGAAGTTCATCTGAATTGCAACAATGAAATGCAATTTAGAAACATCTCTTTAGGAAGATGGAGTTTTTACCTTTATAATTTTGTTTTACTAATTTCAATAATCTAAAAAAAGCATGGTGCTCTATTCACGAATGGTATTATATATTAAAAACTTAATTTTTTTATATTATGAATTGATTTTTTAATAAAACAACGTATTTATTGATATTCATGTTACTTCACGAGCAATTGACAAGCAGATACCGGCCGACATCCATGGTAATCGTAAAAACGACTAGTATGGGGCATAACTGTGGGAACTCCATCACAGTATGTCCCCTGTCAAGTTACTGTTTAAGCTTTAAGGTTTGCAAATGTGTTTAAAGACGATTTGGAAGCTTTGCAAATGCAAATTGGACAACTTGATGACATCAATGTTTCTAAAATCTTAGCCATTCGACCAAGCTTTAATAGCTAGTTCGGTTTGAATTAATGAAAAATAAATTTCAACATTGAATTAAATTGGGGTTATTTGTGATAAATGAAACTAGTTGCTTTGGTTTGTGATTAAACCATCTAATCGCCCTAATCAAACTATTATATTGATAGCAACATAAAATGTTGGGAGTATTGATTACAAGACATTCAATGCATTAATAAACCTACCAATCTTTTTAGTTCTGAATCATGCTTTTCCCGATCCTATTAGTTAAGCAAGAATGGGAGATGAGCACTATTGATAAATATATACATTTACAATATATAAAAATACATACTTAGGCCGTATATGATAAGCAGAATTGTAGACCGTATAGTATAAGATTTTAAGATGACTAAGCCTTCTGCTTCTCATGCAGAAAGGATGGCCATTTAGGGTTTTACACTCTCACTCTCTGCTGGGCTGCCAGAGAAAGATACGCCATCGTTGCGGTGCGGATAGTTTGTTCAGCACGAAGCAATGACGACCGTAGTACCAACCTCCGAAGAAGACCCCACCCTCGCTGTCGTCCGCTTCACTTCTGAACTCGCCTGGGCTGACGCCGGTCCTGCCGTATATTTTTTAGTGTTCTTCACTTTTTTAAAGATCTGGGAGCTTGATTTCGAAGTTCTTTGTGCTAATCTGTAACTGGGTATTAGTTACTTTGTCTGTTAATTGATTTATTTTATAAAATATCCTTTTTTTATTGGAATGTTTCGTTTTCAATTATTTCAAAGTCTTTTTTTCTTAATTTTTATGATATTTGTGATGGATGAGAATATTTAGGAATGAATGTAAGGATATTTTCATAAGAATTACAACTTTAATTGTTTTGAATTGCGTGTATGGTGATCAAAATTTGTTTGTCATGTGTTTTATGTTCTGTGTTCTGGTGACTGAATTCAGGCTGCGGAAGAAGAAGTTAATAGGCTCTTTTTGGAAGCTCAAGAGAGCATGGTTATGGGGAGATGGTTGGATTTGGCATCTCTAATGCTCACTTTGGCTGACTTGATGTTCGCCAAGGTCTCTGAAAAAGGTATTGTGTTTTTTGGTTTGTTTAGATTGAGTGCATTTCTACAGTAGTTAAGTGATAACTTTATTTTTTTTCAAATATGAATCAATCTGTTTATTTGGCTGTGGGATAGGTGTAAATTTGAGGGAGTGATATGCTTTAGAAAGATCAAGGTTTTATGGTCTTAGCAGTTTGAAATGACAACTTTTTGAATTTTCCATATCTACTAAGGGCTGCTTTCATATTCACGCTTTGTGGATTGTTGAAATTTTAGAATGAATCAGGGTTCATGATATCGTATGGTTTATACTTAAGTGCACTGGTTTGATAGATTGCATATGTTCCACTACAGAATATAGATCTGCAATGGCAAGTTATGGCTTTTGATGTAGGTAATACTATTCACGTGGTGAGTCCATGGCTGACTTCTTTAGTTCTATAACTTGAATCCTTTTGTCTGCCAAACTAGCTTTACTTAATAAAATTAAGCTGGGTAACCAGTGTTTGTTTATGCTTCTGTTTCTCATTTGCTGGTTTTGTATAAATTACAGAATAGGTTCCTATAAATGGAATCTTCTTATTAAGAGTACCACTAAGCTTGCATATGTAACATCTGATTATAATAGATATATTCTTGGTTGTTTGAAAAACAAGTGAAAAAGAGTATATTTGTGTTGCATTGGTTCTAGTTCTTATGACCCACTTGTACATAGATATATGTTCGTTGAGTTAGAACTTTTTTTATTGATTTGATATTCTTGTTTTCTATGATATTCATCATGGTTTATTGTTTATGTAACTACATTGTGCTATTGTTTCCTCACAGATATTGAGTGTATATTCACTGTTATTTGCAATCTTGTCACAAAGCCTGAAAGTCTAGATGAAGTACATGAGATAGCAGAACTTACATCTGGGAAAATGAACCAACAACCTAATGACATGCCAGCATTGCACTCCAAGATGTAATTTCATTTGATGATTGTAATATTTCTTATGAAGTGTTTAAAATTTTTTCTTATTCTTGACCATTTCTTTTAACCAGCTTGTTCAATCTTTACAATCTTCTGGAGAATCCATACAGCCGATTTTTTGTATACATGAAAGCCCTAAATTTGGCATTGAACGGGAAAGTCACTGACCATATAATACCTTCTTTTAAAAAGATTGATAGCTTCATAAAGGAGTGGAATATTGATATAAAGGACAAAAGAGAACTCTTTCTTGGCATCGCTAATGTACTAAAAGAAAATAAAAGGTATTTAACTGAGTGTTTAAATGCTTGCAAAACTGTATTTGCTTATGCCATTTTGTATATCTGTGGATATGATTTTATTCCTTGTAATCGTGCTGTGGCATTTTTGTTTTTCCAGCTCCTCCAAGGATTCTTTCAAGTTTCTGACAAAGTATCTGGCAACTTTCTCCGGTGAAGATGCCTATACCATGAGTAAAGCCAAGGAGGAAGCTGTGCGTACAATTATAGAATTTGTAAAGTCACCTGACATGTTTCAGGTAAAAATGAAGGGCTCACTGAATTTCTAAGATGTAGGGGCTGATAATTTTTCATATCATAACCTGAAAATCAAATGAAGAATTTTTCCTGATCATGGATTAATAGGAATTGGCAATTTGATTGCATTTTGCGTCTGCTTGAATCTGCAATTTTTGTTCAAGGGAAACCCCTTTGTCTTGCAATTTGCATGAATATGCAATGTTCTCAGTGATTGTTTGCCTTTTCTGACCAAAGATTTCTTTGATATCTAATTAATTTGTTTTGTTGCATTGCAGTGTGATTTGTTATAGGGCAATTAGATCTCAGTGATTGTTTGCCTGCTATAGGGCAATTAGAGAAGGATGCTAAGTACACATTAGTATATCAGCTTTTGAAGATCTTTCTGACACAACGACTGGATGCTTTTCTGGAATTTCTAGCAGCAAATTCTACTTTACTGAAAGGCTATGGTAATATTGTCTTTGGTGTTTTTTTGTTTTCTAGTAATTGGATATTAGATGAGCTATATTTTCTCCAAAATTAAATTATAAACAATTGTGCTTCTTTCAATATTGCAGGTCTTGTTCATGAAGACTGTACAGTGAAGATGAGGTTGATGTTGTTGGTTGTTCTTTGTTCTAATGGTTCAGATCAGATTCCTTATGCCCTTATTAGGGACACCCTTAGGGTGCGTTTGGTTGGCGATAAGATAGATTACTTTGGTAATCTATCTTTTATTCCCTTGTTTGGTTTGTCGGTAATAAAAGATTACAGTAATCTTCTATTACCAATGCTGACGTGGCAGGTAATATAGGTGGTAATCTGATTACCATCTTTACCTTAGGTATTTAAAGATTACTGGGGTAATATTTAGTTTATTATAGAAAAATTATTATTTATTAATTTTTTGAGATAAAAATAAATTTATTTTTAATTAATATGACAAATAATATAAAAAATATTTAAAAATAATTATATTCAAGGGCATTTAAATAAAATAATTTACTAGTAATCTTTTATTACCTTTAACCAAACACAATAATTATTTATACCTATCAAATTTTATCAAATATAGTAATCATTTATACCCAGTAATCTTCTAAGTAATCTATCTTCAAGGTAATCTTTCTATTTTAGTAATCAAACATTACCCAAACCGAACGCCCCCTTAGGGTAAAGTAACTTGCCTCTATTTCTTGGGATTTGCTGTAGTTTCTTGGTTGCTTATATTTGAGCTTCTTTTATGTAGATTGACGATGATGAGGTGGAGACATGGGTGATTAAGGCAATAACTGCCAAATTGATGGACTGCAAAATGGACCAGATGAACCAAGTTGTAATTTGAGGTAAATTGTGCAGTTCTCTTTCTTCTCTCACAATGTACGCTTATGTATACATACATGCTTACAGGCACTGATTTATTCTAATTTTCAACCATTGATTCCAGTAACATCCAGCATTTAATACAGGTAATTTTCATATTTTTGGTTCTAACTTCCATATGATCTGCAGCTGCTGTACTGAGCGTGTCTTTTCACTACACCACTGGCAAACTCTTAGAATAAAGCTTGCAATTTGGAGGGTAAAAAATCCCATCATTGAACCTTTATGGTTTTGTCTTTTTTCTTTTAGTTACTTGTTCCCTCAAATGTTATATAAATAAAAAAAGATAACTTATAAATGCCCTGCTGCAATTTTTGGACTTAAATGGTAAATGCTTGGAAAAGGAATTTATCTTGTCATTTTCGTATTCATATATTTGAGACTGTCATGTTCAGTAACTATTAATGTATTTACCTGGATTGTTTCTGAATTAAGTTTTTTACTTTGTTCCTTTTTCCAGGGTAATATTGCTAATGTAATCAGCACCATTCAAGCTAACAAGATAACTGAAGATGGGTCACAGGCAGTGCAAGGATTAGTGATTCGCTAGTGTGCTTGTTCATCTCTTAGTTTCTCGAAGGTCTCTGTTATCTAGAGATAGGGCAGGCTACCTAGCTGGTGTCGCTGTTTCCATTTTTGTAATTGTTGAACATTAATCTTAGTGCATTGAAATTTTTGACAGAGAAGAGTTAATCAGATTTGTTTATCATGCTATCTTCCTAAATGATGCATGGATTTTATGTTCCATCTACAAATTTGTCTCAAGTTCTCTTATTGCCAAGCCGCTCCAACCCATTTTGATCTCTAGACCGTAGCAATTTCTGTCCAACATTATAAAAAACAACGATAGGTAGATCATAGATGCATTAACTGAGACAGGCCCAGACATTTGCATTCTCAATGCTTGTTATGGTTCTTTATTTCCCTCTTTGTCAGAAGGCACTGCAGAGAATAGAGCCAAATGGAAGTCATGACTTGGATTTCAATAGCAATCTTCGGTGATATTGTTATCTTGTAATTATATTGATCACTTTGTTGGGCAGTACGGTTCATCCAATGATATCCCTCCAACAAAATTATGTATCGATTTGAACAAGTTCAAATTGAACATTAAGAATTTGAAACAAACTTGTATTGATCTTTTATATTAGGGTTTAACTTGATTTGGATCTATCTGAAGCTCCATTATTATTTCACCCCAAGAATGATAAAATGCTCCTATTACAGAGCAAAAGCAACTAGCATAGAGAACTTCGTTACCAACAAAAATGAAAAGCCACTTGGAAATTTTACATGTTACAGAATAACCATCTTCTTATCCTGCTCCAAATTTATAGCTTTCGAATTTACTGTTCTTCTTTGACTCTCTTCTCTATTATTGGGCTATTATCTTTTACATCTACTCTTTTACCCGTCAAAGGAATCAGGTTACAGCAGTGAAGGGGCATCTTTCTGGACTCCAATTTCTTCATCCACGACCAAGTCAACCACGTCGCGTGACTCATCTCTACCGTCTCATTGTTCCAACCTTTCGCAGTCTGAAATTAAAGCGCCTGGCAATTATTGTTGTAGTGTGGAGAGCTCTGAGAGGGACCAGAAAATTATGTTGCAATGGACGTCGACCACTCAACCAAAAATGGGTTTGTAAGGAAAATCAGGTTTGGCATTTCTGCAGAAGACTTTGAATGCTGCCAAAGACCACTATGAGCCTAAGTCATGGACAGACAGATACTTATCTTTGCTAAGCCGCTGGCTTATGTCTTAAAGCTATATCAGAATCAATGGTGGTCACATTGTTTTTAATAGTTGGGATAAAGTTGTAACTATTAAGAACAAAACATATGTATATAATTTTAAGAATTTCTCATAGTATCAATTGAGTGACTTCATTTAGTGTAATTGAATGATGGGATTGTTATTTCGAAATTACCTAATTATATTCTTTAATTTGTGCTGATAACCCAGTTTTGAATCAAAGTAAACAGGTATAGTCTGTAATCACATTGTGTTTTGTCTCTGTATTTCTTCTATCACCATTCTTTAGTCAATAAGAGAGTTGCAGGTAGAGTAAAGGGGTAAGGAGACCCTTTTACTTTGAATTTATTTTTAGTTTAATTGATAAAAAATATCAATAAGATGCTTAATAATCCTGGATCATGTTTCATTTCCTTAGTCGCTATCATGGGCAATATTTCGGTCTGCCATATGCGCAAGCTGACAATCACGACACCTAGACTCCATTGTTTTAGAATATATTTTTTTTTATTTACTTTAAATTAATGTCCTGATTTTGATTTGTGAAGAACAAGTCAATCAAAAGAGTATAGCCTTTCCTTTATTATCCGTTTTAGTTTCAGCTTTCTTCGAAGCCTCTTACTTCTTTCTCCCTATTTATTCATTACTCCCTTCCACATCCCAAAACCCACATTATTAAAGTTATGGGAACTTCCAGGTTTCCTTTTGCAGTCTCACTGATGATTCTGTTCATCACCACTAACCTGTGGGCAACCATCGCTTTTGAAGTCGTCTTCAACACGAACACCACCTCATTCGGTGTTGCAATTGGTGAAGAACAAGAAGAAGAAGAGTTCTTGATGGAATCGGAAGTGAGTCGAAGGCTTCTAGCAGCCCCACCGGTGAACCCTCTTTCTTACAACGCTCTCAAAACGAAAGAAGTCTGTAATGCAAAAATTTATGGCAACTGTATTAAACCCATCAGCGGGAACAATCGCCCTTGCACTTACTACAATCGTTGCAAGCGTGCAGGCAGCTAGCTGATCATAAAAGGCCATCAAGTTTTTCATGAACCAGTGACTAATCCTGTGTTTTATAGTTCGCAGATTATGAATACGAGTGCAAGTTCCAGGAAATTGAAGATCCAGATCACTGTAATTGTAGATGTTTGTTTGCAATTTTTTTTCTCCAGTCTTTGTTACAAGGGAAATTATAATAAATGGCCAAATTACCCCTTCATTAAGAAAAAATGTCCAATTTCACTATTTCTAAATAAAAATACCCAAATTCTCTATTTCTAGGCAAAAACGCCATAATTTTTTTAAAATATCAAAATTACCCCTCATCATATTTATATAAACTTTCTCACTGTCACTCTTATTACATACATTTCTTATATCACTTAAATACTCACTTTCACTCTCATTTTTACTTAATATCAATTACTACGGGTTCGTTCAAAAAAAAAATTCGTATTTCTAAATTCGAATCGAAAAAAATCAATTCGTGAAAACTATATTGAAAATAACATATTATGAATAAATAGATATATTAAAATATCTTAGAATGTCAATAATCAAAAAATTACTTGAAAATCTAAAAAAATAGATTTGATTTCGAAAACAACACGTTCAAATAACTTATGAACGAAAAAACCGAAAAATCGATAAAAAATTTCGTAATTACATCATAAAACGTGTCTAAAAAAGCACATCATAATTAAAAATATCAAATTTGAAAATTACATTTAAAAAAAGTCTAGCCCGATCACAAACAAACTCAAAATCATAAAAACCGAAAATCTTAAATTTGATAAAACAAAAAAACTGTATAATACACATTGAAACAGTTTTATTTTGACCTCTAAATTCAGTGTAACCAACAAAGCTAGTTGTCGTTACAGAGCTCGAAATGAGCTTCGCGTTGATATATTACAGGCCGCGTAACTCCTCTTGGATCAAAAGTTATGGTCGTTCAAAGTCTGTCTCATATAAACCTTATAGTTTTAAAAAAATTAATTTCTACTCAACCCACGGTTTTCACTGACTGCCCATAGTTCAGTGTAAAATTTTCTACGGACCCCCGTGGATCTCCCCCTGTTCCCCCTCCCCCTAAAATTTTGAAACGTTACATTCCCCCCCCCCCCCCCAATCCCACGGGCGCCTATGAAAGATTACACAACATCGGTAGATTTAACCCATTTTTCGGCCAAAAAAATCATCATTTCAACCTCTAATTTTAACACAAATCAAATCTACACATTTAATAACATAAAACCCCTCAAGAAATTCAAGCAAAACAACCAAGAATCAAAACATTTTATGCATTGTTTAAAATCGAAACTCTAAACATTCAAATCTCAAAATCTCTCTCAAATCTCAATAATCCTAACAATAAATTTATTCAAACAAAAAGATGGATGATGTGCTATTCTTATTTGTCATTTTTTATTGTCAAAAAACACAAAAAATCAACGAAAAATATGAAAACCCGTTACGTCTGTAGGAGACCCAAATTTTGCTTTGATTTTGAATAGTAAATCCGTGGGAAATGTAGGGTTTATATATAAGGGCAGTTTAGTCATTTCCCAAATTGAGTGTATTTTTGCTTAAACCTTATAATTTTGGATAATTTCGCTTTAACACCCTTTAATTTTGACCATTCAATATAATTTCCCTTGTTATAATGGTGTTTCTCTTGGAATCAAAGTTAGATCAGAAGCAGCTCCGTGTCAAAATTCTATCCTGATGATTACGAAAAGACAATTGATGAATGGGCAGAGCATTATGAACCGGCAACTTAAACGAAGGTTGAGATATGGATAATTGTTCAACAGTTGTTAATAAGATAATTAAATTTGCTCTTTTTTCAGTAGTTGTATATAAAAATCAGAATTATCTAGAGGTTGATGTCTATGATCCCATATCTAGCAAGAATTGAGGGATTTGGGTTAATAAAAATTCATTATTTCTTTTTAATAAGACATGATGAAACTTTGAACCACCAAAGGTTAAATGAGATAATATCTCATAGTTTTAAGTGATTTATTATACTCAAATTTAACAATATACAGTTATAAGCTCCTCAATTCAGAGATTGTGTTGACAGAAAAAATCTCATATTTAAAGTTCTAAGGATAAAATAATGTATATAATTTTAAGAATTTTCCACTTAAAAAAAGATAAAATAATATCATAAAAATGTTATCAATGATATGAAATCAGTGTATAGAATAATAAACAGTATCATTAAATGTAAAATCAAGCCGAGATAAATGGCAGTTTAAATACTTGACTCAACTTCCTGAAATCTGATGAAAGAGCAGAGATGTATAGAACAAATTGATCGAAGAGGATAATAGTTTGCTGATTGTTCTTGTGGGTTTCTTAATACAGAGAACACAACTCGATTAATGGAGACCTGAACATGTAGTATAAAAAGATGACAATAACTAGTCGCTATATATTCTCACAGATTGAACAGGAGACTGCAATCTGAATTCTCAAGAGGCGTTATCCCATCTTCAACTTCGCCAAGTTCCTCATCCTTCTCTTCACTATTCTGAATCTGAAATGCAAACTCGAGTCCATATATTACTTCACTCATGGATGGTCTTTTGTTCCTATCTTCATTCAAGCAGCTTACTGCTACCTCTCCAAATTTCTTCAAGCACTCGCGCCCTATCTTATCCTTCAAAAATGGATCAACAATGTGATCAAAAGTACCATTGTTATGACATTCTCTGGCCCAAACAGCTAAACTCGCTTCCTTCCTATCCACCGCTCGGAGTAGAGGTGGTCTAGCACACAATACTTCCAATAACACTACACCAAAAGAGTATACATCAGATTTTTCTGTAAGCTCCTGAAGAAGAAAGTAATCCGGATCTAAATACCCGAAAGTACCCTTGACCATTGTACTAACATGAGTTTGGGACATGGTTGTGGGTCCTATTTTGGACAATCCGAAATCTGAAACCTTGGCTATCCATCTTTCATCCAACAAGATATTTGTTGTCTTCACATCACGATGAATGATATTGTGCCTGGCGCCAGTGTGAAGATAATCAAGCCCACGAGCTGCACCGATGCAAATCTGAAGCCTTAGGTTCCATGGAAGAGGAGGATTATTGGTGTTATAGAGATGACCTCGTAGCGTTCCACGCGCCATGTAATCGTATACAAGGATCATCTCCCCATCTTCGTCGGAGTAACCAATTAGAGACACCAAATGACGGTGTCTGAGCTGGGAGAGCATTTCAATTTCTGTTTTGAACTCTAGGGCACCCTGCTGTGACCCTGGATTCAAGCGTTTGATGGCAACAGGAGTGGCCTCGTTATCAATGAACCAGCCTTTGTACACGTTACCAAACCCTCCAACTCCGATTATTAAAATTTCGTCGAAGTTGTTTGTAGCCACTTTGATTTCAGATAGTGAAAAGTGGGTACAAAGATCATCAACTGGTTGAGTTAAGCCACGGGACTCACTTGACTCAGCGTTACCAGAAGTTGGACCCATTGAAACCCCAGCGCCGGACCCTGAATCTACCGTTTTCCGTCTAAGCCAAAAAATGATTAAAATTATAATAAAAATCACCATAAAGCTGGATACAGCAATTATGGAAATTTTAATTTCTGCACGTTTAGAATTCTTTAGTGACACAACCTTGGGTGGGTTGGTCATAGGGACAGAATAATCTCCTGCCAGGTTTTTATTATTGTCCACTTTGAAGATTTCAAGACCGTTCAAGATGGCATCCGAGTATTTGGTCTTCCATCTGGGAGCTGGGTGGAGTTTAATGGTGAGATTCTTCTGCTTCTCATTTCCTTCTGAACCTATTATCACAGCGTAATCTCTGTATACGGGAACACCATTTGCACCACTCCATCGAATCACATCTGCTTGAGTCTCAGCAGTTTGGTTAGCTATGAAGATCTCAAAAACTCTATCGCCAAGCTCTTTTATCTCTACCTGAATCTCGCAAAAATGAAGCCTAACAAAATACGTGAACCCACAATCCACTGGGAACCCCAAAGTGAGATTATAATTTTCGTTAACATTTCTGTCTTGTCCCATCGACATAGCAGTTTTATATACTTCAACTGGAGCAGTGTAATTAGGTGTCTGACGGAAACTGAGACTAATACTAGAGTTAAAGACATAAGCCCTTGGTCTCGCATCTGTCAAGTAGTCTTTCTTCCAAACAAGCCAAGTTCGATACAGGCCTGTGTCGTCCTGGGGTGAGATAAAACTCCCGCCGATGTTTATTCGGTACACTGTTTCAAGGGCACTGCTGTTTTCAATACCGTATGAATTCACTAGGCCAAGAAATTTTAATGGTTTATCTCCTGGTCCGGTATAATAAAGATTGGCTGGCATGGATGATATTTCAATTCCATTGATAAAAGCATATGCATCATGGCCATCTGGAGTGAACGTAATGTTTAAACTTTGATGTTCTTCGACGTCAATGCAAAATTCTTTGAAAATGGCTTTTTGGCCGGAAGTAACAGCTATACGTGAAGGCATAAAATTGCTGAGAAGAGTAAAAGAACTGGCAGTAACAGAGAATAAATCTTTAGAGCTTTCAATTTCTTTACAAGAATCTGGATAGAAATGCGGGCGGATGAACTTTTGACCTGCGGAGATGCGGAATACGTAGGTGAATGGCGAATAGGAATACCGGGCTCGCAAGTAAACCTTGTCGATGTAGGTGAATGGCGATTCAGAGACTCTTGATTTTCCGTTTGCTTGTAAATCTAGGAGAGGGTTATCATTATCTCCAATCCAGTTCCGGTTGTCGAAAGCAGTTATGTTGCCTTGCCCACCGCAATTGACAAGTTTGCTATTTGTGGAAGGGTTTGGAGCCGGTGAATCGCCTGGAACGGCAACGGAAATTAGGGAAGTGAGGAAGAACATATATAATGAGTTAAGACGAACTGATTGGATGTTTGAATTATAAAGATACTTGTTCGAAGTGCCCTCCATTGTTACATGTTGGCTACGCTGCAAGAAATAAAACATAGCAACGAAAAACATATTTTAATTCGTGAGTTTAGATTGGACGCCAACAAGTGGCGAATCAAGATAAAATTCAGGAGGGTTAAACTACAATTTTTTCACTGATATAGTGAGTCATAACTTGGCTTTCACTAGCAATCTGCATTCTTCCTACAATGAAATTGATCACTGTGCTGGAAATGAACTGATGATATCTTTCCTGCAAAATTATGTATCAATTCCATCAAATTTGAGTTGGGCATTAAAAATTCGAGCCAAGTTTGTATAGATCTTTATCCAAATTTGATTTGATTCGAATCTATCTCTAGCTCTATTGGTATTCCATTCCAAGAAAGGCAAAATGCTCCTATTAAAGAGCAAACGCAGCACTAGCATGAGAATCTGATTACCAACTAAAATGAAAAGCCACTTTGAATCCTTACATGTTACAGAAAAATCATTTTCTTATCTTGCTCCAAATTTACAGCTTTCGAATTTACCATTCTTCTTGACTACTCTTTCGCCCGTCAAAGGGATTTATGGGCTCCAATTTCTTCATCCACGACCAAGTCAACCAAGTCCCGTGACTCATCTCTACTGTACGATCATTGTTCCAACTTTTCGCTGTCTGAGAGGGACCAGAAAATTAAGTTGCAATGGACGTCGACCTCTCAACCGAAAATGTGGTTGTGAGTAAAATAAGACTGGCATTTCTGGAGAAGACTTTGAATGCTGCCAAAGACTTCCACAAGCCTAAGTCATGGACAGATACATACTCATCTTTGCTGGTCTGCTGGCTAACGTCTTGAACAGTATCAGAATCACAGGTGGTCACATTGTTTTGACCAGTTGGGATAAAGTTCTAACTATTAAGAATAAAACATATGTATATAATTTAAAGAATTTTTCGTAGTATTAATTTACTGACTTGAGAACATATAATTGAATGGTGGGATTTTTATTTCGAAATTACCTAATTATATTCTAAAATTTGTGCTGATAACCCACGTTTGGATTGTAGGTAAATAGATATAGTCCGTGATCACATTGTGTTTTGTCTCTATGTTTCCTCTATCACCATTCTTTAGTCAACAAGAGAGTTGCAGATAGGGTAAACGGTCAGCTGACCACTATCATTATGTTTCTTAACAATCCTCCATTATGTGTCACTCCACTAGTCTCTATCATTGGGCAATATCCCGGTCTGCCATTATCGCAAGCTGACAATCACAACAGCTAGTCTCCATTGTTTTAGAGTTTTTTTTTTTTCTTTGTTTTAAATTAATATCCTGATTTTGATTTATGAAGAACAAGTCAATCAGAAGAGTATAGCCTTTCCTTTATTATCCATCTTGGTTTCAGGTTCTTTCCCCCCTTTTATTCATAACTCCCTTCCACATTCCAAAATCCACATTCAAGTGATGGGAACTTCCAGATTTCCTTTTGCAGTCTCACTGATGATTCTGTTCATCACCACTAACCTGTGGGCAACCATCGCTTTTGAAGTCGTCATCAACAATAACACCACCTCATTCGGTGTTGCAATTGGTGAAGAACAAGAAGAAGAAGAGTTCTTGATGGAATCGGAAGTGAGTCGAAGGCTTCTAGCAGCCTCAGCGGTGAACCATATTACTTTCGACAGTCTCGAAATGCCAGCAGTCTGTAATGCAAAAATTTATGGCAACTGTATTAAACCCATCAGCGGGAACAATCGCCCTTGTACTTACTACAATCGTTGCAAGCGTGCAGGCAGCTAGTTGATCATAAAAGGCCATCAAGTTTTTCATGAACCACAGACTAATCCTGTGTTTTGTAGTTCGCAGATTATTAATACGAGTGCAAGTTCCAGGAAATTGAAGATCCAGATCACTGTAATTGTAGATGTTTGTTTGCAATTTTTTTTCTCCAGTCTTTGTTATAATGGTGTTTCCCTTGGAATCAAAGTTAGATCAGAAGCAGCTCCATGTCAAAATTCTATCCTGATAATAACAAAAAGTCAATTGATGAATGGGCATAATGAACCTGCATCTTAAACAGAGGTTTAAATATAGATAATTGTTCAAAAATAGTTAACAAGTAATTAAGTTTGCTCTTTTTTTAACCAGAGTGCACTATATCACCAAACCTCTCCAGAATGTTACTTTTAGCAAACTGCATGTCTGAGTGATGTGGCTGCGTATGTGTGAAAGAGGGATGAATAGAGAATTCTGCTAGATGAAGAGTTTAATATGCCATTCCAAATTTCAGAATGGAAAATTTACAAATTTACTGTCTGGTAAACAGAAGATAACTCAACAACAATCATGAAATTGTCTTACAAACAATTGCTTGCTTTGACCTATGAGAATACATTTGCTAAGCCTCTAGTTGGTTTCGGTGTATTCCTGTAAAAGAAAATTCAACAATATCTTGTAAAAGAAAGAATCTTTACCAGATCCACTAAAGCTTTTAAAAGAATTAATCAGTGAATCCACTTTAACAACCTTCATTTTAGCTCCTAAATTTAATGATAATGATTGCAGTAAGAACAGCAATATATTTCAAGGTCTTAAAAATAGGTAAAACTTTTGATCATATGTCAACGATAGCCTTCTGGAAAAAATGTTGATCCTTAGCCAGCTCTGAGCCCAAATCTCCACCCTTGTTGTGGGCAGCATTAGATCACCATCTATTCTCCTTTTGCACACAGACGCTCTGAAAAGGTAGACAGAAATATTCTTAGACACAGCTTTGACAAATAGCTAGAGACACAAGCACATAACAAAGAGCATAGCACTTCATAAAACGGAAAAAAAATATAATAGCAACCAAGGTTAAAGAAACTAGAGACAAAATATAAAAATCAGGGAAACATAAATGCCCAAGACATAACAGGAAGATACACTCTAGCAGCCAATAATTTGTTGCAACAACTCTATGAGATTTTACAATGCAACTATAAAGTAAGAGTTTCAGAAGATCATAAACATGAAAATCCCAAGACATCAGACCATGCACATGGCAATCAAATGTACTCACAGGTTCCAACAATATGAATCTCCAGAAATCTAGGTCCTGTCCCTGGGATACCATTATTGTAGCTTATAAGCTAATGGGCCATGTAAAGAAATAAAAATATGAATAACAAAGAAACAACTATGTCTTCCACCTTGCAGGTTCAAGCATCAAAATCCACAAATAAAGATTATTTTTAAATATTTGTTTATCTTCTGATTCCTTTAAAATTTACAAATGGGTTCAAGCATTAAAATTTCAACATGTATCAAAAGTCATTTTATACCTTTTTTGTTTTATCATTCCTTATCACAATAAATGCAAGTACAGCAGGAAAAAGTCCATACTCAAATATTCATAGGCTAATATCATTGAAGTTCCCCATGCTGACATGCTGAAAAATCTTGGACCTAGCCCTCGATATAAACCTTGCCAACCATCTTCTGCAATCAATGTTTTCACAACATGTACTGTGGATGGTCTCTTGTGATGGCCCATTACCTACAGTGCAGAAGCAGATAATTAACACAAAATAAAATAAAATATTAAATATAATGGTTTGCTTCAACATTCTAAAGAACACCTGTAAGCGAGTCTTAATGGTGTCCAGTGGCGTTGTGATACAGGATGCTGCTGCACCTGCAATAACTCCTCCAGTTGCTTGAACCAACACCAATGCCCCCAGGCTGGGTGGAGCTTTCTCAAAATCCGCATCATTGCCAACGAGCCTGCACACACAGTCAAACAATGAGTTCATAAAAATTGACTGCATAATTAAGTATATCATGATAAAAGATTAAAATGGTAGAACAAAAGTTCAATGATTAAATTAATCCTGGAAAACAGCTATTCTAATTAGACCACAAGATTGTTGAATAATCTCTTGATTGGGGGAAAAAAGAGCCCGAAAATTATTATAATCTTGTAACAGTGACGATTCTCTAACCTCCTATTCCTTCTTGATCTTTATATTATCAAATATCATTCATTAGAAATTCAGAGTTGGAATCAAGTGCAGGTTTGAGCAAAGCAAATCTGCTGCCAGTAACCATTCACAGAGGGCATGGAACATTTGGACATTATTATAACTGACAATATATTTTTACCAGTGAAATATCCAAGATTACCCAAAGAACAAAATTTTCTATCCAGATTCTAAACAGAAATCGCACAGAGTCAAGTCATAGAGGATAATAAAACTATAACTGACCAAAGAAGGCTCAGATGCAGGGTTAGGTCCTCTTTATAAATATTTATATTAATAGAGAACATGAAACCACAATGTTTTACCTCCAGATGACACGTTGGCTCGAACCATAACTTGCCCACCATACAGCATTTGATGGGCCATAAGTCATAATGGATAGGCCAAACCCTCTGTATAATCCTCGAATGCCGTCAGACTTTATAACCTTACGAGCAACATCCACACCACCACTATACTTTGCATGGCCTGAGTATCCTTGAACCATCAACTTTTGGCTAACCTTAAAAAATATTTTGAAGGAAAAAATTTAGCAGCTTTAGAGAAGGCAATTCTTAGATTGCATGACATAATCCAAAGGCGATGCACTAATCTATCATGCATGGTTTATCCAATTATAGTAAATTTACGATAAAATATATTTCAATCACAGTTGTGAATTATTATGGCTTCATCCTACAAGAGACTAGTCTCAAATTACACAGAATCTATGCTTCCTCTGCTTCAACTTACAATTCCGTTCCTAGTTAATACTCAAAACAGATTTATTCTAACATTCAAAGTATATTTAATAAGTTCTTGATGAATCTGAGAAGTATTGAATACTTGCCAAAATAAACAAAGAAATTAAATTATATTAAATTCTTGTATTTATTTTTTTTAATTAACCGCTACATAGTATCCAAAGAGCAAAGGTATTGATGAACAGGACAGTTCTCTTCTAGAAGTATCTGAGCTATGTAGTCTATAAATTGCAACCAGAAAGGGGGAAGGTCATGAAAATTGTTGCCCAATGGAAAGGACTAACTACATACCAGATCAACTGGAACAACAACAGACTGAGCAACAAGTGATCCTGTAATGCCAGCAATTCCATTTGCTATGGCTGCTTGTGTAGCTTCAGAGAATTTAAACGGTTCTACCATCTTGAAAGCTGTTACCTTTGTTGTCTCTAAAGTGGTCAGATATATTACCCTAGCAGGAATGAGACCAGTGATGACTGTACCAAAACCTCTGTATAGACCAGGAATCCCATCTGCCTTCAGTATCCCTCTAATAACCGTAAATACATTTCTCTCGGTGGTATCCTTTGAAGCGACCTGAAGCCTGGTTTTTACCACAGAGACTGGATATAGAGCCACTGTAATCCCTGTAAAGAGGCCAGCTCCAACAACATAAAATTTTGTTTTATCAAGCCTGCAAAAATGAGTTGGGTTATAAGCATAGAAACTTAACTCTTTAAAAATCATAGTAAAATTTGGGAAAAGTAATTAGGGGCATGGGAGTTGATAAAATGTTCACTACAGGTACAGAAAAGCAAGGGGTGTTTCAATCATGGAACTGCCCTTTAAGGAATCGTAAATAAATTTAATAACCTCGAACTTATAAAAACAAAAAAAAAAAAAGGAAAGAAAGAAAGAGACTTTGAGCATCTCTATAACAAAAGCTTTTAATCAAACAAAGCAAAAAGTAAGAAAATATAAATAGCTAAATCTTCAGTCTTGCTCATTTAAAAATAAAAAAATAAATCAACACAGTTTAAACTTTAAAGAAAAAAATCTTAAGACAATATTTAAGCCTCATTCACTTAATAAATTTGTATAAAGATCATTCACCTAAAATGTAAACAAACTTCACTGGTATTAATTTAATAAAAAGCCTGATTACTGTTATACAAAAATCAAACTAGCACCCTAACATTATCAGAATACAAAATCAATTTACGAGCTCTATATGCCAATTAACCTAATGCACACGATTACAAAACAAAATAAACCAATACCGTCACGAATGAATAGCCCACTTTTTCATTTTCCTTTTTCTTTCTTTCTTCTTTCAATTTTTTTTCATTTACAGTCCCAAATCCTTTCAACCCGCTCAGCAACTCAAATTCCCGTGAACCCACAATCTTTAAGAAGCATGAAATCACCTCACCTTTCAAGGTTCGGTCTTTCTTTATTCGAAGAAAAACCATACAAAGTAAATCTCCGGTACTCAGAACATAGACCAAAAAAAAAAAAAAATCTCTACAACTGAAGTGCCCATTGGCTTAAATCTTCATCATAATAACCTCCTCGAATAACTAACAGCAACTGGGCCAAAACTCCTCTATATTTTTACATTTATTATCTTCCATAACTACAATTAATCGACCTATTTCTCCATAATTTCACCCAAAGATTAACCCAAAAAAGATATGAAAGAATCAAAAAGTAGAAAAAACTTGATGGGCATCAACTATGTCAACCAAAAAACGGAAGAGAAAAGATTGGGAAAACGTACTTGTCCCAATTAATCTCGGTCTGACCAAAAGACTGAACTTGGGAATCAGAGGTCTCCATTGAAAACCCGAACCAACTCAGAAAATGAGAAATAGAATCTTTTTCTGAGAAACTGAAAATGAAAATGCTAAACGAAGGATTGGAAGGATTGAAGGCTCAATATGGTTTTCATTTGCCAAGTAATTTGGAGCGAAAACATTTTCTGGACAACGATTTTCTTTACTCATACATGTGCGCCGCGTATATATGCGTGTGAGGCTTTTCCACCACGCGCGTGGTGGAAAATCTCCGAAACACCCCCACCACGCCGGGGCCGCGTGGTGGGTGTTCAAAACCACCCGGCATACGCTGAAATCTCACATAGACCCCCACCACGTGATCCCTCATGACTAACAAGGATTGAAACCTGCAAAATCACCCCAACTTCAACTCCTCTCACCACGCATGGTAACTATGTATCACATTTGATGATTCAATCATCATTAATTTCGAATTTTGGAATCTGATTTCATCACCAATCAATTTCACCTATTCTTACACAAAATTCTTACAAATTTCATTTAAAACGTAAAAAATTTAACCTATTTTTAAAATATTTTAAATCAACGTCCAAAATCTACTTCAATACATTTAAATTTCAAAATTAAAAAATAATAAACATGGTAAAAAATGATTTACTAACCTTAAGTGTCATTTTTGGCATAAAAAATTTGCATAAATGCTGGTGGAATTGAACAGAAATTGATACACAGATTTTCTATAAACAGGCGAGGTGGGAATGCGATTCTGCCAACCCGAAATTAAGCTCTAAGCACGAATCTGAACAACTAACATTAAGCTCGTGAGCCAAACCTGAATAATCTAAACTCAAATTCGGCTAAAAACTGATTTGAGTTACAAACTGCTCGGACAAGACTTTTCCGTGGGAACATTATTTCATATATTCTAAAACGACATGATTGTCACTTTAAACAAAAGAACAGTCAAACCACCATCAGCCACCACCTCCCAGGTCAAAATTTCTTCTTGTGGCCGTGTCGAGAAAGTTGTGTTACAGGTTTCACTGGTCATAATGATTTCAATCGTCAACATAACAGGATGACCAACTGTCACGAATCTGGTGTCAGCTGTAGTTTCCTTTATGAATATGATTGCTTACAAACGAAGCCACGCCTTAATGCCTTTCCTTGTTTGTACTTTTTACAATTTTTATTAATATAATAAACAAAACCCAAAACTAGCAGCTAGCCACTGCCATGTATACTTCCCTAACTTGCATTTTTATGTTTTTCAGAGAGAAAGCAACAGCACTTTTGTTTTCTGGCTATTATAATATATAAAGTTTTGTGCTTAACAAGTGGCGTTAAAAGCAAGTGCCCAGTTAAGTCCTGAAACTGACTTTGTCCAAGTCTTCACAAGTCTTGTCATTACAGTATGTTTTCTCGCTTGCCTTGTTTTGGTACATGTTTTTCTTTCTTTCTTTCTCTGGGTGCGTTTTGAAAGTCTTTAAGTCTTCAGGTCGAGCAGGAGAGGAAGAAATGGAGTTTTTGTTGATAACAAGTTCAAGATTTTTGGCTAAAGTCACTACTTGCTTCATTTTGCTACTTTATCTGCTGTTTTGTGGAAGCTTAACAACGACTGGTGAGTTTCCGTGTTTTTTTTGGTTTGTGAAAAGTTTCCAAATTTGTGATCTCTATCTGTTTCTTGTTTGTGATGTTGGGTTTGTTTCAGTTGAAGGTCCCTTTTTTGGGTTCATTTTAATGGCTTTTTTGCCTTGCATGGTTGTTGTGTTTGGTGAATGAGGATATGGGTTTTCCTTTAATCGTCTGAAAGGTGGAGCTTTATTGTCCTCTGGCCTCTTTTAAGGCTTATGCCAGTGGTTTATGGTGGAAAGTTTTGAACTTTAGCTTTTCATCTAAAACATTTCTTAAATGAATCAGATTGAGCTGTCAGTTTGCTTAATATTTGTGGAAAATGTAGTTTGGAGAAGAAATATGTGTCTGATAGGTGAATGAGGGCTGCACTTGTTATTTTTTATGGAAATGAAGATATTAATAAAGACTGAACCTTTTTTTTTCTCTGTCAAGGTTTAGTTCAGGACTTGGTAATCAAATAGTTAAAGGGTATCCTTTCTGTGGGCTTGATTTGTGATTTTGCTGTCAAATTTATGCTTCTTGCTGGTTTATTCATATAATCTGTTGATAATCTGTTTAAGCTCTTATAACTGGAGAAATTAGAGATTGATGTTTCCAGGTTCATGATAGAACCTGGTTGGGGCGCGATTATACATTTTATTAATTAGAGAAATTTGGTTCTATGAAGTAGTTCAATTACTTTTTTGTGCTGCAGCCACTTAAGCTATAAATAAAGCCTTCTTTTGCTGCTTGTTTTTGTTGTCAGAAGCTTATGATGCACTTGACCCTACTGGAAACATCACAATTAAGTGGGATATCATGACCTGGACTCCAGATGGCTATGTTGTAAGTATCCTAGATTCAGTTAATTTCTCCTTCTTTAACCTTGTTTCTAACTTAGATCAATTTGAGTTTATAAGGTTCCGTGGTCCCCCGAAATTTACTGTTAAGCATTTATTTTGTTCTTTTTTATGGGTTGAGTTTTGTATTTGCTTTTTGATGAATTGAACAGGCTGTTGTTACAATATATAACTACCAACAATACCGGCACATTCAAACACCTGGGTGGTCACTGGGGTGGACATGGGCAAAAAAGGAGGTAATATGGAGCATGATGGGAGGCCAGACAATGGAACAAGGGGATTGTTCAAAATTCAAAGGAAACATTCCACATTGCTGTAAAAAGAATCCAACAGTAGTTGATTTATTACCAGGAACAGCTTACAATCTGCAAATTGCAAATTGCTGCAAAGGTGGAGTAATAAGCTCATGGGCTCAGGATCCAGCTAATGCAGCAAGCTCATTTCAGCTTAGTGTAGGTTCTGCTGGAACCTCCAATAGAACAGTCAGAGTGCCTAAGAACTTTACTCTCAATGCACCAGGGCCTGGTTATACCTGTGGTCCAGCAAAAATTGTTAGACCTAGCAGATTTGTTAGCACTGATAAAAGGAGAGTTACACAAGCTCTGAGTAAGTACTGAGTTTCTTTACTGTATTACATAGCTGGGGTTTCTCACTGTCATTCTAGTTTGAACTACCGGAATTTATATGGAAACCTGTTTCAGTAACTTTGTTTTTTCTTGCACAAAGGTTCTTTCAGTTCAATCAATGATAGAAAATTAGTACTTGTGTGTGTAATTCCATGTGGGAAGTAGAAATTTTCAGGAACATTACATGAATGCTTATGTATTTAATTTCTTTTTCGTAAATGCTTTTCCCCGCATATAACTTCTCTCTGTATGGAACTTTTAGTAAAGTTATCCTTTCTTGTCAGTGACATGGAATGTTACGTGCACATATTCGCAATTCTTGGCTCAAAAAACTCCCACTTGCTGTGTCTCACTTTCATCCTTCTACAATGCTACAATAGTGCCCTGTCAAACATGTGCCTGTGGCTGCCAAAATAGTAACTCTCAGTCTGGGAGCTGTATAGAGTAAGTTCACTCAGCCAACATCTATAGCACACAAATGTATTGTTTATTTTTTGTTTTCTAAAATTCTTGTCATTCATTTACAGCCCTAAAACGCCTCACTTTGCTTCAGTTGTGTCAAGTTTGGGAAGGAACAGCTATTCACCTCTCGTCCAATGTACAAGTCACATGTGTCCAATCAGAGTGCATTGGCATGTTAAGCTTAACTACAAGGAGTATTGGAGAGTCAAGGTCACAGTTACAAATTTCAATTACAATATGAACTATAGTCAATGGAATTTAGTTGTCCAACATCCCAACTTTGACAATCTGACCCAAATCTTCAGCTTTAACTACAAGTCATTAACACCTTATGCTGCTATAAGTAAGCTTGAATGTTGTCTTTTGTGATTTATCGTGTTTGTTTCAACTTAAAAAGGGTATAATTATAACTTTCTTTTCACTTTTCAACAGATGATACGGCCCTGCTATGGGGAGTTAAGTTTTACAATGATTTGCTCATGCAAGCAGGTCCTATGGGTAATGTGCAATCAGAGCTACTTTTCCGAAAGGATTTGTCAACATTTACTTTCGAGAAGGGTTGGGCATTTCCTAGACGGATCTATTTCAATGGCGATAATTGTGTCATGCCACCTCCTGATGCCTATCCATGGTTGCCAAACGCGAGTTCTTTCCGGTTTGTGTCCCCAATTAATTTAATGATTACTTTACTATCAACCCTAGCATTTTTATATGGATACTCATAAAAACACCTCCCTGCTCTTGACAAAACGGGGGATTTGACAACTTTTAGCTGACCAGCTGGACTCCGGTCCTCCGTGCAAAACCCTGTTAGACATTCATCTGCTTGTGCAATGGTTCTACCAATTCAAGTGCATTGAAATGAGCTGTTATTTGTCCCAAAACTGTATATTTGTGCATTGGTAGATGGATTAACAGCCATTCCGCACCATCTTCTTGTTGTGCTAGATGTTTGTTTTGTGCTTAAACGTCTAGTTTGTAGGATTTCCGCCATAGATGTATATTCCATCTGTAACACAGTTGAGAGGAAATGGTACAAACTAGAGCTATTTAATGCATATGCGATCCCGTTGTTCATATTTTCTCAACTTTCACTTTTCATTGCTGCATTATCTTCATTCGACAAAATGAAATCTCAGTTACATAAGTAAAGAAGGTTAGCTTTGTTTCAGCTTCCTGGGAACTCTATGTATGCTGCCAACTGTATGTATAAGATTGAAGACAAAAGCCACATAACATGTATGTACGTATGGTAAAATTGATTGACTTAGATCTTCTTCTCGTAGCAAGCATCATATTAACCATATCTCTGCAATTTTCTCTCACAATTTCTCAATTTCATGTGATATCAATTGGAGCTGTTATAATGAGTGATCTCATAAAGGGTTTCAAGCCTTGTGTACAAAATATTAAAAAAAAAGTGTGTACGACTATGCCTCAAGATACCGCAAATAAAAGTGATCAATTATCAGGTTCCTTCGGTCCATCGTGAAGTTTGAGCCAGGGCTGCAAAAGAATCGGAAAACCGACAAATCGAGCCGAAACCGACGAAAACAATTATTTTAATTTTCGGTTCAGTTTCGGTTTTTAATGATAAAAAACTATTCACGTGGAAGAACACTGAACACAAGTTCTAGAAATACTTCTGACTTTCGAATGCCAAATTCAGGTCACTGCCTGCCCTCTTGGATGAGTTCCAAGAAATCGAGAATTTAAGCCATTAATAAAATAATACCCAGTTGTCTGACATATCACTTCGGTATAAAACATTCCTCTTAAAACAATCTAATAAAGATAAAGCTAAAGCCTGCCACCAATTACTTAGTTTGGTTCTTTTGAAAAGTCACCAGGTCGAAAGAAACAAGGGGCCTGGGGCGTCAGGCCCCTGGTTTTGAGCTCAAGTCAAATGTTTAATTTTCCAAGCAGCCCACTGAAAAAACCTTGGTCTCCCATGTACGTATAATATATATATACACCCAATAATGGTCATATATCGTATAGAGAAAGTTTAGATTATAAAGTCTGATCATCAAAAGACAAGAAAACTTTTCCATGGGACGTTGGATGAAGCCAGAGGTAAGCTTAACAGTTAACCCACTTAGTCTAATCAAAGTTTATGTGATATTAAGTTGTAATTAGAATGTTAATTTGGTGATAATTGAATTGTATCAGGTTTATCCTCTCTTGGGCGCCATGACATTTGTGACAAGCATGGTCATCTTTCAGCTTACAAGGAACGTGTTCCTGAATCCTGATGTCAAGTAAGTTAAATCAATCTGCGAATCAGTTTTAAGCCGAAATTGGATTGACCCTTTTTGTGGTTTTGCAGAATAAACAAGGCTCATCGCAGTATGGGAGTGCTTGAGAACCATGAGGAAGGAGAAAAGTATGCAGAGCATGGCCTGCGAAAGTTCCTCAGAACTCGCCCTCCTGAAATTATGCCTTCTATTAATCACTTCTTCTCCGAAGATAAATGAATATGTCTTTAAAGTTGTTTTCTCTTTTCAATTCTTGTAACTACAAAATAATGTCATCTGTTTCAGAAATCTTTGTTGTATGGTTCCAAAGATTATAGTAAAGTTCCGCAATTTTTTGCACTCCTGCTCTGTAAAACAAATTTGTAACTGTTCACAATTTACCTCGTGATTATGTGATAATCTCAAGTGCAAACAATGAGATTTCGATCCATAATTGGAAAATATATGCTTCTGATATAGGATTTATAAGACACAACACAAGAATTCACTAAAATTTACATAAATTCAGCCATTTCGTTGCCCTCAGAGTAAGGATATTAGGCCTAGGATATCATCTACTTCATCCAGTTCCTCGACTGTTAGACATTTTGCTTCAAACTGTTGCAGGATGCGATCTCGGTCAATCAAGGACATCTCCACAAGGTTAACTGGTGTGCGGTTCCCTGTCAACGGTAGGATCCGAGAAGAGACGATCGTAAAATTGTCAGGCAAAGCATTGAATACGCATGCTAGACTGTTTTGATCACACCGACAAGATAAGTTTCGATGACTGCTTTCACAACCATGAGTCTAACTCTGGTATGACACAAAACAATCGCAAACTCAAACTCTCTTCTAGAAATTCCACCTCTGTTTTTCCAAATTATCCCTTGGAAACGAAACACGCATACTTACGCAGGGTATCTACTAGGACAAAGACTTTGACCCTGCCTTGGGAGTTGGGACAAATCCTCCCAGGATAAAGTCTATGAACACGTCATATTAAGATAAGTTGATGATATCAGTTTGAGATAATTAAATTTTATTTTCGGATTGACCTGAATAATATTAATAAATCTTTTTTTTTTTTTTATAGGAACTAATTAGGTGATCAACTCGATTAATGATTCTAGCCCGTCAGTTTAATGCATGCCTTGACAGACATCTAAACTAATAAGGGTGGGTTCGGAGCAACTCTAAGTTTAAATATTTTTTAATTTGAGTTTAATTTAATTTAAATTTAATTAGAGTTTATCGAATCAAAATTAAGTTTGATTTTAGTTCTGTTTAGATAAAAAATAGTTTAATTAGGTTCAATTCAAGTTTGACTCGATTTTAAAGTTTAAATCAATAATTCGAATTTATAAGTCGATTTAATTTGAATGAATGGTTTAAATTGACAATTCAAATGTATAACTCAGATTCATTACTTGAATTTGTGATTCATTAATAAAATGATGTCGTTTTACCTAAATAATATTAAAAATTTCTTATTCAAATTGAATAAAATCACGAATTTGAACTACTGAATTCAAACTATGAATTTGAGCTAAATTGAGTTATCAATATAAATTACTGATTCGAGTTAGATTCAAATTGAATACTCTTTAATTTGAGTTTGATTAAATTAAAAAATAAGTTAAATTTTTTTATTCAAATTTTAATTAAATAAATTTAAGTCAAATTAAATTAAATCAAATCGATTTTTAAAATCAAATTGGTTCAGATCGGATCTATACCTAAAATTAATACTTAAATTGATTTTTAATTACATTAGTGCAAGTTTCATCATGATTCCGAATATGCTAATTAAATTCTAATTAAACTCTTTATTCATTATTATTAGCGTGCCTCAATGAACCTACCAATTTATCTTTTTCCTTCGACCTTTTATTTTCGCAATTTTTTTCCTTTGACTTTGTTAAAAACTTTTCTCTTATCCACAGTTTGACACGTTTAATAGTAACTCCATCTCTTTTTTCTATAACAAAAAATGAAGGTTCAAATTGAGGTCCGTATTGGTTTTTATGTAATTTAACTTAATGTTCGAAAGTCAACTATCCGACAACAGTCATACAGATCAAAAATTTCACAGTATCTTATTCATTTATCCTGTTCCAGTATTATGAAATTATTCTTTCCTCATTACCAATTTACCATTACCTTCCTGTCCAAATTGGTTACCTCTAGTTCTGTTGTGTACGAAAACAGCATCTCTCCTCCGTTTCTCACGAAAGTTGACTTTTTTATATTGTTGGGTGTTATTTCCGTTGTTTTCTCAGACAATACTGGGAATTCCCACATTGTTTCTACGGGAAAATTTATCGACATTCATCTATACAATAATATCAAATCACTCTGCGTCTGTTCTCATTCTCCTAGCAATCTTCTTCAACATGGGTTCTTCTCAGAACTTGCTTTTCGTTCTGATCTCGGTATTTTTCACTGTTGCTGCAGCTTGCTCTAATGGACAGTGCCGGGTTTGTTCCTTCATTTTATCTTGAACTTTAGAGAGAATATTGTTCCTTTATTTCTTTATAATTCAGCTTGGTTCAATATGTAGTTACTGGATACTTGCTCATCGGATGGAGATTGCGAGGTTGGACTCTACTGCTTCGCTTGCGCGCTCGGATTTTCTGGTTCAAGATGTGTGAGATCAAGCGTGACAAACCCGTTCAAACTCCTGGTATGATATATTTCTTACTCTGTCTCTTGAATTTGGGAAGATTAGTCCATGTGAATTGTACGAAACACGAGGTGGGGTACGGGCAGTTTCCAGGTAGTTTCACATCTCACAACTAACAGCAATTCACCTAGTGGTGGGCTTCAACCGAGCCGGCTTGAGCTCAGAATTGAAGGCATAGTGCCCAGCTCAAGTTTCAGTTTCTTCGAGCCGGTGAGCTTGATGTGAACAGTAAGTGGGTGAACAGAATCACAGGTGAGATAAACTGTGTCAGTGGATGAACAAACAAGCTGAACTACCCAGTTGGAGTTCTAACTTTAATTCGACTCATTCAAGTGAAACTATAAATTTGATCCAAGCCAATTCAAATCACATACATCCTTCACTCACTCGTAATGTTTTGGTGAAACGTGGGAGGCTATGTGGTTGGCGAGGTTGTCATCGAGCTAATCACCCAAACAACAAGGTAAAATTATCATTAAGATAAGAGAAAACAAGAGTGGTTAGGGGTCATTTTGTTGCTAGTGAGAAGTGCTTTCTAATCAAATTAGAAGTGCTTTTTGTAAAGAAAAAGAGAACATATCTTTCCCTGTTTAGAAAGCAGTGTTTGAAACCTAGTGGGATTACTCCAAAATGTTGGAATTGACTACCACCTCAACTATAAGATGTGACGCACATGGGTTCTATTGTCTGGTCAATGGATGGGTGCCCTGCTTCTTGATGAGAAGGCAGGTGGCAAGGCACAATACCTATAGGCTCATGAGTGGTTTGGGTTTAACTCATAAAGAAATGTTTTAAGATTTTTATAAGAATGAAAATTCTCATAAGTTTTATCTTAAGAATAAAAATCTTAATAAGGTTTTTCATAGGGATAAAAAATCTAATATATACACACATTATTCTCTTGTATAAATGATTTAATAATGCATTAGCAAATATATTCAAGGTGAGGAGATATTGAATAATATTGACTTAGTTGGACGTGGGTATATTTTGGGTGAACTATAATATATCTTGCCTCCTTTCTTGTGTTTATTTCCTTTATTGATTTCACACACTCCTTGTTCACAAAACACATTTTAAAGCTGTCTACATTTGTTTTATTCATGTATCAATTGATGAAATATGATTGACTAAAGAATTTTGCTACGCTAAATGCTTCCTGTTTTTGATAGAATAATTCTCTACCTCTCAATAAGTATGCATTCTTGACTACCCACAATTCTTATGCCATTGATGGAGAGCCATCTCACACTGGAGTTCCTCGACTCACTGTGACAAATCAAGAAGATAATGTCACCCAACAGTTAAATGTATGATTTCTCTTTGACAGATTATTCTTAATTTCACTATATTGTCTTCTGTCTTAACAAGAAATTGAGTCTTAATATCAAATTGAACATATGTATACTCTGCAGAATGGAGTTCGGGCCCTGATGTTAGACACATATGATTTTAATGGAGACGTCTGGTTGTGTCACTCATTTGGAGGAAAATGCTATGACTATACTGCATTTGTATGTCAATTAATTGCTTCCCAACTCTTTTTAATTGTTTAAACTCCTATCCTAAGCATCTTTTTTATGGTAAAACATTGAAAGGAACCAGCCATAGACACATTGAATGAGATTGAAGCATTCATGTCAGCCAACCCTGGAGAAATCGTGACATTGATCCTGGAAGATTATGTTCAAGCTCCAAACGGACTAACAAATGTCTTCACCGCTGCTGGGTTGATGAAATACTGGTTTCCAGTATCGAAAATGCCCAAAAATGGTGGAGATTGGCCTCTTGTCAGTGACATGATTGCTAGCAACCAGAGACTGCTTGTATTCACTTCAAATAGATCAAAAGAACAAAATGAAGGCATCGCTTACCAGTGGAGCTACATGGTTGAAAATCAGTGTAGGAAACTACCAAACCGAACCAAGTACATTTTCTTTCTTTTTTTTTTTTTTTTCAAAATCTAGTTTTAACACAAGTGTATTTGGTAATTTTCAGATGGAAATGGTGGAATGAATGCTGGGAGCTGTCCAAACAGGGCGGAATCATTTCCACTTAATGACACGACCAAATCTTTGGTATTGGTAAATTACTTCATGAGTGTTCCTGTGAAGCAAACCACTTGTGCTACAAACTCAGGAGACCTTATTAACATGCTTCACACTTGTTATGGTGCTGCTGCAAACAGATGGGCTAATTTTGTTGCAGTTGATTACTACAAGGTATCAAAATCCTCAAATACTTGTTTGAAAAGAAAAAAGGACATCAGGGAATGTGAATGATATGCGAAAACCTAGAAAATTCATAATGAAAGAAAATTAACCACAAATAATGCAAGAGTAAAAGAATATAGGAAATTTAGGTGGAAACCTAAAATCATGAAAACTCTGGAGTTTTAATTACAAGGAGAATACAACAGATTGATTGCTCTCTTGAATATCATATGTAGAATTGTAATACATACTTCTGTTTTTTTTATCAGAATGTGTTTTCTTGAATTCAGGTCACCATATCCAACCGCGAATGCATACATTTTTACAATATTCATTAAACAAACTTATTATTCTGTGCAGAGAAGTGAAGGAGGAGGATCATTTCAGGCTACTGATACTCTAAATGGGAAACTGTTGTGTGGTTGTGATGATATCCATGCATGCATGGTGAGTTTTAAAACTTTGTTACCCCAATTGAGAAAAATTCTCCAATTTGTAGAATTTTCTTATGCTTTTGTATTGTTGTTTTGCTTCTTGCAGCCGGGCTCAACTTCAGGAGCATGTACTCCATCATAGAAAGCATAACTGGATCAAGGACATTCAGATTCTAGTAAACATATTGTTTCAAATTGTGTTGAAAGAGAAATTAGCGTCCTTTTACGATAAGGTTTTTATCAATATGTTGATGAGATCAAGTGCAGAAAGAATGTAAATGTTATGATTTGAAGAAATATATGAAGTGCATATGTAGAAGAATTTGATTGAACAGTTTTTGTTCATGGATCTTTAGCTTGATGAGCTGATTTTTTTTTCATCTTGAGACAGACTTATTTGAGCTGAATAGCGAGTCTATTAAGATCTAATCCACCTCTACATGCTATAAATACTCTATACGAGGTGGTGAATCTTCTGAAATTATCCAAAAAAATATTGGGCTGGTAAGCTTTGTATTTAAGTAGTTAAAAGCCCACTAACAGCCCACTAGTTAATATAATGGGCTTGAGTAAGCCCATAAATGAGTTCAAATCTTCTATTTTCTGAAGAAGTTTGTTTGTTGACACCCTTTAAAAAACATCACCATTTTTTAATTAATTTTACAATGAAAATAGATAAAATAAAGTTTATGAAGGAAGAAGATTTGCAACAAAATAAATCAGGATTATAAGTACTATGAAATTGTCAGTTTTTAAAGGCTTCTTGTTTTTTTAATTTCAAAGATTGATGACTTTCTGTTTTTTCAAATCCGGAACCCTCCGCCCGTAAATTATTTTTTAATGAAAAGATAACAGGAAATGGGTAAAATTAGAAGTCAAAAACCAACAGGATCTCCAAATCTGAACATTAGAAAGATCTTACAACATTCATGTGACAGATGAACAAAAAGTCCAAGATTAATCCTTTTCCTGCATCCTTCTACATTTGACCAAAAAATTCATCCATTATCAAGCCGTTTCCCTGATGATTAAATTTAATGGCGAAAGTTAACTTTGGATTAGATTTTGTTCCCAAGTGCTTTTCTTATCATATACTATTCTTCCCATGACAAATTATTTGCTTAATTATCCTAAAAGATTGAATTAGAAAGGTAATTAGCTATAAATATGGGTGTGGAGCATGTGAGTGAGTAGGTTAGGAGGCATCCAACACATGCAAAGAGATCTTAAAATGAGATTAAAATAAAAAACTATATGTTATAAATATTTATAATCATATAGATATATCCATCAGATCTACATGATTAACCTAATATACCTTCATCAGTTGCATGCTTCCATATATGTGGTGTTCACGTTATTGGTTTATAGCATTTACACATATTCGATTTTTTCTTACCACTTAATTTATCACTCCCGTGTGCCCATGGATATCGTTTTCTAGTATATGAAGAAAGAAAAAGAAAATGAAAGAACGAGAATGATGCATGCATGGTGTGACAAAAGTGTCAGTGGTTGTCAATTGTTTGGTATACGAATGGAAGCAAAGGGGGAGTAAGGGAAAACGATGATGGCAAGAGAGAGTAAGGTGTAAAAGGGGATTAGCTCTCGAAAAAGTGTTAAGAGTTTCAATTCAAGAATGCCCCATTTGTTTATTCGGTAATACTATTCATTTTTTCGATAACATTTATTATTTTTTTGATAATATTGTTCACACGATTGATGATCTCTAGTAATACTATTTATTGATTCGAATGAATTTATAATATCTAATTATATGATAACACTAGGTATACATAATATTACTCAAATAAGAAAAACCAATACGAAAGATAAGCACTCATACATCAAAGTAAATTGCCATGGGGACCTTTCTAACACACATGGGGTGGGACTCTTCTTCTTCCTTGTGCGGTGGAGCCCTCTTATAAAGCTATTAAGAATCTTTCTGTATACGTACTTTCAAACCACATAACCATAGCCATAAGCAATAGGTATCATTGATAAGATTTCTTTTTATTAAACCAGAATTAAATAAATTAATAATTTAATTTTAATATATCATTAAAAAAAATATTTAAATTTATATTTTTTTATACATAAAATTTTCTCTTTTTATCATTTAAATTAACTTTTAAAAGCTGTTCAAATTCAGGATTGATCTAGCTCGTTGGCACAAGCTTCAACACCAACAAGTAACATGCCACTCTAATTAATTATATTCTTCTTCCTGTCTACCCTATACTTGTTCTTTGATTTCTTCTTTGGACTGATGCATGCACAGTTTAGAAAAGACTATAAATGAGGAGATTACATTGAATTGAATTCAAAAGGAATAAGTGACGTACGAAATTGATTCCTTTGAAGTCAGAATTTGAATAATAAAGTTTTCATTGAGCCGATCAACCAGGTAGAATTAGTCAAAATTGGGTATGATTAATCAATTAATTAAGTAATTAATTACAGTTGGCCATGAATCTTATGGAATTTTTGTCCCTCCTCATTAGCTATTGAGCCAGCCTATATCTCACCTTAATTGCATTCAAACTCTTCAATCTTTGACCACTAATTTGTTAATATGCTATTCCTTTTTCATTCAAATTCAAACCCTAAACCCAAATCAATGCAATACCACCTCACTTTCACAGGTTTGCAAAAAATTCCTGAGAGTCGAACCAAAGTCGAATTCTGCTCGATATTGTATCCATTCCAAATTTGATGAAAAGGATAGATTCTTGTTGTTTGGGAAAATTACAAAATTTTCACTGTAAAAGAATGAAAATTGAATACGTAATTGAAAATCGTGAATTGAGGAGTCTGATCTGATGATAATCCTGAAATTGGAAGAGTTGTGAAAGAGACAAAACAAGGGAAAGAGACAGGTGAGTCAATTTTGAATAAAAACAGATGCACGAGGACACGACTAACCACACGTGCAGTCAATCATCCATCCAAATGCCAAGTACCAACTCTCACTAAACCATCTCACTTTCTTCAACATGAATCTCTTTCTTTCTCAAGGTCCCCCCCTCCTTCTCTCCTCTGTCACTTCTTCGGTCAGTACAGCCTTTTCTTTCTTCGTTTTTTTGTTCAAAGCACTAATAAAATAAATAGGCGAGCGACTTCACACGTGTCTGAGTGAGGGAAAATGAGAGGTACCAAATTGTAGAAAAAAGAAATTAAAAAAAAAAACAAATTAGAGGCCCTCGTGCAACCTGGACATTTTCAATGCACTATCGCAACTTTATCATATAAATAAAATCAAATAAAATAAAATATATTTTTGGTAGAATAAACAGCATCGTCAATAAAAAAATTTAAATTAAACTTAAATCAAATTATTAAGTTAAGCTAAATTCTAGTTTATTAGATCAAAATTCAGTGTAATTTTACCACTTTAAGAATCACAAGTGACTCAAAAATTAGACCCAAAACGTAATTTAGAATCCCAAATCAAATTTATGGCAATGACAATGGCCTGATAGTGATCATGTCATGCTTTCTAAGAGGATGGCGATCAGGTTCATGAAAAATATGATCTAAACAATTATTCCCTGCCATTGGATGGGCTGTTGTTCATGAAAACATCTCATATCCTAACCCTTCCAAAAATTCCCATTTTATGTCAATTTTCTTGGAAAATTTTGAGACTCTTCAAAGTTTATTCATTAGTATGGTATCTGTCAAAGGAATAGAAATTAACTTGAATTGTCAAGAGACACAAAATTTATCAATTTCTAAAAAAGAAAAAGACAATTACAATTACGTGAGTGAGTCTCTTATAATTGCAAGATAGATAGAGAAAAGGAATGGAAACTTTAGCACCCACAAGAGGACAAACAATTAAAGTCAGGGGCACAAATAAAATCATAGTATGACCCTTTTCAAATATATTTGAATCAATAAAGTTATTAAGACTTCGTATACTTGTTAATCTAATTAAATGTAATATTTTGTAAGTCATGACCTATCATTCGTTGACTAGAATAACCTATTTAGTACAAAGCGACCAATAAATATATATGTCAAATATTTGCTAATTAGAATTTATATATAAAAGTTTTATTAAAGTACATATAAGATTAGAGATAGCAATTTGAACCCGATTTTAGGGGCCCCAACCCTAATGGGGAGGGGATTCCCCGATAAAAACGGGGAAAGGGGCGAGGATGGGGATGAAAAAAATCCCCGTAGTCGGGGACGGGTCGGGGACGGGGATACATATGTCCCCGCCCCGCCCCTCCCCTCCCCTCCCCTCCCCTCCCCGCTTCGCCCCGGCCCGGCCCAGCCCATCCCCTGAAGAAGAACGCGCAAGGGTCGCCAAAAGGTGGAGATGGTGAAAATGAATAATGAAAGCAATCTCCAGGTGACCTTCTCGAAATGCCGCTCTGGCCTCTTCAAAAAGGCCAGCGAACTTTGCACTCTCTGCGGTGCTGAAGTCGCCCTGGTGGTCTTCTCCCCCGGCAAAAAGGTCTTCTCTTTTGGCCACCCTTGTGTTGAGACGGTCATCGACCGTTATCTCACCCAATCCACCCCTCCGGTCTCCGGCACCCATCAACTCATTGAGGCTCACTGCAACACCACCGTTCGCGAGCTCAACATGCAACTCACCCAAGTTTATATATATAAATATATGTATATATATACCCAGATTCGAAAATGGAATCCCTTGATCCAATCACTGTGCTCCAGAGTAGAGTTGTGCAATTAACAAGGGGCAAAATAAAATCCGAGATAAACCCTAACACCTGTGCTAAACAGTTTTTATTGTTATTATTATTTTGCCATGGAGGAGTCTTGATGATATAATAAATGTTAAACATGACTATTTCAGGTGATGAGCGAGTTGGAGGCGGAGAAGAAGCGTGGTGAAAAGCTGAATCAGATACGGAAGGCGACTCAGGTGCAGTGCTGGTGGGCGAATCTGGTGAATGAGCTAAGTATGCCGCAGCTTCAGCAGTTGAAGGCGGCGCTGGAGGACCTGAAGAAGAAAGTGACATAAAAGAATTAAAATTTATATTTACGGGTATGGGGAGGAGATTTTTCCCCGCGGGGACGGGGCGGGGATGGAGAGGGGATTTTCCTTCGCGGGGAGGGGACGGGGATTCTTTTTTATCCCCGTAACGGGGACGGGGCGGGGACAGGGATTGATATCCCCTACGGGGACGGGGACGGGGATTGATATCCCCTCCCCGTCCCTCCCCATTGCCATCCCTATATAAGATAATAAAAGTGTGTGCTCAGTTTTAGAGTGTGAATCTTTTCAAATACATTTAAAAAAATACCGTTGCTAAGACTATTTAATATTTTAATTATGGTTAGGATGATTTACTATAATACAAATATTATTTTTTGTAAAAATACGATCAATACAGAGATATGTGAAATATCTGTCAACTAAGATTTATAGAAAAAATTATATTAAATTGGATGTAAGAGTGGGAGACTTTGTGTCACACAATATAGAGAAGAAAATAATGACTTCTTTGTCAAATAATTTCTTCATTCCTAATAATTTTATTTCCACCATATGTCCATGGTTTTTCCGTGGCAGGTTAATATTTGTGTACCTTAGTGTTTGTTTTCTTCAGATTTTGTAACAATAATAATAACAACAATATGAATGAAAAACATGAAGATTTTTACGATGAACTGTTGAAGAACTTTTTTTTTTTAATATTTACAAGACAATTAAGCTGTCGCTGTCTGTGTCTATCCTATTCTCGTTCTCATTCATTCAGAATATTTCATCACAAAAAAATGTTCGATTACACTGACGATGAACATGGACACCTACTGTACGGTGTGAGCCCCCCCAACCCTAGGAACATATCAGCATTTTGCTTTGTTACATTCAATTCATAACCCCACATTCTTCTTCTTCTTCTTCATCGTCCATCCATTTGATGTTGGCTGGTTTCTGTTTTGTGGGCTTTGGCTACCCTTTTCATTTCTTCTGTTCATGCATAAGAATACAAAGTATAAAATACAGTTAATCCGATGAACGTTAAAATTAATGGCCACTTCATTTATATGAAGTGTGTGTTGATATATTGAAAGGTTTCTTTGTCTAATTAGTGAAAGAGAATCCCCTTGTTAGTGAGAGAGGAAAGTAATTAATTTGAATTTAACTTATAAAAATAAAAATAAGAATCTACATAAAATTTTTCTTAAAAATAAAAATTTTTACATATAATTTATTAACAAATATATTTATTCTAACGAGATAATTGAGAAAATATTAAAATAATATTGATTTGACTAAACTTGATTTTGTTTTAAATGAATTAAGATAAACATTTGTATTACAAATAAAATAAATAATATTATTATTAAGATAAATAGTATTATTGATAGGATAAATAATATTATTATTTGATAAAATATATTGTTAAAGGGAGATTCTAGTTAAACTTGAGCTAAACCATCAAATTAAAGTTCTAACTCAAATTTGATTTAAATTAAACCAAACTAAACTGGATGGATTTGGATTTAACCTTGTTTAAATTATTCTTTAAAATTAATACGTAGAATTGAATATCAAAGATATTCACCACTAATTTTAGTTTTTTGCCAATCGGATACAACATATATAAATAAAATTAAATGTCATAACATGAATAATTTTTTTAAAATAAATAATTAGATCATTACTTTTTTAGTGTTAATAATTACTTTTTGTATAGATAAAGTCAAATGATGTGATTTAATGGAAAACTAAGTATCTATCCCATTCTCCTGCAAAGCTAATCCAAATAACCATTTAGAGTTTAATCAGATTAAGCACGGAAGAAATTCAATGAATGTGATTGAGAACACAAGTTGGTGGAAGTCAATAGCACAGAATCGTGTATTTCCAGAAATCATAATAATTCAGTCCCCAGCTACAAACTGCAAGAAAGAAAACTGCAAGAAAGACAGAGGCAGTCTAGTTAAGTCTGAAACTAAAAATTTTTATCCATCTCAATCTCTCCCTCTTCACTTATTCACATGGTAACCAAGAGGGAGTCTTTTAGCGAGTTTTCACAATTCCTGAAGGCAGATCTTGTTGACAGACAGACATGTGAACGCCCGGAAATCGTATTGCTTTTTTGTTAGGTCCAATAGGGTGGTCTGCATGTGCCTCTTCATAGATCCCTTTTAACTCATTTCTTAATTATCACCACTTTCTTTAACAAACATTTTTCTTCAAGAATGAGTTGGTTTGGCAGTTGATTATCTTTAATACAATCGTTAATTATGATTTTTGTGTCTAATTGAGGGTTACATTTTTAATCTAATTGAGTCTAAACCAACCATACCAAGTATTCCATACAAAAATTCTTAGTGTGCCTTCATTACATTACTTGAGGTCTTAAGAGTAGGGTCCTTAGTAGGGTGCATGGTTTGGAATTATGTGTGGCTTGGCTTCTCTCTCTTTACACATTTGGTTTGTGGGCAGTTCGAAGGGCTCTATGGCTATATATGTGCACACTTTGCGGCCAAGTTAGAGCTAGGACACAAGCACAAACCTTTCCAGTTGTCTGTGCAGTGGGCTCTCTTTGCAGCAAGCTTCTTCTTGGGAGCTAGCATCAATGGCTGTTTTCATGGTGATTCTTGCTTTCATCTTCATTATGCTTTCTACTTGCACTACCTTGTTGAAATGGAATGAGCTCAGATATAGAAAGAAAGGTCTCCCTCCTGGTACAATGGGCTGGCCTGTCTTTGGTGAGACTACTGAGTTTCTTAAGCAAGGTCCAAACTTCATGAAAAACCGAAGAGAAAGGTGATTGTTTTTCAAATTCTTTGTAGCAGAGCCCTCCACACAATTTATACAAACATGGAGGGTCTTCTCGTGAATTTGACTTCAAAGTCTGTATGTTACTTAAAATAGCTCTTTCTACATGAAGTTTTTTTTTTTTTTCTTCACAGGTATGGCAGTGTCTTCAAATCCCACGTTCTGGGTTGTCCTACAATTGTGTCAATGGATCCAGAGCTGAACAGATACATCTTAATGAATGAATCAAAGGGCCTTGTTCCTGGCTACCCTCAATCCATGCTTGATATCTTAGGCAAATGTAACATTGCAGCCGTTCATGGGTCCTGTCACAGATATATGAGAGCAGCATTGCTTGCTCTCATTAGTCCCACCATGATCCGGGACCAACTTTTGCCTAAAATCGATGCCTTCATGAGAACTCATCTCATAAATTGGGATAACAAAATCATTAACATTCAAGATAAAACCAAAGAGGTTGGTTGGTTAGTTTAACAATCAATCTATCAAAATTTTGATTTTTTCTGCCTGGTTTTATTCTCGTTTCTTTCATTATTTTTGTGCAGATGGCACTTCTTTCTTCACTTAAGCAGATTGCCAGTGTAGAATCTAGCTCAGTATCTCAGAAATTCATGCCTGAGTTCTTTAAGTTGGTTTTAGGAACTCTGTCACTGCCGATAGACCTGCCTAGCACAAACTATCGCCAAGGTTTAGATGTAAGTTTCCTCATTTCTATTTTTGGTATTTCATATAAAGTTATGGATTTTTCCGAAACACCTTATACAAATCTCACTTCAACAAAATACAAAATAGATGATAAGTATCAATGAGCATACCACATTGTAAGACAAAGACTAGTGGATCCGACAATTGGATCAAGATGTTACTTTGTCTGTAATAACTCTCTTATACTCTTCTTGGTTTGTTTTCACAGGCTAGGAAAAATATTGTAGCCATGTTGAGACAGCTGATAGAAAAGAGAAGAGATTCTCAGGAAACCCACCAAGACATGCTTGGTTACTTGATGAGAAGTGATGAAAATAGACACAGATTAAGTGATGAAGAGATTATTGATCAGATAATTACTATTTTGTATTCTGGTTATGAGACTGTGTCAACAACTTCGATGATGGCTGTCAAGTTTTTACATGATCATCCAAGAATCCTTCAAGAGCTAAGAGTAAGTTCAACAAGATGACTGTTATTGGTTGAAAATTTTGCATTTCTTGCATGCTTGACAGATTTTGTAAACTTTTGCAGACAGAACATTTAGCAATTAGAGAAAGGAAAAGGCCAGAGGATCCAATTGAATGGAATGACCTTAAATCAATGAGATTCACTAGAGCAGTAAGAAAACTATTTTCCCTTTGAATATATTGCAAAGAAGTTTATAGTTTTTTTCTTCGGTAAAATTTGTTTACCATAGTTTTACACATGTAGGTGATCTTTGAGACCTCAAGATTAGCTACAATAGTTAACGGGGTTATGAGAAAAACCACAGAAGAAATGGAACTTAACGGTGAGTCCAGCTAGCTCTTTCAGTATTTGTGGGCTCAAGAAGCTGTCTTGCAGCTATTTTGAGAGATTTTCTGTAACACCACTGGACATAAGTGATGATAACATAAGCCTAATTAAATTGTCTGTAAAATTCTAAACTATAGATATACATTTTGGGTTGCAAATCCAACAGCAAACTTATGACAGAATGTGTGTTTATAGGGACAATATCTTAAGCATAAGCATGATAAGTTTCTATTTTATATATGAGGGCTTTCCTTGTTTGTTTTTCCAGGATTTGTGATTCCAGAAGGATGGAGAATTTATGTTTATACCAGAGAGATGAACTACGACCCATATATATATCCAGATCCATTAGCCTTCAATCCCGGGAGATGGCTGGTTAGGTTCCCTATTTATATATTTGTGTATACATGTGAAATAAGATTCTGAATTTTCTGTCAAGTGATCAAGTTTTGTTATGTTTTTTAAATACAGGATAAGAGTTTAGAGTCTCAAAACTATTTATTTATATTTGGAGGGGGCACCAGGCAATGTCCTGGAAAGGAACTTGGAATAGCAGAGATTTCAACTTTCCTTCACTACTTTGTAACTAGATACAGGTAACAAACATGCATATCTGAACACACAAGTTAGTTTATTTATCCAAAAAATAGAAGTGTGTTCAAAGATGGATTTGAGTGAACTTAAACAAGGGCTAACTTGAAGAGTTGCTGAAGAAAAAGGTAAACAAATCATTAGAGAAAATAAATCTACTTATTGACGAACTCAAGTTGACGATACCTTTGCTTGAACTTTATTTGTTCGAGCTGAGGTCGGATCGAATCCACCCATGAGTGTGATGGCTAATGTAATTTGATTTGATTGTTCAATTGCTGCAGGTGGAATGACGTTGGAGGAGATAAACTGATGAAATTTCCGAGAGTTGAAGCACCAAATGGACTACATATCAGAGTCTCATCTTACTGACTAACCTTTTATGTATATACAGAAGAGAGACATTGTAACATATCAAGAAATAAGAGTGCATGATAATATTCTAATAGATCAGAAAATTTAATGACATCGAGATTTATGTTTGCAGGTCATACTGAATATTTATGGACATAATTCAAGTAAAAAACACTACTAAAATTCATCTTGAAGATGGAATCTTTGTTGATAGCCCAACTACCAAGTGGAAGCCCTGAAACCCAAATCCTAGCCCACAAAAAGGCTTTCTATCTCTGAATCAGTTGAACTTTCTCATTTCACTTTCTAAGTTTATTTCTTTACAAGATGGGCAGATAAGAACTCAACTGAACTCAAACATATATTAGTTTGATTTTGATTTGAATAAAAAATATGAAGGTTTGAATTAGTGACTTAAGTTTGTGGAATGACGTCGTTTTATAAAATAATAAATAAATAACGTTGTTTTGATACTTATTTGATATAATTTAAATTAAGTTGTAAATTAACTTCGAACCGAATTTCAGTCAAACTCTAATTTGGTTAAGTTTGAGACTAGTTACAACTCAGTCATGAATTTCAGTTAAGAATGCAAGACTAGTAGCCATTTGCCAATGCAAATTCAACCTTTCACAACATAAAAAATGCCCAGAAGTGAGAAGGAAGAAATTGACCAAAATCTAAGAAGCCTTGACCCAATAACGTATTGCATAGTTAAAGCCACCTGAACAATTACTTAAAAATTTCAAACTCGATGGCGTAGCACTTAGTTAAAGCTCAACACACTAGGGGTGGAAATTAACCTAATCTCATGTTGATTTGATAAAAAAAAATGTAGGTCAGAATCCATGGAAAGAATAGAAAGTTGGCAGATTCATTGATTCTCAACTCTAGGTCTCTGACCGTGGAATTGACAACCACTTCGACGATAATGCACTCCAACGACATACTGGCAGGGCATGTGAGCAGACAGAGTGGAAGGGGCAACAATTAATGAGGTTGGATTCATGTTTAATTAAATATGTGTGTTAGTTTGGGTTAAACGTAAGCATTTTAATTACACAAATAATAAAAAAGTTTTTAATGAGTTGAATAATATTATTTATAGATTAAATAATTTAATTTAATGTAAATATAAATAAATTAAATTTTTGATAATCATTAAATTAAATAAATCAAAAATTTAGTTTTAATATATTATTAAAAAAATTTAAATTAATATTTTTTTATATATAAATTTTTTTTTTTCACCATCCAAACCATCCTTTACGGTGATTATTTAGTCAATTGATCAGTAAATTTCATAGGTTTTTTTACCGACCTTTGCAAGTAGAAGAAAAAGGCAAGCTCCTTTTCGAGCCAAAAATAGGTGGAGTCATCACTTTTCACCCCTTGAAGTGCGGCTTCTTTTCGTTCGATTGAAGAAGTCTGCCATTGCTCTACAACACAACGAAACCCAGACCAAACACGTCTCCTCCCTTCCCCTTCACTCGTGCCGGTCAGCGCGCTTATCACGTGCTACTTCATCACTCTCTTTGCCCCTATATAATCTCATCAATTGCCTCTTCATCTCTACATTTGTTCTTTTCTTTAACAAATAAAAATGATGGCCCCATTGGAGTGTGCTACTGCGGCCGAAACAGCAGCTCTTCCTAAGGGAGAACCCCAGTTGAAAGATGAGTTAGATATTGTGATACCCACCATTAGGAACCTTGATTTCTTGGAGATGTGGAGGCCATTTTTTCAGCCTTATCATCTTATCATTGTTCAAGATGGTGACCCTTCAAAGACCATCAAGGTTCCTGATGGTTTTGATTATGATCTTTATAATCGTAATGACATTAACAAGATTTTGGGTCCTAAGGCCTCTTGCATTTCCTTTAAAGATTCTGCTTGTAGGTGCTTTGGGTATATGGTCTCCAAGAAGAAGTACATCTTCACTATTGATGATGATTGCTTTGTAAGTTGTTTCATCTCTGTGCTTTTGGCTTCTGAGTTTTTGCTTTTTGGCTATAGTTTGGATCTTGAAGAGAAATTTTTTTCTTTTTGATATGTGGTTAGATCCATGTTGGTTAATCAAATGCTTGTGAAAATGACATGATTTGTGGGTATTGAAGAATCATATTTGATTATGTTGCACTAAAATTTTCATTTTTGCTTCCTATAATTCATCATATCTGAGATATTATCGACTTGTGTTGAGACTAAAATTTCATGTTTAATAAATACAATATAAATGAGTGATATATAAACGTAGGGGATTGAATTTTAATACTAGTCAATTGGTTATATATATTTCAACAACTTGGGCCAACAAGTTCTTGTTTTGGTCAGTCTGTCTGGTTACCTGTGCTTCAAGTAATCTTTCCGTGTTAATGTGCTTAGGTTGCTAAGGATCCATCAGGCAAACCACACAATGCCCTTGAGCAGCACATCAAGAACCTTCTTTCCCCTTCAACTCCATTTTTCTTCAACACTCTATATGACCCCTTTAGAGAAGGAGCAGATTTTGTCCGTGGATACCCTTTCAGTCTCCGGGAAGGTGTCCCAACTGCCGTTTCTCATGGCCTTTGGCTCAACATTCCTGACTATGATGCACCTACGCAACTTGTGAAGCCTCTGGAGAGGAACACTAGGTATGTGAAATGTGAATGTCTCTTATACAAGAAGACTTTAAAATTCAATTAAAAGAGTCCCAGCATTATGCTCATTACGCTTACACTTTTAACTAGGTTTGTGGATATGGTTTTGACCATTCCTAAGGGCACCTTGTTCCCCATGTGTGGTATGAATTTGGCTTTCAACCGTGAGCTCATTGGCCCTGCAATGTACTTTGGTCTCATGGGTGATGGTCAGCCAATCGGACGCTATGATGATATGTGGGCTGGCTGGTGCACCAAGGTTTGCATTCTGTACAGCATTCGAGCTGAATTTCAAACTAGCGAGGGCCATTGTATTAACCATCTTCTGATTTTGATTGCATAGGTGATATGTGACCATTTGGGATTGGGAGTCAAGACTGGTTTGCCTTATATCTTCCACAGCAAAGCTAGCAATCCATTTGTGAACCTAAAGAAGGAGTACAAGGGGATCTTCTGGCAGGAAGACATCATCCCATTCTTCCAAGCTCTTTCTATTCCGAAAGAATGCACCAGTGTTCAAATGTGTTACATAGAACTGGCCAAGCAGGTTAAGGAAAAGCTGAGCAAGGTAGATCCTTACTTTGACAAGCTGGGCGATGCCATGGTGACTTGGATTGAAGCTTGGGATGAGCTCAACAGGCCAGGAGCTTCCAATGGCAAAGAGAAGTAGAAAATTTTTTACTGGCAGAAACTGATGTTATAATTTTCATACACAACATTCGGATTTACAGATTGGCGGGTGTAATGTTAGTTTACTATTTCATGGTTTGAACTCATAGAAATAAAAATCACATATGGTTGAGGTACCCCGAATTTGATTCTTAGTTTGTCAACTTTGTTGGAATTTCAATTTTGAACTTAAGGAAAAGCCAATTTGATACCCAACTGCCAACACAGACTCTTACGCTTATTAGCTCGCTACTACTACCTGGTAGGGGTGGACACTGGATCAGACTCGTTACAACTACCTGGTAGGGGTGGACACTGGATCAGACTCATTACTACTACCTGGTAGGGGTGGACACTGATCAGACTCGGTTCAGTTCAAATGAGTGCTATCCCCTTCAAATGAGCTAAAATCATAAAATCATAATGAAGTATGAGTTCAACCATCTACTGATGGACGTCTCATTTCTTCCAACTTTTCTCCAACATCACTGAGCGGCCATTCAGAGAAGCTGAGCTTGTGCCAAGACGGTCATTTTAGATTTAAACCGAAAACTGATTTTTATTTGGGTTCAATTGGAATCCACCCATACTTAACCTCTGTCACATATGCTATACTATTTGCATCCTTGAACAAAAAACACACAACAGCATGAAAACAGTATCTGTTGTGCCAAACAAGCAGGAATCCAGTCGTAATCAGTGATAATAGTGGACAAATTATTCACTTAAAATAAATAAAATCTTATTACATTTTAAATTCAATAAACTCTTACGTTACATATTCCAATCACAACTCGAAACTGCCAAAATTTTGCCTCTGGATTCACTAGAGAGTTGCTCAAATTCAGAAACGGATTCTGCATGGTTATTTGATGTGAACTCCTCAGGGGTTGCAGGATGAATTCTCTCTCTCTCTCTCTCTCAAATGAAAGCAGATGAATAAATCTTAGACTACAGTGGATGCTGAAGTGAGATCTGGGCCAGTTCAGGTTGAGTGACTTCACTGACATGAAATAACTTCATGAACTTCCGATCGGATCCTCAGTCTTCTGGCGCTTGGTGTCAGGCTCTTCACTGTCTTCATGGTTCAGATGTCCAGTTACTACCTCTGCACCCAGAAGAGAGATGTGCTTGCTTGTAATTTGACGGCCAGCTCTGAGCTTAGGGCCCCAGTGCCTTTCAGGATTTGGAAGGAAGCGAGCAACTTTCTTGGCCTGTGCCTTGCTAAGCGATGCAACTGCTCTCGCAAAGTTGGCCTGTTCAAAGGAATTAAGCAATGAGATTACACATTGAGGGAAAATATGCATGAATCAGAAACTGCCACTGGTTAGAGATATACCTGAAGAACTGGTTCTTTGGCAAGTATCACGCTCCCTGGCTGATCAGGTGATTGAGCTTTTACTGGATGATTTTTGACCTACATGAACATGAGAGATAAGATATCCACGTGAAAAGGTTGACCTTAGAAAGGGAATCCTTACCCAGCAACGCATTATGTCCCAAGTGACATCCATGGGAGCATCTGACTTGAGCCCCAGTGGATTCACATGGGTTCCAGAGATACGATATCCTGCATTGATCACAGCAGAGCGGAAAATTACTGCTGAAGGAGAAGTGCATTTTAGTGTCGAGCAGAGGTTGTGCAGACTAAGAAAGAGAGGAACATCAGGCAACTCCTGCAAACAATTCAGGAGGAGGATGTGAACACTCATATTAACAGATTATCTTTATAGGAAAATAGAAATCTCCCATATAGTGAATAGTTGATATGATAATCTGAGACAAAGCTTGCATATTGGTTGTTGATCATCCACTTGATGGAAATATGATATCAGGCAGGTTAAAAATGAAGAAGAGAGGAAATAAGACACACCTCTGAAATTGTAGTCAGTACAGCCGAGATGCGATCATAAGCAGGATATAGATCCTTCATAGAATGCACATCTGCTAGAATGGAAGTTACCCATTCTTGATCGTGAATGGGTGCAGACCATATAGGTCCCCCCATATTGAATTTCTTCCCACAGTCACTGCAAACTAGAGGAGCAGCAGGACCAAACCCAGGTAGATATCTTACACTGTTATTCTGAAAAGAAGGAAAAAAACCAAGCAACATCAGAACAATACATAATGAATATTACTAAAATTAGAAGTCAAAAGCCATTGATCCAGAAGATCAACACAAGTTGTTTAAAGATTATACACCAATTCATCTACATCAAAAGAATTTGTCCCTGGCTTACAAAGACATATTCTTCAAGTTATGATTATTTCAATAAGTCAGAGTTCCAAGATATTAACATGTCAATGAAAAATCAGAACACCAATCTGATACCTGTCATCCATAAAAAGTGCATGATTTAAAGCTATGAACTTGTCAACAACAATAACTAGTAGGAATAAATTCGGAAGCATACCTTGTTGGAGGCAGTCCGGCCAAGAGGCTGGAGATGAAAGGAATCACAACCAGTGCACTGGTATACATATGACAGTTTGAGGGGAGTATTCTTCATTGCACTTGCTGAACTGCATCAGTTTAATTTGGTTTTCACTCAAGAAGACATAAGAAGATTATATATTCTAGCATATATACTCACATTACATGCCCTATCGCAATTACTATAAGAGGACCACTTACGTGTAAACACGCACAAAAACTCGAACATAGAAATCCATTTGAACAGAGAGCACAGGAACAATGTATCGCTTGTACCGATTTGCATGGCTCTGCATGTAAGAAAAAGGGACAAAAATATTATGCAAATAATTAAAAACAAAACAAAAACTCTACACGGAACTATATATTACTTAAATTGCCAAAAAAAAAAAAAGAAAACTATATATTACTTCATAAAAATCATGACTTCCTCTTCTTAACATGCCCACAGAGAAGAAAAAGTCAATTAATTAAACAATACTATTAAACACAGGTGACCATTAAATGAAAGAATCAGCAGGGGAATGGTCAGGGATTAGAAAAGCACCTCAATACATGCTAGGAGGATCCTCAAAGCCATTTCATGGCAATATTTCCCTCTCAGTGGATACGATCCATACCTAATTGCAAGTGGGTTCCAAACATAAGTCTCCAGCAAACACATTTCAAGAAAAGGTAAGGGGAGGATAACTTACTTGGAGTAGCAGACCTCTCCACTACTACCGCAAAGCACAGCCATATCAGTTGCTGTACACATCAACATGCCTCCATCAACAACAGATTGAACTGCAGAGTCCAGAAATACCGAAGGTGAACCATAAGGATCAAGATCAACCTGAAAATAGACAATGAGTGTAAGCATTGGCTGCTTCAGACAAATGTTATTCATATTAAACAGTAAAGAAAAATGGTTAGCAATCATAAATTCTGGATATAAACATAAAAGGAAAAAACAAAGTCAATTAACTTAGTGCTTGAACAGTGCTCATCTTTTTTTAAAATTCCATTTTAGAGTGGAATTTTAAATAAAATATAGACATCAGAAGGATACAATCTAGTAAATGAAAATTTCATATGCACAAAATAGAATGGGCATACCACATCAAATTCTCTTGGATGGGTGAGCATATATACACGAGCATCAGCAAGATGTGATTCCACTTTTGAACATGCCACTGAACCATTGAACTTTATATTTCTCCTACAAGCTTCAACAGACACTGTGGCATAAAGGCAAAAAAGAAAAAAGAAAAAACATAACTCTTTGATATATTTATTTTCACTACCCAAAAAATATTTTTTAACTGTGCTAAAGAAAATGATAAATCCCTAAGTACAGATTGAGCGGACGTCCACTAATGTCATGGGCAAAACATGACACAGTATACATGAGTATAAGTCCATACATGTGAGTAAATGATAACTTTCTGATTGAAGGAGTATTTAAACAAATGAAAGCAAAAGATAAAAGGATACAAACAGAAACAGCATCTGATACATCATTAAGTACAATGAAAACAAACCTTTATCATTGTCTAAGGCCACAACTTGACCAAGTCCTTCTACTTCACGAGCATATCTTAGAGATCTTAATCCAGAAGCTGATAAAGCCTGTGAGCTCACATGAACAGAAATTTAAAAAAAAAAAAGTTAGTTGATTTCTGTTAAAAAAATTATAATAAATAAAACCTGGAAACTAGAAGAATATTAAGGATGAGTATAGCAAAAGTTCATAGAAAACCTCAAGAACTCTCGGTGGCCTTAATATGCCTTGAACTTTTCTCTCTGTAGTCTTGACAAATTCTTCTGAAGCGCCACAATGTTCATCTTGGGATATCTCTTCAGGTTCTTTAGTTTCTCCATCAGGCTTTTCATTATTATCAGATTCATTAGGAGCTCCTTCTGCAGCAGGTTTAGAAGCATCCTTTTCTGACACTCTCACTTCTGATGTTCTTTTAGACAACATAGCTTCATGCTCTTGCTTGCGTTTGGACACAAATGCCCTCAGAACGGCAATGGATATGTCCCTATTATTGACCTGGTTATAAAAGAGGAAACAAACAGTTTAAGGCTAAAATCAACAATCAACCATAAAGCAATTCACACTACCAAAAGTTTAAAAAGGAAAATATGTTTAACTGTAATCAATAAGTCTTCACTAAGAGCAATAACAAATTCAATGATAGCAAGATATAAAAAAGGTACACCCGTTTTCGATGAAAACTACGAAAATTATTGCTAAATACAAACCTTATAAATGCTTATGCAAAGACAAGAAACACAAAATCCAGAGTTAACTTCTAGGCATTGCAGGAAAATTCTTTTCCAGAATTCAACTTCAGATGTCATGAACCATAACTAATGCAGTTCATTGATTAGTAACTTATGGCAGCAAGGTATAATGAACAACATAAATCTAGGTCTGTGTGTGGGTGCCAGATTGCTCCTCACACATTATGAAAAGCTTCTTATTTTAGATAGAACCTAGTTTGAGCAGATTCTACCAATTTGAAACGTTGGAAGACCAAATAAATTGAAAATGGCTACATAATAAAAGAATCTACACATCAGCATCTGTAAACCAAATAACAGAACTCTTCAACTTCAAATCCTCCACTTAAAAGCAACGACTCACGAAGCACCCAATTTAACAATCATAATTTTCTCGCTAACCCTTACTTAAATCAACGACTCGCAAGAACCCAATTCAACAATCACAGTTTTCTCACTAACCCTTCCATTACTTACATCCAAAAGCCCCAGCAGAAATCTCCCCAGATAAATCAAAATACTCAGCTTCAAAAGCAAAACTTGGCTAAAAACATCACTAAAAGACAAGATTTTGGACCTGGGTTTTGTTATAAAACACTTCATTCTTGGCGTACATAAGAATTTCAGCCTCTCCTTCTTTGATAATAGTATAATCATTAAGGTCCTCCATTGCCATTGCTAGTTGCTCTTTTGCATGCACACCCAGCTCACAGAACAAGAACTTCTCGTTTTCAAGAGTCTCTTCTTTGGTTTTAAAGCTCCTGAAAGCAATAAGGTAGACCTGGCCACGGGCCGGTTTGGCCCATGAACCGGACCGAAACCGGCCCGGATAAAACCGGAACCGGAAAACCGGGTTCTGCGGTTCGGTTCCGGTTAACATAAATTGGAACCTTGAAAACCTCCGGTTCAAACCGGTTTATGAACCGGATTTTTACTGTACTGAACCCGAAAAAAATTTGAATTTTTTTTTAATTCTTTTTAATTTTATTTAAACAGCCAACGGTTCCCTTGAACCGTTGGCTCGCTGAAGTTTGAAGAAAAACTGCAGGGGACCGGTCCACTGCAATTTTCAGCGTCCCCTGCGAATTTTTCCAGAACGGTCCCCTGCAATTTTTTAAATTAATTTACCCCCCTATTTTTTAATTTTTTCAAAAAAAAATTTTTCTATATATATACCAATTCAAATTTCATTCTCTCAAATTTCAATCGCACTACTACTCTCACTCTCAATCCTTCAAACTCTCATTCTTATTCTTTCAACTCTTAATACTCTCTCAATCTTTCAATTTAATCAAATTCTCTTAAATTTAATTAAATTCTTTCTTAATTTTTTATTAATTCTAATTTTTATTTTTATTATACAATTCATAATTAATTATAGAATTTATTTCTATAATTAATTTTATTTATTATTTTTGTATTATCTTTCCTAATTAATTATATAATTTATTTATATAATTAATTTTATTTACTTTTTTATTATCTTTTATAATTAATCAAATAATTTATTTATATAATTAATTTTATTTATTATCAAAAAATGACAAGTAGTGAAAATTCTTCCAATAATAAGAGATTTGGTCAATATTTACATATATCAAATGTGAATGAAAATCAACTTATAAACCTTAAGAAGATACGTAGGAAGCTTAATTGAAAATTTAAATCTAAGTCTTTCTTTTAATTTTCAATTATTGTAATTAATAATTTAAAAATTAAAGCAAGATCATGTATTAGAATTGACAGTTCAATATCAGTTTCGAACCGAAACCGTCGGTTCCGAACTGGGGCCATGAACCAGAACCGTCGATTCCGAACCGTCCTATTACAGTTTCGATTCAGGGTCCTTATGTTTTCGAATCGTAAACTAACGATTCACAAACCGTGGTCAGGTCTACAATAAGGACATCAAACGACACAACTTAGGCCTACATTTATACGCATAGCTTCTAGGCAATGCGAAAACCCTATACTGTGTTGAAAATTTTTAACTTTTTTTTACAGTTTGACTTTTGCTAAACCCTAAAATGCAAGAAACCCAGTGCACGTTAGAATTTACTCTCAGGTTTGGCTAAAGTAAGCTAATGGGTGGGTGGAAATGCATTTTCGGGTCGGGTCTTCGGGTAAAATTTAGAGCAAAATTTAAGATTAACATAAATACATTATTGCTAAATTGAGTTACTAAGATCACTTTCATATCTTTTAATAATTTCATTGTCAGGTTGCGGCGTAAATTTTATGATTTTGGCAAAAGGATTATTTTCCACCCAAGTTTTGGTATATTCTCAAAGTTATATTTGTGATATTTAAAAAATTAAAGTCGTATCCATTCGTTAAAAATTTTTTATTAGAGTTAAGGTAACACTGTTATTTAATTAAAAAAACCAAAAGTTTATTATTTTTACCCCCCTTAATTTGAAAATATCACATTCTTTTTACCTGAAGTTTAAAAAATAAAAATTTCTTCTCTAAGGTTTACAAACCGTCATCGAAAACACTGAACTTCATCGCCTCTGACCCCTTTGGCTCTCTCTCCCGACTTTAACTCTCTCTATTGATCACAGCTCAGCTATCGACGAAGTCTATTTGCTCTGATGAAGACGAAAACATCTTCATTGGATTGTCTTCGTCTGATACTTCTGTCAAGCAAAAAGCACAAAATACTTGTGCCCACCCAAGGTATACTGAAATCTCAAAATCATAGTCTTAAATTTTCAATAATCCAAATACCCACTCATGACGTAATTTTTATTAAAAATATCAGTTAGAGTTTTTGAGTGAAAAAAAATTATCATTTTTTAAACTTTTGAGTGGAAGAAAATTATAAGATTTTTAAACCTGAGAGAAAAAAATGTAATAAAATTTTTATTTTTTAAATTTTTTTAGTAAATAGAGGTTTTACTCTTAATCTCAAATTTTTAATATAAATAGTCTCATAAGTGGGCATTTATGTTTTTAAAAATTGAAAGATAAAACTTTAGGGTATCGCAATATCTTAGGTGAAAATAAGCCCTTTGGCCTAAATGTTATAATTGTGTTTGAAGATTTAGTGTAAGACTTATGCATATCTTTTAAATTAAGAATTCCATTCCCTTTGATTAGTGTTAGGGTTGGATTCGAATCGAGCAAACTCGAGTTCAGCTCGGTTGAGCTCGAAACGAGTCACCTTAGCGGAGCTCGAGCTACTCGTCAGATTTTCTAATTAAAATTTTTAATACAAAACGACGTTGTTTTGATCAATATGTATTAAAACGATGTCGTTTTGATAACGAAAAATGAGCCGAGCTTGATCGAGCCTGAAACGAGCCTGTCTTAGCCAAGCTTGATTGAGTTCGAGCTCGAACTTGAGCTAACTCTATGTAAACTGAACTGAGTTTAAATTCGATTCGGCTTAAATCCAGCCCTAATTAGTGCAAACGCCAAGGGATTAAGTAAATAATAAATGCCATAATTTTTTTTTTCTAAAATGATGAATTAATAAATATTGCTTAATTATCTCTAAACTATTTATTTGAACACCAAAAACTTATCTATTGGACTAGGGCTATATGCAATCCGACCTTAGCTAGTAAGTTAGATACAATAAATTAATTTAAACTAAATTAAATAATCAAATTTAAGTTTGACTTAAATTAAATTTAAAATTAAATTGTATTCAAACTAAGTATAAGTCTCCATTTACGAATCAAAGTCAAAAAAACCTTTAATGCATCACCCTTACATTTGTTGTTAACCCTTATTAATAAGTTTAATTATGTATAAGACTGATACAACTTATTAATCCTTGTTAATAAGTTGAGTAAAGTATTACAACCTTTCACAAATTTATCTATTAAACCGTTCAAACTAGAGATAACAATATTTTGGGGTATTAAATTTTAAACTTTATTTTTTTATTGAAATGATCAAAATTTATTTTATTCTATTGAAATTATTAAATTTTTAGATTTTTTTATTAAAAGAACTGAATTTTTATATTTTCTTTTAGAATTGACAAAATTTTTAATATAATCTATTTAAACTATTGTATAAATATAATTATAATTATTTGTTTTGAAAGGAAAGTTATTAGTTTAGTAAGTTCAAGGAGAAATAATGAATGTTTAATTATTTAATAAAAAAATCTAAAAATTTAGCCTAATTCAAAGTTTAACTCTTTTAATAAGAAAATTAATCTTTCCGATAGAAAAAAATGATAGTTTGATATCTCATTCAAATTATGATCAGTTTATTGGTTTACCAAAAAGTAAAAAAAAAAAAAAAGAAACCTGGGTGACATTGATCAAACCATTGCTAGAAATTGACCCATTTGCTTGTAATCCTTCACATTTTCATTCTTTTTGGTCCCGAATTGTGCATCGACTCTGTCATCTTCAGCCAATCACACATTAAGGTTTAGTATTGATATTAAAGCCAACGTCTCTCCTGGGCATATGTACTGTTAACTCACTCAACATTTATGGGGTGAAATTGAAAGGGCATGTCTAAGGTCTCTTTGGTCATGAGTTGGTGCAGGGTCATGAGATGGCGTAGTAGAACCGGGCAAGGCAGGGAAGGCCTTTGAGAAAGCCCCGGTCGGGGTTCTTGTTTGGGCTGTGGGTGATGATTTAAGACCTTATAGAGGCCAGGCCAACGCTTGACAAGGCGGATGGCAAGGCCCAAAGCGAAGCTAACAACAAGCCTTTGCGTTAAGTCGCCTGTTAAGGAGGAGAGGTGTGAAATCTGGCGGAGACACTCATCGGGAAGGTGGAGGTTGCCGGAGGATGTATGTTGGGCACATGTTAGGAGGACTTGGATGAGGCGTGTGCCTCTTTCTATAGGCTTTATTGTACTCTCATTTGTGAAGTATGGCATTGGAAGGATTCATGCATCAGAAATTGAAATACCTTTCATTGTAGTAGCTAGACCTCAGCAAGTCTCGGTATCTATATATATTGACGATGATAACAGTGAGTGGGTTCAGGCTGGTGCAACTCTGGGTGAAGTCTAATACAGAAATAAGGAGAGAAGTAATATCTTGATGGTAATTAAATAGGTGAAAGATCCAGTTTTCTCACTTTGATCACCCAAATTATTCCTTGGAGGCTCTAGATGCTAAAATTGTTGATGCAAGAGGCAGAGTTCTTGACCGAGCACCCATGGGTGAAGATCTAATTTGGTTTGGGCAATAAGAGGTGGGGTAGGTGGCTTTGCTGTTATTCTTTCATGGAATATATATAAGATTGGTTCCAGTGCCACCAACTGTGGCCACTTTATTTCCAGTTTCAAGGGCCCTAGTACGGGGCGCACAAACATCCTCCATCAATGGCCAATGGTGGCGAAATTGGCAAGAAAACTGTACATTTAGAAAGAGTATGTCTACCCCAGTTCGGGTTCAAACTAATTTTAAGCTGAACATGGGTCAAGTTCAAGTTGACACACCCCTACCCTGTTTCATATAATAATTTATAGTATATAGTAAGGCCAAAAGACTTATTCCCACCCAATGTTTAGTTTATTCGCAAACGCTTATCTACGGAATTTCAAAACTCAAATACTTATCTATCATCCAATTTTTGTTAAAATTTTCAATTAGTTATAAGAGCAAAGCTTATCTTCTGTGCTTCAGTCAAACTATACATAAACATAACACTCATGTTTGTACATCAGTCAAATAATGTACAAATCCGTGTGACAAACATAAATCTATGTTATTTGATTATTTCGATCAAAATTTTTGATGGTTTCCCAAGAAGAGAGGTGGTGCATAGGCTAGCTGATGACCTTCCTGAAGTAGTTATCAGATTTGAAAAAATCAAACCTTAAATAAAAAACATATTTTTAAACTTTTAGGTATGATAAAATTATTAATTTTTTAAATTAAAATAGTAAATAAAATTTTTATTTATTTTAATATTAAAAATAAAATAATAATTAATGAAAATTTTTGATATATGTTAAATAATAGATGAATATTTAGATTTTTAAAATAGAAGATATTAAGAATAGAGTAAACCTAGGTGTGAATAAGTCTTTGGCCTCAGTAGTAGAGAAGAGATAAGAGAGAATAATTCCTTACACCTTTGAAAAGTTTAAAAGATTAGGCATAAACTAATGGTATAATATTTCAGCTGTTCCCCACCAATCAATGTTGGTCGTTGTTAAGTCATAATCATCGGCTGTTCTCCACCACTAAATGTTGGTGGTTGTTAAGTCAGGATCATCGGTTGTCCTTTGCAAATTGGGTAAATCTCCCTTGCAAAGTTTCCCTCCTCCCAGAAGTGAGATGCCGTATATGTTTATATCAGCCTACTTGGATTCAAACGAGGAAAACTTACCTTGCCACAAGATTGACACTGATGTTAGAACTTATTTCATTGATATTTCTTTTCTTCCTGATGAAGCTCAAGATTGATATTGATATTAATGATTCTTTTTATTCTTCAATAACTCTTCTCTTTTTCTAATGTTATTATTCACATACTCAAATTTAAATTAATTATCTTAGATTCAAGTTTAAATCAAATTGATTATTGTTTAAACTTGAGTTGAAGGTAACAACTCTCGCATCAACGAAGCAACCTTAGTGTATCTTTGAAGATTAAGTTCTTATTTAATGACAATACATTGAAAATTCAATAAAATTATGGGTATATATTTTGAATATATAAATTATATGTTCTTATATAATTAGATAAAATCGTATGATGATTTATCGTTTATACATTTATTTTATATATTTAAAATATACATATGTAACATTGCTTTACAAAATTTGATTATTCTAACCCTCATTGAAATTCAATGGATATTTATTCTTTACAATCTTTATATTTCTCTTTGAATTGAATGCCTCCTCGGTCAAATTTTGTCTCCTAAGATCTTTCCTAAGGCAGGACTTGAGCTGAGCCAGCTCGAGCTCGGCTCGGCTCAATTCGAACCCAAAACGAATCGAGCCCTGCTCAGCTTGATCGAGCTTGAGCCAAGCTCGAACTGGCTCAGGTTGGCTCAATAGATTTTTTTTAAAATTTTTTATACAAAACGACGTCGTTTTGATCCATATATATATACAAAATGATGTTGTTTTGATATAAAAAACGAGCCGAACTGAGCCGAACTCGAGCCGAGTCTAAGCTGGCTACAAGCCGAGCTCAGCTCGGCTCGAATCCAGCCCTAATCTTTCCTCTGTTCAAATTAAGAAAATAGTAAAAAGTTGATTGCTTTCTTCTTTTAATTTAAATTTGTAAAGCATTCATCATTCGATCAATAATAGTGCTTAGCTCTGACTTTAATTTCAACGAAATCATAATTTAGTTTTGTTTGGATTCACCTAATATATCAATAAAATTATATATATTTATTTTAAATATACAAATAGATACATATTTACACATGTCATTGTATAATTAAATGATTTTGAATTAAAGATAAAATAATAACTAATCAAATAATAACACATATAAATATATACTTATTTATATACTCAAAGTGAATTTTTCGTTATATATTTACTCATATCAACAATCAATTCTTGAACCACCAGAAATCCTGAAAACAAAAATATGAAGTTTTTGTGTAATTACATTCTTTCGCTGTTTGCAGTCCTGCTATCAGTTTCTTCATCAACAACTTCGATTTCAGTTCAACAGAATTTTGTGCAATGCCTCTCTGAAAATCCTCAGCTTTCAGTTCCTTCCTCCACGTTCTACACCAAAAACACTTCTTCATTTTCTTCAATCCTTCTCTCTACAGCTCAAAACCTCAGGTTTACAGACCCTTCACTGCCAAAGCCTGAGTTTATCTTCACCCCTTTAGAGGAATCCCATGTCCAGGGAGCCGTTATTTGCGCTAAAAAGCTTGGAATTCAAATGAGAGTTCGAAGCGGAGGCCATGATTTTGAGGGACTCTCTTATGTATCCGAAATTGAAACACCTTTCATTGTAGTAGACATTGCCAAGCTTCGATCTATTACCGTAGATATTGCTGATAACAGCGCCTGGGTTCAGTCTGGTGCGATAACAGGTGAAGTCTACTATAGAATTGCAGAGAAAAGCAACATCCATGGCTTTCCTGCTAGCTCCTGCACAAGCGTAGGCATTGGCGGGCTCATTACAGGAGGCTCTATCGGTTTTATGATGAGAAAATAAGGTCTTAGTGCTGACAATGTCCTTGATGCTCGAATTGTCGATGTGCACGGAAGAGTTCTTGATCGAGCAGCCATGGGAGAAGATCTATTTTGGGCAATAAGAGGAGGTGGAGGAGGAAGCTTTGGAATCATCCTCTCCTGGAAAATAAAACTGGTTCCTGTGCCATCAACGGTGACTGTTTTCACACTTAATAAAACCATAGAACAAGGAGCCACCAAGCTCTTCTATAAATGGCAACAAGTCGCGCATACACTCGATGAAGATCTCTTCCTCAGAGTATTCTTTCAGGTGGCTAATGCAAGCCAAAACGGCAACAAAATTGTACTCAACACATACACAGCCTTGTATCTTGGTGGCCCAGAAAAACTCCTTCAAATAATGCAAGAGAAGTTCCCTGAACTAGGTTTGACAAGAAAAGATTGCATTTCAGCAACCTGGATCAAATCTATGATTTACCAGGGTCAGTATCCAGTCAACACAAGCCCTCAAATTTTACTTCAGCCACAGAATATGTACAAGATCTATTTCAAAGCCAAATCGGACTTTGTTAAAGACCCCATTCCTGAAATCGTGCTAGAGGGAATATGGAAGAGGTTTTTGAAAGAAGAGAATCCAACAATGGTGTTGAATCCATACGGTGGAATGATGAGCAAGATTTCAGATTCTGAAATTCCTTTCCCTCATAGAAAGGGAAACATATTCGAAATCTTTTACACAACTGGGTGGCAAGATGGAGATCAGAATAAGAAGAAGCATGTGGAGTGGATGAGGGAGTTGTATAAGTACATGGCTCCTTATGTTTCCAAGTCCCCCAGAAGTGCATATGTGAATTACAGGGATCTTGATCTGGGTTTGAACAAGAAGAGTAATACAAGTTTTATGGAGGCTAGGGCTTGGGGAGAGAAATATTTCAAAGGGAACTTCATGAGACTGGTAAGGGTGAAGACCAAAGTTGATCCTGAAAATTTCTTTCGGCATGAGCAAAGCATTCCTCCTCTGCCATTGAAAGGCTAAAGATGGTTTGGATTGGAGCCCTCCATTGATCGAAATTCAGATGAATTAATTATGTAATTTAATTAATATTAAATGTTAAATTTGCTTTCATTTGCTATTAAGTTGTCATTACGTAATTAGATTTTTTTTTTTTAAATCAAACATTATATGGTCAAAATTGGTAAGTTTGATTGATTTATAGTTATTTGTCAAAGGCCATGATTGTGTAGGCCTAATATTTCAAAGGTCAAAACAATATTAAGATGTAATCTTATCTAGTTTCTAAAATTTCTATTTATAGTTAATTCAACTCTAATAAAACAATATTAAGACGCAATCTTATCTAGTTTCTATTTATAGTTAATTCAACTCTACTTTTTTAAATATATAAAAGTAGAGTTGAATTATAATATAGTTTCTACTTAAATAAATCGCAAATCATAAACTATATATATATCTCTCACATACATACATATGTCGAATTAAATTTATAATGTTTAGTTTGAGTTTATTTGAGTTGGTTCATAATATTATCAGAAAGTTATCAATAAGGTAAATAATATTATTAAAATAGTAAATATAGTATCGTTAATGGAATAAACATTATCTATTAAATAGATAAATGAATTAATTTTGAACTGAGTTTTTAAGATAAAACTCTAATTTAAGATTGACTCTAAAGGAATCTACCCTAATGATAAGCCACAAATTATGGCGAATACCCTTTTATGTTTTTACTTGAAATGATTCAAAGACAAGTATATGAATCTTATAAAGAGGACTTTATATCCTAACCAATTGATTGAGTAATTCTTTTGAGAAAATGAAAGGATTAACACTAATTAACATGTTAATCACACACCTAGTTGTCTAATTTGAAGGGAAACTCAAAAAAACACAAACCCATAAAATGCTGTGTGTGTAAATCTTATTTGTACTATCAAATCACGCTAGCATTTCTTACATTTTTACTACTACACAAGATCCTTCAACACTCGCATCACCATCTAGCCCAAGCCCAAACTTCCCTTAATATAGAGACCAAGCTTATACAATTTAAAGTTAACTGTAGCCGAAGTCCAGGCCCAACCAGAGGACAAACTTGCCCAAAAGAAAAAAGTTTGGCCCATGCAGGTCTCGAACCTGCGACCTTCGCGTTATTAGCACGACGCTCTAACCAGCTGAGCTAATAGGCCATTGATTTCACCGGTATAAGTTATTTTAAATATCCGTAACCCGATAGATAGGACCCGGAAAATTATGGATCGTATTTTGTCGTGCCCAGCTTTATGACAGTACCATGACGGAAGTTGTTCAGAATTGTCCATTTTTGACCTTCAATTATGCCCAGCAGAGGTCAGGGCTGGATTAGCGCTAGTGTTGTAAGTTGATTCGGTCACATAAAGTTAAACTTAAGCTTGCATACATTGAGTTCAAGTCAAAGTTTTGGACTTGATTGGTCATTAAATTGGATTCGAATTAAAAAGTGTTCAATTTAATGTAATTGACGAGCTAATCATTTTATTTAAATTAAATCAAACAATCTTTATAACAATATTATTTTAGTTTAACAATATTACTTTTAAATGACAATATCTATTTAATTAATTTTTTTCGACGTACTTACACAACATCTCTTTTACAATTTAAAAATGTTCCATTCAGCCTTTTGCCACCACCCACCCACCTTTCTTCAAAGATCATGGATGTCGACCCTAAATCATGGTGGGTGTTTCCTTCGCTTCAATCAGTTTTTCCCATCAAAGGAAAGGCATGAGCTACAAGAAAACTATCATTCAGCCTCACTACCTCTTTTTGGCATATGTTCCATTGGGCTTTGCACCTCTACTTTCCTTTTGAATATATGCAATCCCAAGTGATCCTTTGTCAAATTCTCGATTAGCGTAAATGTAACTTTGAGTACCAAAGGAGAGGAATGTCAAACATAGAAGCATATATTCAAAATCTTATTAATGATTTATTAAAATTAAACTTTTAATATATTTGATGTAATGATTATAGGTATAAATTAAAGTGTTCTAAAAATGATATAATTATTTATTTTATCTCTAATTTAAATTTGTTTAATTATATGATAATAATTAGTTTTTTTTTATCCATGTTGGTAAAGTTAAAATTCTATGTTTTTTGCACTTGAAAATATTTATTTCGTAACTTATAAAGCAGAATTGAGTCTTCTACAGATTTTGACATGGTGTGTTGACTCTTATCTACTGGATTCAATTAGATGAAGAAAATTATTGATAGAGATCGAGGACAATTGTGCTTAGAGAATGAGACAAGGAATTAAGAGATGAGTTGAGAAGAGATAAAGAAGGAAGAGTTTGTTTAGAGCTTAAGTGGGTTATATACAATTATTGTTTTTAATAATTAGATAATCAGTTTGTTTATTTTATTTTATTTTTTTTCAAAATTTAACTTTTTTTCAAAAGATGAATGTTATATGTATTTATTTTTAAATATACATATAATATATTATCATATGATTAGATTTTATTTTATTATTAATTTAAAATTATTCGATTACTTAATTATATATATTAAATATATACTTATTTATATACTTAAAATATGTATATATAATTATGTTATTATCAATATTATTTTAAAACTCTTAAATAATGATTACCCATTTTAAAATAAAACTAATAAAAGAATTTTAAAATAAGAATTTTTTATTTTATTTTTTTAATTGCAATGACGTTTGATAACTTGATGTCAATCAGACAATCAGTCAAATTTAACCTGACCGTACACAAAACGCATTACTGCTAATCAGAAGGGCATTTAAGTAAAAGCGACGTTGTCTTCCTGCAAATCATTGATGTGGTAAACAGACTTTTTAATCACGCGTGCGACAGATGTCACAAATTGAAAATCAACCCAGACTTGATCCGCTGTCAGATTAAGCCACGTGCTGAACCACGACTGGTACCTATAGCTATGAGCCTCTTGGAAGTCGACACGTCATAAGAAACTGTTTGTTAAGGATTTTTCATGGACAGTCAAGATACTCATAAACATAGGACTGAGTTGTTGGAGACACGTGCCAAATTTCTATTAGACCAACTAAAATCTTAAATTTTTTCAATTTTTACATTTCGTCATCACCTCGATTTCATAAATAATAATATTATTATATAATTTTTTAAATAATAAAATATTATTAGATAATAAATATTATTTTATTTATAATTTTTAATTATTTAATCACATAATAATAATTATTATTTATGTATAAAATTATAAATATAATATTATTTTTTTAAAAATAATATTTAATTTCAATTTTACCCCTCATCAAGTTCGTATTTGACTTCCTTTTATTTTTTTTTTAAATTTTGTATTATGTTTTATCTTTTATTTTTGAAGTTTTATGAGATTACCCCAAAAGGTTGGTGAGAGAATTGAATATTAATCACAAGTTAAATAATTAAAAAAATCAAAATATAATAATTATGTAATGTTCGTGGAAATAAAAAACATATTTTTTTTATTAATTGTGTTATGATAATTTTTTTTTAAACATTATTCAATTATAAAAGTATATATAATGATGAATTTGAATTAAGTCAGGTCTAATTTAAATTCATATGTGTGCTAGAACTCCACCCTTATAGTTAACCATTGAAATGAAATAAGTGTTATAATAAATTAGATTATAATATATATAATTCTCAACTTTTTTAAATAACATATATTCATACATTATCTCGTCTTAGATTGAATTCCAGTTATTTAAAAAAAAAAACCCTAAAACTTAATAAAATCTTGTATTGTATTTAGTGTCAATAAATTTATCAAAATAATTGATATAATTTGAGAACATATTCGATAATTAACATGATAACATTGCTTTCGTTATCTTTTTTGAATGCTCCGAAAAGATATTATTCAGTTTTATTTTGAAATGACATATATACAAGATTATATGTTAGTAAAGAGGGAATTATGCGTAGACTTTGGGATAATTAGGGCATTTTGAATGTTCCATGCATTGCTTTCAACCATCACACATGAAGAATCTTGAAGATATTGCAATTTCAAAATCAAGCCATGCTTCTTTCTACTTGTCATTTGAAGCTTGCATGGCTTGTCCAAGAAGCCGGAATTTTATTTAAAAAAAAAAAAGAATTATATTGGCACATTATTATCTTGTAAATCCTGTATAAATTCTTATAATAAATGATACCAAAAACGTGTACTTCAAATTTCCCCTAAATCAAGAAGTCTCAGAAGGCAAATACCAAGGGGTGATTAATAAGAACTAAAAAATCCATTATATGGGTTTGAGTGTTTGTTCTTTATCTTGGTGGGTTTTTCGGAAAATTCATTCATTGTGTTATCATGTATAAATATAAAATAATTATTATCACGTAAAGGTAAGAGATAGAAATAAAATATTGTTCAACAAATTAATTAATTCAATTTATAAGTAGATGACATACTTAATGACAAAAGAATGAGCGGTCATGGGTTAGTTGACCATTGACTTTGAATTATTTTTACTGTAATACATATAAAATATCTTTAAAATTTTTATTATTGTTTTATAATTTATAGTTTCATTTTTGTTCATCTATATTTTACTATTAGTTACTTTCACTTTTTATGTTTAGTTTTTCGCTTTAACATTGACTAGTCTATCACGCACGTCACATTTAGACGCACCTTTGATGGCGTTCTCATACATTTTTCTAAAAAATTTGATCACACAACATAGATATAGGTGCACGTGAGAGATTGAAGTGGAATATTTTGGGCTGAAATGAACTAATGTTGTAATTAGATAATACTGCAGGGGCACTGGGGCCAAAATAAATTGAAAAGGGAAATGAAAAATAAAATTTTTAAAGAGAGTAAACGTAAAAAAAATTGCATGCTAGAGATTTAAAACCAGTGTGGTGTTGACACGTGTGAGACCATTTCAAGGTAGATTACAACGTTCCGATAGGGGTGTAGTAGACAACTAAAAATGACACAAAATTTACAAATTTCCAAAAGAGAAAAGAGCTATCACCACGCGCTTCTGCATGTCTCGTTGTTACAGCGCCCACCCATCCAGCGAATATATGCAAGTCTAGGATTTTTGACATTACTAAAAATATTTTATATATTAAAAAATACTTAAAGATAATAATATTTTCTTGAATTGTTACACTGTGATATGAAATAGGGTTGCAATCAGTCGAGTCGAGTGTTGATGGATTCAAACTCAATTCAATTAAATTTATGTAAGGCTTAATATTTAATGTAAACTCAAGACTAAAATTGAGGTTTTGATCCCGACATAATTAAAACATGAAAAGGGTAATTTGAGTTAAATAAGTGTTTCTGATTAACAAAAAAAATTGTTCCTAAGTTAAAGAATTTTTTGTAATTAACAAAATAATAAATTATTTAAATGTCGATAATTTATTGTCGCAAAAAACTTTTATGTTTAAATAAAATATAATTAAAAAAACACTTGTCTATAGATATATATTTATTATATCACATTTAGGGATGGAGTTGAGTTTGATTTAACTCTTTTAAGCCCTATATTCAATTTAAATGAGTCAAATTTAAGTTAGAATAGTCTTAGTTTTGACTCAAATAAGTCATGTACAGATTCTTTTTTTTTTACGAATATTCATATTCTTCGATGATTTTTTTTCTTGACTTCTTCTATAGTGATTCTTCATCTTTTTTATCTTCGATATTTTTCAATAACTTCTTTAATAAACTTGTTATCTATTTGAGCTCAAATAAAACTCTTTAGATTCAATCTAAGCTTGAGTCACCATTTGTTTAAATTTGACTTGAATGCACCCATAATCACATTCACCATTAAAAAAAAAGGGCAGGGAGAAACACACATTTAAAGTGAGAGTAGGAAAGAAAGGGTGGAAAGTGAAAGAAGTAACAGAAGAAAACAAGTAACATGAAAACAGAAAGAAGCACCGACCCTAAGGACTAACACAAGCTCTATTCCAATCTATTTATAGTGAAGATGTGAAAAACAAAAGGTTAATTTCACAAAGCAACAACACATACCCAATTACACAAGAAAGCCCTTCTTCTCCTTCTCTCTCTCTAGCCAGCTAGGGTTTCCACTTTCCAATTCTCAAACTTTTTCTTTTTCTTTCATACGGTTTTCACATTTTTAGTCATGTTTCAGTCCTGACTCTCGAAAAGAAAGACCATCTAGTTCTTCCCAAGAGAAGAGATATATATTAGTTCATACATATATTAAGTAATATATATTTATATATATTTGTTTTTGTGAGGTGATTATTATTATGGGGAGAGGAAGAGTTGAGTTGAAGAGGATAGAGAACAAGATAAACAGGCAAGTCACATTTGCCAAGAGAAGAAATGGGCTGTTGAAGAAAGCTTATGAACTTTCTGTTCTCTGTGATGCTGAAGTCGCCCTCATCATTTTCTCCAGCCGTGGCAAGCTCTATGAGTTCTGCAGCTCCTCTAGGTATAACCCTTTTCTTCTTTTTTATTTTTTATTCTATATATCTTCATCTCTTTGCCCTCATCACACTTTCTGATTTTGGACCTCCGTTCTCTTCTAAATTTACTTTTTTTTATTTTGTGGGATAATATAGATTATCTTAGCTTGTTTTATTTTTTTGGAGTTGAGTCGAGTTTAATCTGATTGTGATCCAGCTGCAGAACAAGATCTGATCTAGATAACAATAATTTTCATTATTTTGTACTTAAATAATTTTTTTTCTGTACTTTCACTCTCTAAAATCATTCTGTAGACGTTCTATTTTATAACTTACAAACACAAAGTCTTCATATTTCATCTCTCTCCATTTACAAAGTAACAGACAAAGACAGAAAGATACAAGTTAGTTTGCCTTGGCTTTAAATAGATTCTTACGTGTTAAAAGCCTAAGGTCATGGATCACGTACACCCAACTTTTTCTGCATAAGATATGAAATTTAAACAGAAATTAATGGTTCTTTTTTTATCTTGTCTCTGTTTAAACTTTGTAAGGACACCTTTTTTTTTAAAGATAAGGGGATTTTTAATCTTCTACAGGGCTATGGATTTAGCACCGGCTTCTTGTTATCGACTAAAAGAAAAGCTGAAATTAATGCATCTGTAATCTATGTTACTTCATTAATGTAATGCAGAATCAATTTATTATTATTTCAATAAAATATATACATAAATAATGAGATATCATTATGTTATTAAATATTATTTTATCGTTAATTTAAAATTATCAAATTATATAATGATATATTATTATTTGTGTATAAAGTTATACATATTTTTTACTTAGCACTACTCATTATTGTTTTTCTTTGAAATGGATGCAAACAAGCACACAGAGCAAACTTTTGTAAGCAATTATTCTGCATGCATACGACCGTCTTCTTGTTATGAAGATTGAAAGCAGTCTTAAAATATGTAGCGTTTTGGACATTGACTTGTTTCTTATTATACTAATATCAAATCTCCAAAGTTGTATTTGAATAGAGATTCAATTTGAGTTAGTTTGAATTCATCATGTTAAAAGCCTGAGGTGACTTAGTTTTAGCTAAATGTTTGATTTGAATAAATTGAACTTGAACTAAGATATCTTAGTTTGAATTTGAATTGAATCAGCTCAAATCCAATGAAACTTTGAAAAATCATCAACAAATTTACCTTTATCGGTGATTTTTTATCTTTTCTAGAGACTTTACTTATTCTCTAATAATTCTTCTTTTTCATCTGTGATGATATTTCTTTCTTTCTTTCTTTTTTTTTTTTTTTTAGACAATTTCTAATGGTTTCTTTGATGACCTTATCACCAACTCAAACTCTGATCCAGACTTTCTGAATTCAAACATGGTTTCTTCTAACATATCAAAATTACATAGATTTAATTACAGAAATTTGTTCACTTTTTTAAATTCATATTCTTATATGATGATTAGATGTAATTATACATAAAATGAAGATTATATCTGGAAGTTGAGTTCTAAGTACCAAAACATAGGAGTGGGTTTTATCTAAGCTGAGACCAGATCAGTTCAAATTTGACTTCAATTTATAACACTTAGTTTAAGCTTAAACTTAAGCTCAAGTTTACTTGAATTGGTGTATAATATCAACAAAATGTTGCTACCATGATAAATAGTGTTATTAACAATGTGAATAATCAAAGAGGTAAATAATATCATTGAAAAGATAAACGAATTGAATTAGAGATTCAACTTGAGTTCGGCTTACTTAAACTAAATAATGAACTCAAATTGAACTAACTCAACTCAAATCCACCCACCGAAACATTAATTTGGGTAGCAAGAGAAAACAAAACCATCCATCAAGATATCTTCATAATCTGCTTGTAGTATTAGTTTGTGTTGCCTAAGTTAAATTATTTTAGCTTTTAGCTTCTGATATAATTGTGGGATCATTACTTCCTTTTTCTTCGGTAATGGTAGCATGCTCAAGACCCTTGAGAGGTACCAGAAATGCACCTATGGTGCGATGGAAGTAAATAAACCAGCCGAGGAACTCGAGGTATCTTTCCTGTTATTATTATTTAATATGTTTTATGTGTTTCTCAAAGGCATGATTTAGACATTATACCATGGTATTAGACATGACTATGTCCATTTATAATAAATATTAATTTAGTTATTAATGATGACTATTTTACTATATAATATGCACATATTTATTGTTTTTCATAAGTTTAAAATTTTAGTATCAAATCTGCCTCTTGTTTGTTTGAAAATATAATAATAACAAGAAGTAACGAGTAAAATAGTTGGTTAAAGTATAGAATCTCAAAAGTATAGAATCCCATAAATTAACTTAAGTGCACAATCGTATTAAAATGAGGGGCTTTAGCGATGGATTGATGGGTTAGTCTTCTTGAGATTTACTGGCTTGGCAATCAGGTTCTGCCAAATGGGGTGCCTAGTCAAACACTATGACTTGTATGGGATAGATGTGATCTCCATAAAATTGACAGTATGCTTTAACTGGTTTGGTTGGTTTTGCAGAATTAATTTTTGACGAGGTTGTTTTACCTTTTACAGAGTAGCTATCGCGAGTACTTGAAACTCAAAACCAGATTTGAGGCCCTCCAGCGAACTCAGAGGTATACATAATATGTCTTCAATATTTTCTATCTCCGGACACATAACAATTCCTTATACAAATATATTTATTGTAACAAGAGATATTGAAAATACTACTGACTCTATTAGATGTAAACAGCTGATTGTGCATGAACTAAAATAATTCACTCATATTATTTCTCTTTACTTTGTGATTATTTACTTTATTGATCTAGTAGATAGTTTCTAGTGCGATTTACCTGTGCCCCATCACTCATGTCTAGAGGAATTTTACTAAAATGCGAAAATGTAGATTAAATTTTGTGTTTTGCATGAATTTATAATTATACTGTCAGAGTAATACCTCAGGAATCTACTGGGGGAAGACTTGGGGCCTCTTGGAACAAAGGAGTTGGAGCAGCTTGAGCGGCAGTTAGAGTCATCCTTAAAGCTTGTTCGATCCACTAAGGTATGTGGATATGCTTACAAACCGTATCAATAATCATTGAGGGTAGGGTTGGGTTCGATTGGATATACTCTAGCTTAAATTAAACTCAGATTGAATGAGTTGGGTTTATATTCAAGTTTGTGTTAGTTTGAATAATTAGATATTCTAATCAATTCAAGCTCAACTCATTTTCTGAAAATGAGTATAATCTTTAACTCAAAGTTGGTTGCTTGATCCAAGCTTAAATTCCAATTTGAGCAATTCGAATCAAATCCAACTCTTCAAGCCATTGTGAAAACAATAACTTAGTTTTATAAACTTATGTGAATATTCAGATTAACTTGTATTCCAATCTTGTTTTCAGACCCAGTATATGCTGGACCAATTCAGTGATCTCCAAAACAAGGTACCAAAAACTGGAAGAAAATTAATCATGCTCCACTTTTATGTACTCTTATCCCTGACATTCTGCTTGTAAATTACAGGAGCAGTTGCTAATTGAAGCCAACCGAGCTTTGACTGTAAAGGTAACTTTGTAGTTCACATTAACATCTGATTTCGAGTTTAAACTCTCAGACTGTGCATCAGAAGTCCTTTCTTCAAGCTTTCAACTATGGTTGAAAAATTCAATGTTTGGCAGTTGGAAGAAATCAATGCAAAAACCCAGATTCGCTCATCATGGGAAGACAGTGAGCACAACATTTCATATGCTCCTCAGCATCCTCAGACTCAAGACTTGTACCAGCCCATAGAATGCAATCCCACTTTGCAAATAGGGTATACATACATACATATATGTATATATATATATAGTTTGTCATTTTTATTTATATTATATGGTTTTTGGCATTGCAGGTACACTCCTGTGGTTTCTGATCAGATAACTGCGACGTCTCATGCTGCCCAGCAAGTGAATGGGTTTATCCCTGGATGGATGCTGTAAGTGGATTTCAATTCATGCTCAGTTTGGCAAATGCTTCTTGATGTTTGGCAATATGTACATGTTTTCAAGAGCATTTTGTAAACCCTTCCTTATTAACATAAAAGCAGCAGTGACTGACTGAATTTGCTGGCTTGGGAGGACTCAGGAGCCTTCATCCCTTTAATATAATCTTGTCAGCTAACGTGAGCACTTTTTATCTTGCTATTTGATGTGTTTTTGAGCATGACTATTTCTTGGTGTTAGTCTAATGAAGTGACTCCATTACTATTAATTATTTTATCATCATCAACTAACTTTGAAACCATAATGCTCAGATCAGTATCAGTGGAGGGTGACGGATGGGTAGATAGTGTCACTTATAAGATGAATGAATTGATCTCGAACCAAAGTATCAGATTGGAGCTCAATTTGAAAACAGATTTGGAGCATATCTTTCAAATTGGTCTTACCAGTAAGACTGGGTTGAACTAGTTCATTGCATCACAACCCAAAAGCAAAATTCCATTTTGCCAGTAAACAAGCAACCCAGAAACCACAAACACAAGCACTATCAACTGTCTTCTATAAATCTGAAAACATCACATTGTCTTTGTCTTTTTCCATTTCCTTACAACTATAACTCCTTTCCCAAGTTTCTCCGTTAAAATGACACCCCTCACCACCCCCATATCACAAAAATTTGCACACCCAACACCAAATGACTCCTATAATAAGGACCCCAAATCCTCCGACCCTATCATGGTTCGACTGTCTAAACACTTTTGGTAAGGTCAGATAAATTCGATTTGGGTCAAATTTGATAAGATTCGGTTTGAGATCAATTTAAATTTTAATAGTTAATTCAAAATCAACAAGATGAGATTCAAACTTGAGTGAAAAATTATTTAATTTTAAATTCGATCTAAGTTAGCTCAAATTCAAATGTTCAATTCAATTAGAAGTTAATTTGTTTTCTGAAAACAAGTTCAATATTTGATTTGGACTCGACTTGCTTCATCTAAACTGTAATTTGAGTTCAAACAGCTCGGATAGAATCTAACCTAATATTAGTCCAAATATTATCATGGGCTTTAAAAAACCAAGTTTAGTAAAACCCAACCTAGTATGTAGGTTTAGTTCAAATTTAACTTTGAATCTAAAATAGTTAATTTAATATCAAATATTCATATCGATTTGAACTTTCTTTGTTTTATTAAGAAAAAAGAAAAAGAAAACAAATTCAATCTTTGACTTGAATATGACTCATTCCATTCTTTGCATTTATTAGGTATTGTGTTAGTAAACATAATCACACTATAACTATAATTGTTGTATTTTTAGGAGGGTGATTCTTCGAATAGAAAATATTAATTTAATATCGAATGATTGCGGAAAACTCAAAATCCCGGCAAAAATGGTTCTTATATCCTATTTTGAGACTTTTAGAAGAAAAAGTTTACTTCTCAGGATCTAATCCCATGACTTGTGAGGGCATGTAATGTAAACGTTCATTAGCTCTCTGCTAGTTGTTAATTGTTACCTGGAATCATATCCGTGGGTGGGTCTTGTTTTGATATTGTTCCTTCTTCGTACCTTCGAATTTCCATCCAAGAATATTTTACCTTTATTTTATATACATATATATTGATTTCTTAATTACAAGTTTTATAGGTTTATTTTAAACGCTTTTTCTTAAACATGTTTAATATAAGAATAATATTATATATATATTTTTCAGTATATAAATAAGTGTACAAATAATGTAATTGAATATATGTATAAATACTAAACATTAACGGATATAAACGAACTGATATATTATTATGTAATTGAATAATCTAATTATTTATATATCTTTTATTCAAAATGACTAAACATGATAATACCGTAATTTATTTAATTTTAAAATCATTTTTATTTATGTATTAATCTATTACTAAAGAGCTAGTTGATGGCCCCCATTTCCTGCAGTAAATTAAAAAGGTCCACTAAGAATATATACAAAGAATGATTTGAAACATATACTGTATAAAGTGCATGCAATGCAAGGCATCTTCAACATGGATATGACGCTATTATTCTCCCTGTATAATTAAAAAAATCTTTCTTTCTTTCTGGGTTTGATGGATTAGGGTTTTATAAAAGAGAGGTTGAATTATTCGATAAATAGTGAGGAAGATGCTTGCTTGATATTTAAGTATCTTTTACAAGAAATGAGGTATAATAACCGGACTCATAATTAATATAAATGAATAAATTAAGTAAATTCTGATCTTTCACAAAAGACTTTTTCACTTAATCATTTATACTAACTCTTGAATCTATAATAAATGTTATTATTTATAAGAAAGTGACTTAAAAACCTGAGACTTTCTTTCGTTTCACAGTCATAAAACTCCATCAATCATACCTTTCATGACTATCCTGTTCAATATCAAGACAGAAAGAATGGTATAATATATCATATGTTTCAAACATTGATTCTCTGGCATCGGTTAATATAGGTGTCATCTTTTAGTTCACTAATCCAAAATCATCGATGAACTAATTATTATAAAAAATATATATATGTTGATGTTGCAATTTTTTTTAACGAATGATATACGTTGTTTCAAGTTTTGTATAAAATATATCATAATAACGACAATTATAATTGGTTTAACAATTATATTATCCAATAAAATATAAACGATAACAAGTATATATGGATTGAACATAAAAAAGCTTTTAATGTGATCTAGTTAATTGTTCATGAATCTGAACCAACGATTATATGTTAAACAATATTGTTGGAGGTACATACAATATCATTGGTAGGATAATTAATGTTTATAAATGAATAAATAAGTTGATTTTATGGTAACGAGACCTCCATTGAGCTCAAGCCTGCCCCTAGTTTAAAATTGAATTCATTCCATTTCTCCTTAAGACCATTTTAAAGAAATGGAAAAAGAACAAACGGGACCTCGATCCCTACAAGATATATATTTATAAATGGCAACCCTTTGAGAATGCCAAAAGGCCAGGTTATATAAATCAGTAAATAATAAGATAGGCTATACATAAAAGGATACCTAGCTAAGGGATGGTTTGTTATTTAGGAATTACAAATTTTACAAAGCTATATGTCTCCAGCACAGTTCATTCTAATTAGGGTTTATGTCTTGCAGGACAAGAGTTGTCTTTCCATTAGCAATATGAAAAAAGAAAATTTCTTTTTTACCAACATAGTAAGGTGGGATCAAGAGTTTAAATGCCATCGAGAATCATACTGGCCGTCAGAATACAAATGTTTGTTTATATATACACAATGATCAAGAAAAAATAAAATAAAATTCTTTATAAAAAAGCATGATCTTTTAATTTAAAAATTTATAGGTCGATAAGAGGTCCCCAACTACTCTCCATTGCCATAAAAGAATGGAGCCATATTGAGGAAGATGGTCCCCTAATCCTGGTTAATTTTGAGACAAATGGTTAATTAAAATATAAGCTTGATTAAGGGACCACATTCATGAAAACCTTAAAAGCCTCTAAGGCTCCTAATAATGTATTAATTAAACTACTATTACCATTAACCAAAAATAAATCACACACCTTTTAGTTCGTACGAGGAGGACCATAATGTTCATTGTTCATTTCCTTTTATTCTAATCGTATTGTGAATCCAACTAGGAATACAAGCGGTTCAGAATGCTTTATTTTGGTCCATGTAATCTCACTTAGCTTACTACAATAAAACTATGTCTATTCAAATATGTTATTATATGATAAAATGATCTTGAATTAAGAAAAAATAACATAAAATTACATGGTAATACATAATTTAATTATCCAATAAAATACTAAAAATTAGATCTGCATAACATTGTATTTAGATATATTCAGAAAATTTACACTTTGCAAGTAAATAGATATAGGTTTTCTAGTCTAATCAGCCTTTGAATCTATATTTTAATTTTGTTTCGTGCTTTCTTAATATCTTTTTAATCAATTTTCCTGAAAATTAAATTAGGTTTGTATATTTATTCACAAACTGCTACATGGTTTGCATTAAATTTGGTTTAAGACTTTAAATTGTATCAAATACATGCAAATAAAAATTTTAGTGGCTAGAATTGACGACCATCGCACCTATAAGGCGGGACTAAATCTCAAATATTAAATTTTAATTCAAACCCAAGTAAAGTTTCTTTTAAGGTTAAAAAATTTTAATATATTAAAACTTCGTTATTTTATATGGGTGAAAAGGAAAAAAAAATATTGAAATAATATTAATCTTACTAAAACTCTATTGTAGATGAATTAGAATAAATTTTGCATTATTTCTTTTTTTATTATAATAAAATTATATGTACATATTTTTAATATATAATTTAAATACATAAATTATGTATTATTATATGATTGAATGATTTTAAAATATAAAAAAAACAACACTCAATCATATAATAACATATCATATATATATTGATGATATATCATCTATATATTCAAATTATATATATAAAAAAATGTGTACGTATAATATTGCTCTTTTTATTGTTGATGTAAGTTTAAAATATATAATTGTTTGTTCATTGAACTTTGGAGCTCATCTGCTAAGTGTACATCTTTAAGCACCGAAAAAAACTTATCAAATTTCTGTTCCTTTCCCCTCCTGATCGGTTTAGTGCTTGTTCCATTTCCCAGGCGGGCTATGCCTGCTGCACTCAACTGCAGTCTTTCTATAAAGAGAAACAACTTTGATTTGACCAAAAGTAAGCCTCTTTATCTTCAATATTAATGAATGTATGACTAATGGTGGATTTGCCGTTCAAACAAAGTCCATTCATGCAACAGTAAGTGAAATGAAATGGAGGCTATTGGACCTTTTGTGACAAAGGTGAGTTGGAAATTTGTTTGCCCCTTATTGATATCAATTAAACTCCTTATTTATATGGAGTAACAATTATAAGAACAGTTAAATTTAAATAAGTTTTGATTGTTTAATTTGTAATTTGCTTCTAAGTGTGTTTAATTAATAATGAAAGAGTTCTGAACATAGGTTTAAATTCTTTAATTTATTTGTTATTATGATAATATAAACCTACTCTTTAATTAAAATTTTATTTATTTAATGTGGTCGGTTTGATTTGAGAGGAATAAACCAACTAACTAGTATGGGATTCCTCTGCAGCCTATACCAAAACAAGGCTTCCTGGGTCCTGTAAATGCTGACAGAATGATGTACGGACTTTGAACTACCACCATATCTGAGGCTGAAAATAGACAGTAACGACTGTTCAGCTGAATTATCTAATCACAACTCGACAGCACATTGTTCTAATACCACCTGGTTTACCAATACCACTCCACTCTTTGTTCTATATATTTCATATTTCCTCATATATGCAAAAACACAAGAGCCTTTTGTTCACACTACATAAAAAATAGAAACGCACTTATAATTACCATTTTCACTCATATTTTCCTTACTTGGTTACATTCCCTTCTTCTTCTGCTACTGCTTTTTTGCTCTATGAAACATTAAGGCAAGAAGCAAGTTTAGGGTTTTCTTGATTCCTCTTCATTGTTTATTTGTTTCCTTTTAGTGAGAAAAAGTAAGGAGGAGACTAAAGAGCATCAAAATGGGGAGAGGTAGGGTTCAGTTGAAGCGGATCGAGAACAAAATTAGCAGACAAGTGACGTTCTCAAAGCGAAGAGCCGGTTTGCTCAAGAAAGCTAAAGAGATCTCTGTGTTATGTGATGCTGATGTTGCTTTGATTGTTTTCTCCCCAAAGGGGAAACTCTTTGAGTTCGCAACAGATTCCAGGTTTATATATAATTCTCTCACTCTATTTATTGTTTTTATTGCATGTTTTTGCTTCATCATAATCTTTGAAAATATTTATGTTTATTTTTCATTTTCTTTTATGGTTTCAGTGAATGATTTACTGTTGATGGCCTGCATTACATTTAGAATGAAAATTGTAGCATCTAACTTTGCTCTTTCTTCGACTTTCAGAAAAGAAACAAACAATAATGAGTATGAAACAAAGCTGTATTGTCCTATACCATACATGTCTAACTTTTGCTGTCATACATATATAAATATGTCATTTTCTACATGTTAATGTCACTGTTTCAACATTGACTTGTTTCTGCTTCTATGAATAGGGACATGTTTAATTCATTACTGTTCTCTCTGTGATGTTTTCTGGTTTATTTCAGTGGAAAGTTTGTTCTTTTGTAGAGTTACATCTGAATCTGATACATAGTTCTGATGATAACAGTGATGTTCTTGAGAGTTCTACAGAAATAACAAGCTGTTTGTAGGGTATGCCTTTGCTTGTGTTATTAAAGAAAAGAAATATAGCAGAATAGCAGCGGTTTATATAATATTCTTTTTTGGTTAGAATTAATCCTAATTAACTCTGTTAATCAGGAGATTATAGTGATTAAAGTCTCGGGTTTATCAAAGAGTCCTAGAGCTTTGTGCTAAGGGGCTTGGCGTTTTTGTCTGTTTTATATCCTTTCTTTCTTTCCTTGTGGGTATCTAAGTTTTCTCCTGCATCTCTTTCTAACCTAGAATATAAGATGGTGCTGCCTCTTAAATGATTTTTTTACCAGTAACTCTTAGTCGAGCCGGATTTGCCCATTCGGGTAGAATTCAGTGGCATATTTTAAATATGTAATAGGTACACAAGAACTGCATTATTTATGTATTGTGACTTATTAGGTGTGAATGATTTCAACATTTCTTCCAAAATGTTCCAACCAGATCGATCCGGACAGTTTTGATTTTGCCATCTTCTATATCCGCTTGTTAGGAGTTTGGAACTTCAGTTGTGTTGATTTGTTAAGTTCAACCAGATCTTCAATACTAAGGAAAGTGGACATATTTTCAGAAATTGTTTTTCAGGTACTTGATTGTCGGTTCCGATTCTTACCTGGAACTGATACACATTGGATAGATTGGTTTTATTTTTGAAGGAATAAAAAAGTTTCAGGTCCTATACCTTCCTCTAAGAAACCAACCTGGAATCAAAATCGACCCTTTTCATCAAGGTATTCGGACCTACTCACCTTTGGTACTAAAGATGAGGTGAAACTTTTAAAGAAATACATAAAAGAGGTGAAACTTGACAACTAAACTTTCCATGGTTAAGTTCCTCGCTATTTTTAAGGTTATGGTTCTGATCAAAGTCATGCATGTAGTACAAGTAGGACATGACATTAGAGAGGAAGAAGAAATGGGAACAAAAATAAGACAAGATTCAAGAGGGGAAACCAAATATTTTTCTCCCTATATATAAAGCTTGTGATTTTCAAAATTATATATACCGTATTTTATCTCATTAAATAAAAAATTAGTTTTATTTAAAATTAACTATCATCAGGATCTATAAGAATTAATTTCTTTAGTGCAGAAATTCAAATTTAAAATATATATGAAAAGATTTTGACATAAAACATCTTTCAACTTCCATCCATGTAAGGGTAGCGCACGCATCCTCAACCTCTTCTATGTTATTTTCTTAGTCCTGTGAAGAGTAGTTTTGCTTATAATCTTGCAGATCTTTATTCATCTTTGTGGGGGGGAGTGGGGTGGGGGTTGTGTTGGTGGGGTGGTGGAAAGCCCTCAATTCATGCACAAAATTAACTCATAAGGTTACATAGGGTTAATGATTTTCATTTCTTCTGTGTTTGACAGCATGGACAGAATCCTTGAACGATATGAGAGGCATACATATGCCCAGCAAGAGCTTCTTCCTACTAATTCTGAACTTGAGGTAGGATTAGTGCAATCACTTAGTGCAAGGTGCACTATTTACCTACTGTGTTTTAACTATGTGTCATTGAAGATCCATTCAACCATTTTAACTTTTTTGTCAACAACCTTTAACTCTTTGTTATTTTAGAAAAAGATGATTGATTTAAAAAATTGAACTAATTATTAAATGAGGAGGGTTTTCAACCAACATTATGTCCCATTTCACCAAGTGATATACATTTACCTTCATTAAAGCCTACCCAGAAGAAAAATCTTGTATCTTTTTTTAAATCAAATTTTCTACTGTGATGGGATAATGAGGGAAAGGAAAAAAGCTGAGAGATTGTATTGTATGAGAGTAAGTTTGCCACCATGAGAGGAGAAACAAATGTCTTCTGCAAATTGAAATATAACTTCAAACTTCAATTATTAAAAGTGAACCCCAAAGGGGTTTATACAATTTTATAAGAAGGGGAAAGGATCACACATAACCAATGTGCGACAAAATACCACACTTGAACCAATGTGGGACAAAATGAGAATTAATACAAGCTCAACTTAAACATAACATAGACTATACACTTGTATCACCTTCAATTAGCTTTTACTCCAAAACCCTAGTTGTTATTTTTCCCAAGCTAACTACCAAAAGTACAATTTGAACTCTTTGTTAAACTCATTCTTTATCAAGATCATGTAACCCTTTAATCCATAGATTACCCTTGCACAGGTTAATATTTCCTATAAATGCAACATTCACTATTATTTTATGTCAGAGGTTCAACCTCCTTTGGCAGTTTGTATCTTTTAGGACTTTTTTATAAGATAGATGCATTTGTTTCTATATGATGAGAAATTGATGACAAAAAGCAGCATACTGAGTGAAAATTAACCATTTTGAATGATGCATGCGTTATTTAGGTAAACTGGTGCCTGGAATACCCCAAGCTAAGGAACAGGATTGAAGTCTTACAAAGGAATATCAGGTAGCAAAACTAGACTTTATATGTATCTGAAGAAATATAGTTGTCGACGTTTGATCAGTTATTACAAGTATTTAGCATTTGATTATGTATGTAGTCACTACATGGGAGATGCCCTGGATGCACTGAGTCTCAGAGAACTACAATACCTGGAGCAGCAGATTGATACTGGCCTGAAGCGCATTCGATCCAGGAAGGTGGGGAACATGATATAGAATGCTGTTCAAGTTTTGTCTCCTCACATTCCATTAATTATAATAGAATTGTCATTTGCAGAATCTCTTGTTTCAAGAATCAATCTCAAATTTGCAGAAGAGGGTATGATCCATTTCCATGCCTTGTGATACAATTTAAGTGGTGTTACTATTGAGTTTCAAATGGGTATTTATTGAAATAACAACACAAGATAGAACTTTATGTTTTTTCAATGAAAAGACTGAACTCAGATTTCTTATTAAAAGATATAACTTTCACATTTTTCTATAGATGAGCTAAACTTCCTCTTCCCTGTACCGAACAAGCACATTTGTTGTGAAAGCTGATTAGTTTGTATGGGAAAATTTGAAATTTCCTTTCCTTTAATAGAAAATTACAATACCTTCGGTGTTGTTATCCCTGCTATAAAGCTAGAAAGTGATTGCCCTCTATATTTAATGCACTTCGAGTATGGTTTATGTGACTAACGGACAGGCTTGTGACAGGAAAGAGAACTTGAGCAGCAAAACAACATGCTTGCTAAGAAGGTAGTTGTATCTTGCATTGGCAATGACGCCATTTGAACCATGCAGCATTATGAAATTATTATACTGAGGCGTTGTAATTTATACCAGGTCAGGGAAAATGAGAAGGAACTTACTGAACGTGTACAATTGGAACAGCAAAACCGGTTGGCTCTAACCTCATCGCCTTTCATTCTTCCACCGCCACCTGCACCCATAACACTACCTTTAACTATTGGGTATACTTTATGACTCAGTTCTTTATTTTGGTATCGATAGATAGCAATAGCACCGCCCATTAGGTAAAACAATTTGGACTCAAATTGAGTTGGTTCAGTCTTAAAGGTCAGCTTGGTTCAATTTACAAGTTAGATAAATGATTTGATTCAGTTTGAATTTAACTCATGTTTCAATTCATGTTATGTTAAGTAATTAACAAAATATTCATGAATAAAAACTGCAAACTGAGCCAAAATATAAGTAATGAACTCAAACCAAACTTAAAACTTTGAACATAGAGACTGAGCTGAACTTGAACCACCACTAGCTTTGGCTCAACAAATTCGAGTCACGCTTGAGCTGCCTATTTTTATTAGAGTCAAACTCGAGAAAAAGGTGTTTGAACTTGACTCAGTTTGTTTTTATCTCTCTATTTATCTTATCGATGATACCATTCACTTTTCTAATGATACTGTGTATCAATTGACAATATTCTAGCGACATTGTATACTAGGTCAAACAATCTCAAGTTTGAACTAGGTTTTATACATTTGTTCAAAGGCTCAACTTAGTTTGAAACGACCTTTATCATCAATCATGGTTCCTAACTCGACTTAATTTGAATCCTGCTCTGGCTGCTAACTTCACGTAGGTTGACCATATTTTTAACTAGGTACAGTTTATCAATTGATTTTACTCAAATATGATATTGATGAACGATGCAGGAACAGTTTCCGGGCATCAGACCCTGCGATGGAGGAGGCTGGGATTCCAGAGAGGCCAAATATCAACGCTCTTCTACCACCATGGATGCTTCGCCATTTGAACGAATAGAAACTCGGTTTAAGTAATGAATTTATGAGTAATATCACATATAATCTTTTCTGCCACACTGTCTGAAGCTAATTCTTATGATATGTATTTTGAAACTTGGCCATTTTAAGAATGTAAAACTGCATATCGCTTATTACAGTAAGCCTGTATATGTGCACATTAAGTCCAACAGGGAACCATGGTCACTGCATTTATTAATGCAGCTTACCCCAATACTGGCACCTCCTGATGACAATTTTGATCCAAATTTACGAGTTTTGACCTTTCCTGAACTTAAAAAGGAAGAAATTTCTTGATATAAACAGAAAAAGGGAAAGGATAGAGATGAAAAAAATCTTCATAATCAAAGATAAGAATACATGTGTCCTATCCTTTCCCCACTCTTGCCCTCATTCATTTATATTAATATATTTATTTAAAATACTAATATTTTTTATAATTTTAGATTATTTATATTTTTTAAATTCATTTATATTTTTGTTATGTATATGAAAATGATTAATATATGATATTTATAATATTTGAAATAGTAAGTTTGTTTTAATTTTATTATTTAATATATTTATATTATGTTCATAAAGTATAAAAAAAAAATCTTTTTCCATGGATGCAAAAAAGAGATTTTTTCCTGCGGAGATAAAAAAAAGGGTGAAAAAAAGATTTTTTCTTTCATGGAAAGGGATAGAAAATCTTTATCATCCCTAAAAAAAATGATAAGAATTGATATCTCCTACAAAGACCAAGATTGAGAGCCCCTTTCCATTGCCATCCCTACTTCTATCTCCCTAACCATCCTTAGCATAAGTTTGGACTTAAACTGAACCAAGTTCATTTTGGTTTGAAAAAGTCAAATATAAGATTGACTTGAGTTCAACTATACTATCAAACCAAGCTAGAATCCAATCTTGTAATTAAGCCAAAATCAATACCATGTATATAGAAGGGAAGAAGATAATAAAATGACAGATAAAAAAGAAAACACACCACGGTTGATATCATGTTTTCTCTTCATTCAATGACAAACTTCCATGCCATGTATAATGTTGTTCTTTTGGGGAAAACTACAGCCAGATTTTCAGGAACCATGAGAAGAAGATTTCAAAAATAACAGTTTGAAGAAAATATACTCATGAAAATTTTTGATCTAAAGAACAAGTTTCATTTTATATTTACAATCGATGACAAACACAAACACATTAATCGGGTATTCACAAAGGGTTTTACACATCTCTTTTAGTTTTCTTCTCCAATAGTTGTTGGTTCCATCCACGACATAAACCCTGAGGGAGGATCAAGTTGATTCATCGAATGCCATCACCTATGGAAACAATGCAAATGAATGGTGAGTCATTATAATCAAAGAGAAAGATACAAGTACCTTAATTCACTTGACCTTCTAATAAGAAGGGCTTTTAAAATACAATTGTGACTCAATCTTCAAAAATGTATGAGATTCTCATTAGTGAGGAAGTTATTCAAAAGACTATTTAGTTGTGATCTTATAACAATTTGGAATAAACTAGCAGTTGTAAAGATCTTCAATCCATTGTTCTGGCAAAGTAGCCAGAGTAATATTGGTCAATTATGACCAATATTAAACTATGAGACCAAGTATAAACTATGATAATATTGACTATCCGGTATTCACCACTGAGAAAGCACTTGATTGGGTCCAGGGGCTCGGAGACAAAGGCATCAAGGAAGTCTATTGGTTCAGGCAACCCTCCGAAACTTGAGTTCATGAGAAAAAACCAAAAGCAAGGGCATGAGAATGAATCCTTGAACTATTTTCAATTCTTAGGGGCCCCTAGGCTTTATACAAAATGACATTAAACAAAGGATTACTAGCTTATTTGCTTCCTGTTAATTAAGTTTACATGCATCTCATACACAGTAGTACTCTAACTCTCTTACAACAGTACCATAAAACCTATCAATAGGCAAAATCACAACATCTATTGGCTTCAGCATTGGGATTGCAGAAGCAAAATTTAGCAGTGTATTAGTGATACTTGGCTTATTTCTCCTTTAATAATTTGATTTCAATGTATAATACCACACTTGACAAATAAATTAACAGAGCAATCAACCTTCACAAGAAAATGATCAGTAGTTTCACTTGCATAAAAGGAATGCCAGTTCATTCATTTTATGTTGTAAGTTCCCACTTTGTGGCTGTATTTTTACAGAAAGCCTGGAGAGGGAAGCAGGCAATCACAACTCTTAATGAAGCATTTCATACAAAGCGATAGCATTGAATTTACAGTTGATGTAATTTGATATAAAAAGGACACTATGTAATCCAGTCTTTACTCCTATCAGGGAACAAAAACATTGGTAGAAGGGAGAAGAATGACACTATACTTTTAGGGCAATATGCAGATCATGTTCTAAACAAAGCAAATCACTAACCAAGATCAGATATGACCCAAAGCAAACCAGGTTACCTTGCCACAGACTGGGCAGTTTTCACTTCTCTCCATCCATTCATATATACAACCTAGGTGGAAATGGTGAGAACATTTTGTCACTATCTTAGGGTTCTCTGATGTATATTCTGCACAAAAAAGGTAAAGGTAAATTAATCCTACAAACCAAAACCTGTAATTCATTAGAAATACATTTTACTATATCATTATTCTTGTAATAAAAACAAGAATCTGATAGGAAAAATAATAATAATAAAACAAGCATCGCAGCATAAAAAATTCAACTCTTAATTCCCAGACTGGCTTGCTATTCACTGACCAAATGATGGTTATTTTTTTAATCCAGGTTAGTCTCAGAAAAGATTTCTGCTTCTGGGCATCGTACAGATTTTAGCAAAAGGATAGAGAATAGGACAGAGTAAACTATAGTAAGGATCCCACTCTCCATTTACATTACTTTAATTCACAGAGTAAATAAAAGTTTGGCCCCATTCACCAATCTAAACAAATGGTGGAAGGCACAGCAGCAGCATTCTTGGAAAAGAAATTCTAGTATTATATTATATAGTTCCTAACAAGCAATCAAGAGGTTCTTAAGTACACAATAATGTCCATATTTTGCATGCACAGTGTATCAAGTACCCAAGTAAGAATGTAAGAATAATTATAATATAACATGTTTAACCAATGACAGATCCTGCAATAAATGAAATTATAGAACAACTCAAAATCAAGTAACCACAAACAAGAATATAAAGTCCAGTCTAGTCTTGCAACATGTCAAGAAAGAACCCAAGATATTGGAAAATAAGTTACCCAGGTGAGAAAACAAGTATAAAATTGTATTAACAAAAATTACCTTCAAGGCATGTTGGACAGACATCCTCCTCTTCTGAAGGAGAATAAATATAGCCAATTCCAGGTGTCGCTTTTGCTGATGAAAGCTTAAGTGATGATTTTGAATGGTGTTCTTTTGATCCATCTCCACAAGAGGAATCATTCAACTTATCTCCAACACTTAATGACTCTGAATCTACATCATAATCACTTCTTAGAGGTACTGATTCCTCATGGAATTGGCTTGAACCCTTCGCACAACTTGACACCAGACCATCACGCTGCAAGCGGAAATATCTGGGATCGACATCATAAGGCATAGGCCTTGGAGGAGAACGGTACATGTCAGAGATAGAGTTGTCAAGTGAAGCAGCAGAAGTCATTGATGCTGCCCCCTGTATAGATGAAGATACAGAATGCACTTCTCCTCGTTGGAACAAAGATGTATACTAAAAACAATAAAAGAATAGTAAGAAGAAAGTAAAAAAAAAAAAAAAAATTTCTAGAAATTTCATCACAATGAACACTAGATTTCATGATTGCAAATAACTGATTATGAATTTTACACCATTCTGACCACTGAGAAGTAAATGATATGCTCTGAATTCAATCCAGAACCCAGCATAAGTTTCTTCAAACTTTAACAACCTAGATTTTAGATGCAAGAGTATCCCCATACCAACCTAATCTTTAAGGCAGCAAAGGCCAAGTTGCTAAGGTAAGAACACAAGCTCCCATTAATCAAGTAACCGTAATACCAAATTCAATCAACAACCAAACAATAAAAGATTAAGGTAAAACAGCAATTGCAAAGCACCTTTCTTTTCCAATGCTCTCCTATACATTATTATCTCCATCATTATCTCCTTCACACATTTGGTATAGACTTCCATGAATGAAATCATAACAAATACGGTGGAACAAGTCCACAACCCCTGTACTCCGAATAAACATTATATGATCTTCTTTGTGAATTAGAATGAAATAGATCATCGACCAATTATTGGAAAAAATATTAAATGCAGCCACAAACATGTTCACACAAGAAATACAGAGTACTGACAGTTTCAATAATAGACCATCTATGGCAACAAGAAAAAAGTGGCAACAAACTCATATCAACAAATCAAATCTAAAACAGTAAGCAATGCTTATTAACAAGAGGCAAAAGACATACCACATATACCAAATTCTGGACAAAGCAGCTGAGACACATGCAATTCCTATACACAGTACTGTTTGGATTCAGATAATCCTCCAAATCCTCAACACTCAAACAGCAGCAAACAGAACCCATTGTTTAAAACTTCAATCTCTTTCTTTCTACCCACTATAGCAATTATCAGACCTGATCCAGAGCTCATTCGAACTAAGCATGCGCTCAGTAAGTATACAATAACAAGTATACAGTGAGAGAGGACGTTAAGCTCGCAGAAGTCTCACTGCCTCCGCGAACCAGTACCCTCCCTCTTGCACTAACAATTTCCGAATTAGATTAGTTATCTGGCAAAAGATTCCCTTGATATATTTACCCACCTGTAAAATATAAGAACATTATATAAAATGAAAATTAGAGAAAGAGCATCGTCCAACAGAGGCAAGCCCGGAGCAAATTCATAAACTTAATCAAGACAAGTCCCTTCAGCTAAAAGCACAAATTAATCTCCATAATGTAATCAAAACTTATGTTTTAACATTAGCATTCATATTTTCCATTCATTGAAAAAAAAAAATGATTTCAGTATGGCACATGCATAAAGAATTTTCAAATTTAAGAAAATAAAGTTATGGAAAGACAAATTAATTGCGATTAAAATAAATTTTTAACCAAAACAAGCATTGTTTCAAAGAAAAATTCGATTTTTCAAGATGAACATGACTGAAATTTTCTTCTTTATAGAAGTTTCTTCAAAATGGAAAAAAAAAAAAAAAGTTCTTTCCCTGACAGGGGGGAATAATCATTAACCAGCCAACAAATAATCCACCCATCTATCTACCCCTTTATTCACTCATCCATTTATAAGACAGACATGGATTTGAATAACAATTATCCCTCCAACAACAGAATTATTAAACAGAAACACAAAAATCTCAACTTCAATTATGCCAGAAACATCATCTCGGAACCTATCCAAAACCCAAAAAAACAAAACAAAACAAAGATCAACCCATAAACTTTCATTCTTTCTGACAAAAAAAAAAACAAAATAAAAAGCCCAAAAATTAGCCTTAAACAACAGAACAAAGCATACCGAATAGAGAGAGAGAGCAAAGAAATATCTAGAGAGAGAGATAAACGAAATGGATAATCGGTGGTGGAATAGAAACAAAGGCAAAGACAGAAACAGGGAAGAAGAACCTAAGGTGTGTGGAAAATCTGTAAAATATGTTTAGGGGTTTAAAAATTTTATCGGTGAGAAAAAGCCATGAATGCGCAGAATTGAAGTCCCTTTTTTTTCTGATTTCCAGTTTCCTTTTTTTATTATTTCTTCCTCGGCTGATGGAATCAATACAACTATACATTTATTTATCAATGGACATTAAATTCTAAGTGAGACATTTTTGTATATAATATAAAAATTAATAATAATTACGTTTTTATTTATAATTTATGTGCTAAAATAATATATTATTATATAATTAAATATTATTTTATTTTAAATTTAAAATTTTAACATATCCCTTATTTATTAAAATTTTATTCTATACCATAATAATATTTATTAATTATGGGAAAGAACATAAAATGATGCAAACAATCAACAAGAGCCTAAGGTGTTATAGAAAATTATACACAAAAAAAAAAAAAAAAACTCAAATTAAATATTATTATTTAATAATATTTGAATTACAATCACTCATGGCTTGGATTATTTTTCTTACCAAAACTAAGAAAACTTAAATACACAATAAAAACAATTTGACAATTGCCCACATTTATAATGATTTCAAATTTGAAACAAAATTAATATTTTTTTATCTTGTTAAATAATGTAACATTTAAATTTGAATAAAATTATTATATGTATAAGTAAATTAAACAAATTATTATGACAATTTATTTAATTTTTTTCAAATTATCTAATCAAATATTACCAAAATAATATAATTTATTTATATATATAATATTATTCTTTTTATTTTAAATATTAATTAAAAGAAATTATCTTCCAATACTTAATAAAATCCTACCATTCTTCTTCAGCATTAACCATGTTTATTTTATTTTTAATTTTTTTTCAAAAATTTTTGGAGGAAATTTTTGTTGTAATATTTTTTTCAAGTGAGTTGAGTTTTGGATGATATTATAATATTTAGAAGTTCAATGGAGTAAGTGAATTTCTCTAAACTATCGGTGTAAAATAGTAATTTATTCGGAATTTTTTAAAGTCCGAAATCTATTAAAAATTTAAAATAGACTAGTTACTAATGAGACGGCAACAGCACACAAAGCGGGACCTGTGTTTTAATATATTATTTTTAAATTATCACTACGTCGTCGTATGGTTCTTCTTCTTCCTTCGCCGGCCAGATCTGTTTTCTTTCTCGTTCGAATTACGTTTTCTATTTCGTTATCTTATTTATGTCCATCCATACGTGCATCTGTGTGCATTCACTCATTCAGATTCACGAATTAGGGATTCGCATTTGAAAGTGCAACCATAAAATTTACCTGCTTTGTTGGTTCGTTTGCTTGGCTCCAGAATGCAGAGTTCATCGAGCTCCTCGACGGTTCAACCAGAGGCCATAGTAGAGTGGCTTCAGAAGGAAATGGGTTATAGGCCACTTGGACCGTACAGTTTGACGAGCAAATCGAATGCACCGTCTGTGGATACCATTCGCAAGATTTGTCGTGGGAATATGATACCCATTTGGAGTTTTTTGATAAAGAGAGTGAAATCGGAGAAGACGGTGGAGAATATAAGGAAGAACATAACAGTACATGGTAGTGGTAGTGGTGGTGAGAGTGGCATTTCGGTGAATTTGGGGAAAGAGGAGGGCAAAAGTAGGGGAGGCAGGAAGAAGGAGAAGGCTGCGCTGGAGAAAGAGAGTGGGAGTACCAGCGAGAGTAGAGAGGCAGCTTTAAATGAGAGAGAGTTGGCGGCCAAGGAAGTTGAGAGGCTGAGGAACGTTGTGAGGAGACAAAGGAAGGATTTGAGGGCTAGAATGTTGGAGATTTCGAGGGAGGAGGCTGAGCGCAAGCGGATGCTTGATGAACGGGCAAATTACAGGTTTGTATGTGAATGTGACTATTGTTACGGTTGATTGTTTTGTTTTGAATTAGTTTTGAAATGAATTTATGTTTCTTTTATATGGTATGCTTAAGAGGGTACGCACTGTTAGTGGTATGACATTATAATATCTCTTAAGTCCTTGATTGTATGAGCTGGTTGATGCTAAGTAATTAGTTGCTGTTCTAGTTCTGTTAGATTATTAATTTTGGGTAGGTCTTGTATCCCAACTGATTTTATGCCTTCTGGTAGTACAGACACAAGCAGGTGATGTTGGAAGCTTATGATCAACAGTGTGACGAAGCGGCCAAAATATTTGCAGAATATCATAAACGCCTTCGTCAATATGTTAATCAAGCAAGGGATGCTCAAAGGACAAGTGTTGACTCTTCTGTTGAAGTTGTTAACAATTTCACTGGAAACAGTGAGAAGGAAGCTGTTTATTCAACTGTTAAGGGCTCAAAATCTGCAGATGATGTCATTCTTATTGAAACAACCAGGGAAAGAAATATCCGAAAGGCATGTGAATCTCTAGCAGCACATGTGATTGAAAAAATACGCTTGTCATTTCCAGCATATGAAGGAACTGGTATTCATTCAAATCCACAATTAGAAGCTGCAAAGCTGGGCTTCGAGTTTGAGGATGAGATACCTGATGAGGTTAGAACTGTTATTGTGAATTGCCTGAAGAGTCCTCCTCAATTGCTTCAGGCGATCACAGCATATGCTTTGCGGCTGAAGACTCTGATTTCCCGAGAAATTGAGAAAATTGATGTACGGGCTGATGCAGAAACTTTAAGGTACGCTCTCATTCTCTTTCTCAGTTACCATTGTTACTTTTTATCAACCTTTTTTGTCTTTTTTATTTTAACTCCCTTGCATCACATTCATGCCATAAATTTTATACTGTAGTTTACGCAGACATAGAAATTGGATTGTGTTTGTAACTTGATCAAATTATGTTCTTTACTGTGAATTGTTTTATGGTCTTTTTGTGGACTTGAATATAATCATTTGGTTGACTTAAGTGGCGGACATTTTATAATTCAGAAATTAGAAAAATGCCCCATATCCTATCACTGGGGAGTTAATCTCTGTGAATGTAAAGATGAAATATCACTGGTCCAGTTATTTGTAAGGTCTATGGCTACACTTGATGGAATGGCCTATTTATACTTCTTTTGGTATCACTCTTTTTCTTTGACTTGTTTCGGTTACATATATGTCTTTTGATGTTTATTCCATCATTTCAAACTGCTTCAGAAATAAACATGCTAGTTGGTTCTCTTTTACTTTTACAAACATATTTTGGTTATGTTCCAAGTTTTTTTTTGGGTTAAATTGAGAGTTCTTAATTTCTTTCTTAGGTACAAGTATGAGAACAACACATTGATGGATGTTTCTTCTCCAGATGTGAGTTCACCACTGAATTATCAACTTTATGGTAATGGGAAGATAGGAGTGGATGCATCTTCTAGAGGAAGTCAAAACCAGCTTCTTGAGAGACAGGTCTTACTCGGTTATAAAATTACTTTTGTATTACATTTATGGAATTTGTTGTTTCAGTGTGGACCTGGAGCTGTACCTTCTTTTTCTTATCATTTTCTAGTATTATTGAAGTTCCACCCTTAACTGCCAATGTGGTTCAGGGGTTTTGGTACGTTATAACTAGAATCAATACTGCTTGAGTGGGAGTTTTGGATTTAACTTCTTTTACCTTAAGCTATTGAATATTTCTCAGCCTTAATCTTTTTGGGGTTGTTAAATTGATATCTATTATATGTGATTGTCTGCAGAAGGCACATGTTCAGCAATTTTTGGCCACGGAAGATGCCCTCAACAAAGCTGCAGAAGCAAGGGACTTGTGTCAAAAGCTTATGAAACGTTTAAATGGAAGTGGGGATGCAATTTCATCACATTCCCTTGCTGGAGGCACATCACAGAACGTAGGCAGTCTTAGACAATTTGAGGTAATTTGTTGATGTTATGGTTGTTAGCCATACATATTCTGGTTGACATTGCTATTGTGGCATATATGTTCGGATTTTCATCCTCTGTTTTTATTTTTTGACCAAATATATTATAGTCATGATTATATGCTACAGTTGTTGTATTTGTGATACCTAAAAGTTTTCTCTCCTTCGAGTGATGTCAAGTAAACTTATGTCATGTGAACTTTTAGTCTCAAAAGTGATGCTGCCAATTTATTAGACACTAATACACTTGTACTTTAGCTTGTTTTTAGGTTAATAGTCAGCAATTTCTAAGACTGAATGTCTCATCCTCTGGACATTTGGTATCTCATAAAGTCAAATATGCTTCATCTACAAGGATATAATTTGGATCTTCTAGCACATACATTATTCCTTCTAAACACCAGTACAGCTATATATTATAGATGCAAATTTCTGCATTTTTGCTAAAGGGATTGACATATAACACATGAATCTGTAGCCAATTAGTTCATTCTAACATTAAAATCTTTGACAAAGCATATTCAGAAAGTTATGGGAAATTTCTGTCAATCTAGTTGCTCCTGTCTTTCTTTCTTTCTTTTTTTCCTGTTGCACTGGTCAGCCAAATATCATCAAGTACTATCATACAGTCAGTTGTGTGGTTACTTAAACTAGTGCATTATATATTTTGACCAAATTGGTTTTGGACTGCTGTGCGAATTGTTTAAATTTGTTTTGTATCATTCATAAAAAAACTTGTTTATTTTGGCACATGAGGTGAAATGTGTTGGACTACCAAATCTTGGAAGAGTGAATAGTAAATCTATATTCTTTTCTACTTCTATTTGTAGTTGGATGTTTGGGCAAAGGAGAGAGAAGCTGCTGGATTGAGGGCAAGCCTGAATACTTTGATGTCTGAAATACAGCGCTTGAATAAATTGTGTGCAGAGAGGAAAGAAGCTGAGGATTCTTTGAGAAAAAAGTGGAAGAAGATCGAAGAGTTTGATTCTCGCAGATCTGAACTTGAAACCATATATACTGTTCTACTCAAGGCTAATATGGTGAGCAGCTATCTTTAGGATATCATGTATTATTTTGTGGTACTTATGACAGGACAACTGGTGATAATGATTAATCTGTTTTGACATAAAAAGATATCAACTAAATGATTCTTATGATAATATGATGCTATTGTAACGATTCTTACTATGATTCCATATGCCTTACAGGATGCAGCTGCATTCTGGAATCAGCAGCCATTAGCTGCAAGGGAGTATGCATCAAGCACTATCATTCCTGCATGCAGAGTTGTTATTGACATTTCAAATAGTGCCAAAGATTATATTGACAAAGAAGTCTCTGCTTTCTATCGAAGTCCAGATAATAGTCTTTACATGCTTCCATCAACTACACAGGTTTGTAAGGCAAGCTGTATAATATACGTTGATTAGATGCCTTAGTTTTTAATATCAAATTTCTGCAGATTATGTATGCATCCCTCAATTACACATATTTTCTTTTTGATTTTATATTAGGCACTACTGGAAGCAATGGGTGCTAATGGATCGACAGGACCTGAAGCAGTTGCTGCTGCAGAAAAGAATGCTGCTCTATTGACAGCAAGGGCAGGTGCTCGGGATCCATCAGCAATTCCATCCATATGTCGTGTTTCTGCTTGCCTTCAATACCCTACTGGTGAGTTTTTGTTCAACTTCATTGGTGACCAGCAGCATCTCCTCAGAGTCCTGGCTGGGTTTTTGGTGTGATAGCTTAGTATGAAAACATTCATGTGTCAAATGAATCAAAGTTATCATCATTTGAATAGGTTTATGTCAGGTGGTTTAGGGTTTATGGATGATGAATTCAAATTTGCTTTTACAAGATACATTTAATACTAATTTGACCAAAAATGAATGATAGCTTTCAGTGGTGTAGCAGTTTAAATAACCTGTTAAATATTGATCAACTTGCTTTTTCCAGGTGTATATCTCAGTATGCTGAAAGTGACTTCCTGTAAAATGCTTGCTTTTTTTTTTTCTTTTCATATTCTGGTTGACCATAACTTATGGGTATTGTAATAATATTAGATGTGGAATTGTTGTCATTTTAATAGGAAAATGAAGGCTAAAGAGGTTTTAGGAGCTTTTTTCATTGCTTGGGAAGTTTTTTATGGAATAGTAACCTCCTTGATGGGTGTGTGTGTTTTTTGTTTCTTTTCTTATGATTTATGTCAATTGATTGACTTTGTAATTACAGGTTTGGAGGGCTCAGATGGTGGCTTAGCATCAGTGTTGGAGTCTCTAGAATTCTGTTTGAAACTTCGTGGTTCTGAAGCTTGTGTCTTGGAGGACTTGGCAAAGGCTATCAACTTGGTTCATATACGTCGGGATCTTGTTGAAAGTGGTCATTCCTTATTAAATCATGCTTACCGAGCTCAACAAGAATATGATAGGTAATTTTGGAGATTGTCCATCCTGTTTGTCCTGGTTTTTAGTTCATGTGTTTATGCAAGGACTTGCCAGGATTATTTATTTATGGTAGTGTCAACAACTTAGTATTATGCATACTTTGACCCATGTGCTCTCTTGTTTGGGTGCTGGCACTGGGTTCACATTCTAATTGCTTCTATTCTTTGTTTTGGTCTTCTATCCTAAATTTCAAGAATTCCTTGAGTTCATAATTTGTGTGATACACCTTGCAGGAAAACTAATTATTGTTTGAATGTGGCTGATGAGCACGAGAAAATTGTCATGGAGAATTGGTTGCCTGAACTTAAGACTGCTGTTTTGAATGCTCAAAAAAGTTTGGATCATTGCAAATATGTCAGGGGTTTGGTGAGTAACAGCTGCTTCTAAAGTAAAATAATATATCATTACAGAATGTCTAATTCTCAAACCATTTGAGTAAAAATAAGCAGAAATGCTAGAATTCTCATATTGACACTGTCACCCTAACTTGATTATTTCCATTTTCTTTTTTCTATATTCTAGTTTCTGTATAAATCTTTAAATTACGATATCATATTGCAGCTTGATGAGTGGTGGGAGCAACCTGCATCTACTGTTGTTGATTGGGTGACAGTTGATGGGCAAAATGTTGCTGCTTGGCATAATCATGTGAAGCAACTTCTTGCATTTTATGATAAGGAGCTCTTATAGAGCATTATCTTTGTACGTTAAGCAGGGCTAAATGTTTCTGGAATTCCTTTTCCTACATACTTTTTACCACTTTCTTGTGCATGTGGAAAAAAAAAAAAAAATACTGACTCTGAAGCAGTTTGAGCATAAGATACCATTGAGGAAGCAAGCAAACATCCTTCACAGATTATCGCCTAAATTTGGTTGCAGTTGGGCAAGTATTGGGATTCAATCGAGCTTGCAAATAGAGACTACGGTTTCCAATTAGATTTCGGGGTCATGTCGTCGGTGTCGCAGGTATTTTGAATGTGACTTGTGCCCAGACCCCACCCCCCTCTCTCTGGCCCTTTTAATTAAAATGGTTATTCCTGAAAATGTGATTTGTAGTTCATAGTTTTGAGTGGTTTTTGTAATGTGGACGCAACTTCTATATGTGATTTGATTTTGTTCTGTTTAAAAAAGTATAGTAAATTTCGTTTGGTTGTTTTATTTCAATAGGTGTGTTTTCAAAAGTCATGGCCTTTATCATTCTTCATTGTCAGCCACACATCGGGTAGATTTGAATTAAGCAGAACTTGAATAAGGGTATGTTTAAACTTAGTTTGAATGTAAAACACCAGCTTAAGATTAAGTTTGACTCACTCGATTGGTGAGCAACATTGTCACAAAAGAAAACAGAAGAATCGTTAAAGAAGAAAAATAATCATCAGAGAGGTGAGTCCGTTCCTGTTCAGTGACGCAGGTGAGCTGAGAGAGTTAAGTTGGTCTTTCATTTGAGGGGTTAAGCAGTTCTTCCGAGTCTGAAATATGCCCTGCATGCTAACCCATCCCAAGGGTCTATTCCTGATTTGTTTACTTTCAAATTCCTCTGCCTCTCCAAGCTGCACCTTCATAATATCTTATGTGTTTTAACTATTCAATTGGGTTTTAGATAATATATTATCAAATAATTAAAATTATTTTATCTTTAATTCAAAATTATATTAAGAACCTATTCTTCCAACGTGGTTTTTTTACATCATTAGCCTGGTTTGTAACATAGTACTGGTTTTTCTACCGGATATGTGAAATTTTTCCAGTCAAGTATGTGAAATGTTACAAGTCAAGTAACTGCAGAGGACCAACCCTCATAAATCAAAGTCTTAATTATAGCTTTAAGAACATTGACTTTGAAAATAGATGAAGTTACCCAGCACTAAAAAATTTTAAGTTCGTGTCTTTCTTATTCTTCATATACTTGTATCACATTACCAAGAAAATCTTATTCTTAGCTCAATTTTCCTCTTAATTATGATTAGCTCTCCGCAAAGAAATTGAACAAGTTTAATTGACATCCCAAAAACAAAGACTAGTACCCGATTCATACAGAATTATAATGAAAATGGAGGAAATAAAAAGCAATTAAAAATGGACATTGCAGCCTTATTCCGGTAAAAAAAAAAAACAGAAGATCATTATCCAGGATAATTAACTTCCGAAAACTAGATCAGATCCTTGGAGTTTCTCTCTTGTAATTTCATCAAGTCGGTCTTTCATTTCAGGGGTTAAACTGTTCTTCCAGTCCCCAACATTACCCAGCCTGAAATATGTGTTATACCCCAACCCATCCCAAGGGTCAACTCCTTTCTGGTTCACCTCCAAGCTCTTGAGCCTTTCCAAGCTACACCTCCACAATATTCTATCAACCTCTTCCTCATTAGCAAAAGGCTTTCCAAGGAATGAAGCTAGTTTTTTCAATTGCCCTTTTGGGTCTTTCTTCAGCTCTTCATATTTCAAAAAAAGTATTTTCTCAGGTCTCTTTTGACTTTCCTGAAAATAGCCCAAAGCATGATCTTGCAATGGCCCAAATGGATAAACCCCTTTGCAGAAACTCTCAAACGCAGAATCTATAGGGAGTTTGCCAAGTGATGGTGGGACGTTTGTGTTCATGAAATGCCAAAACGACACGAACGCGTCCTTAGGATCTCTAGTGATGTATACGATTTTGCAGTCTGATTTCTGAGCGGATTCTGAGAGCATGGTGTACGGAACGTGAGTTCGGAAAAGTCTTGGAGAGACCAAATCGGAGACATCAGGATTTGGGGTGTCTCTGAAAATTTTCATTTCCAGAGAAGGCATGAAGGCGTTTGGATGGTTTTTGAGGAGAGGATCATCGCTGTCGTCGTCTTTAAATTCTCCTGTACGGTTCATGATAGATGGAATGAGGGCCTTGAGCCAAGTGGTGCCAGTCTTGGGACAAGAAGCCAGAATAACATCATCGTCAAGAGCCTTAAAGTTGGACCTGGCAGTAAGAGAAGCTTGAAGGCGAGGAGCTGAATACCAGAACCCTTCAAACTGAACGTATTCAATGATCCCCCACCATTTTTCCTTTGGAAGATCTTGAAACAAGGCGGCAGCAGAAGCAGGAATGCTCAATGGAGAAGAAGATGCCATAGGAGAGAAAATTTGATAGACTGAGAAAATTATTACTTATTAGCGAATGACTGAGGCCTGCTTCAATGAAAATGGCATATCTCTGGTTGTTTATATAGGGAAATGCTTAAGAGTGTAATGGCATTAAAGAAATAAAAAATCAGCAAAGCAATTAAATGGAGTCAAAGCCGGTTGGCTGAATATATGGAAAAGTACTTTGAACTATTGGTCGCCGTCTCTCCTTCAGTCCAAGTTTAATCACTTATACAATTCCACATACAGGGAGACTCTAATGGATGACATGATTATTAATAGACTCTCACATCACACCCCTTATCTTGGTATATTTTATTATGGAAAACTCTAAACTGTGCATCTCAATTTGTAAGAAAAAATCTTATCAACAGTAAGTTTTGTTGTTTTGACACCTCTCACCAGGAGCAAGAATATAGAAGAGATATTCCTCTACAAAGATGATTCAGTAGTTTATCAGCCCCATATCCCCCCTTTTTTTTTAATCATCTATCTAATAAGAAGTTAAATTAGTTATTTATATAGTTTGAAGAAGGAAAATGAACATGGTTAAGAAGTAGAATCTTAAGTTGGAGCTAATTAATTTTAATTCAGACTCTATACAATATTACATACACCCAATTTTAAATATTTAATTAAATAGTTAGATGATATATTATTATATAATTAAATATAACTTTATTTTTAATTTAAAATCATACAATCACGTTATAACGTATTATGTAAAAATTTAATTAGATATTTAAAATTATATAGGTATAGTTTTATTATAAATAAATTAACACTAATATCTTCTTAGTACTCTTGCTGAAGTTGGAGGTCCTCATGATAAATTGTTGGGCTAATATCTTCCTAGTTTTACTAGTTTGATGCTTAGGGTTCGTCTGAGTAGAGTGGTCAAGTTTGGCTAAATGGGCTCCTTACAAAAATATTAAATTAACAATAAAGAAAAAATTATTTTACTGGATATTTTCATATATATGATGACCCAAAGAATTGCTTTAAGAGAAACCCTCTTGGTGCCGGCCTTCCCCGTTGATTGTTCTTTATTTGGATGTGTTTTGAGTCCTTGTAGCTACCCATTATTACCTTAATATTTTCAACATCTTCTTTCACTTTATCCCAAAAAGAGTATGGATGGACCTTTGAACATCAACTTGTGTAATTTTCAAGTAGCCATTCGTTGACTAACACATTGCCATGCAAAACGTAGTCAAGCTGACAACAAGGAAGATGACTATTTTGAGAAATATTCCTTTATATATATATATATATATATATGGTTATAATAAAAAACAAAAAGGATAACATGGTCGATCTCTTCTATTTGAAGTTATAAATGTTCAGTCATAACTGACTGCAAAGACTAAATATTATCGAATGTAATTTCGTCTTAGCGTAGCAGATGGAGGAGACTTGACTTTCAACTATTCTCAGTAAGAGACCCCAAATGCTAAATGTTTGACTTAGATTTTTAGGCCAAACGACTATTTCCCACCCAAGGTTTGACATTATCTCAAAAGTCCCCCCCTTTAACTATGAAAACACCAAATACCCACCTATAGCCGGTTAGATTTAACAAAACCCTAACGGTGATAAGGGTAAAATCGTTATTTTTGCTATAATATTAAAAATAAACTAAAATAGAATTTAATTTTGCCCCCCTAAACTTTAAAAACTAAAATTTTTCCCCAGTCTAAGTTTTAAAAAATGGCAATTTCATCCTAGGGTTTGGTTTTGAAATCTCCGGCGACTGTTCTGGTTCCATTGTCGACGATCTCTCCCTCCCGAAGCAGCCTCTCCTTCCGGTGAATGTTTTCCTCTCATTTGGAGGCTCGATCGACAACGGAGACGTCTTGGGAGACGAAAAACTTCGTCGGGGAAGACGAAATTCTTCGTCTTCGTCTGGGAAGACAATCGTCTTCCCAGAAGAAGACCTCTGGGAAGACGATCGTCTTCCCAGATGAAGACGACGACTTCGTCTTCGTCTTTGTCTTCCCCGACGAAGTTCTTCGTCTCCCAAGGCGCCTCTTACGTCGATCGAGCCTCCAAATGGGAGGAAAGCATTCACCGGAAGGAGAGACTACTTCGGGAGGGAGAGATCATCGGCAATAGAACCGGAATGGTCGTCGGAGATTTCAAAACCAAACCTTAGGGTGAAACTGTTATTTTTTAAAACTTAGACTGAGGGAAAATTTTTAGTTTTTAAAGTTTAGGGAGGCAAAAAGAGATAAAAATTTCAGGCGTTAGAGTTTTGTTAAATCTAACCGGCCATGGGTGGGTATTTAGTATTTCTATAGTTAAAGGGGGACTTTTGAGAAAATGTCAAACCTTGGGTGGGAAATAGTCGTTTGGCCAGATTTTTATTCTCTCTCTCAGGCTGCTTAAAGTTTGGTCATGCTATTCATAAATTTCAAATGTATAAGAAAAGCCACCATAATGGAAGCGTCAGCCACAGACTATTGGAAAATGTTTTTTTCTGATAATTTAATCAATCGTTTCAACAATGCTGGTGTAATTTATCTATCCTGGATTTTAATTCCGGATCGGATTGGTCGGTTCGCTGGAACCGAGGGGCCAGTCTGGTTTGGACTTGTCCTAATTTTGATTTAGACTATCAGACTGGGTGAACTAGGATCAAACCATAATACCATAAACCGTCTTTTGAATGTTGGGTTTAATATATATTTAAATAATGTATCAAACTGACCAGCCTATCAAATCAAAATATTTTTTAAATCAAGTTAATTTAAATAAAAAATAAAAAATAAAAAATTTAAATTTGATTTAATTTGTTAAATTAAAATATAGAATAATTTGAACTCAATTTGATTCTTAAGTTTAATGTTCAACATTTGGCTTGGGTTTGTTATTAATTAACAAAACTATATTGTTTTGTTTAAAATAAATAAAAACAATTATTTAAAATATTTTGAATCAAACCATAAATCAAATTCAAACTGAATAAAAATTCACTGTAAATAAAATTCCTTTTTATTTGAATTTAATTTAATTTAAAAAATAAGTCACCGCCTTAAATGAATTCAAATTGGTCTGAATGACTGCAAAAATTCCAAGATGAAGTAGCACGAGGAGGCCGTGAAAATTCGCCCGTAGCTGTAGACTGAATCAGCCGGCTTTGATTCAGTCAGTGTAATTGAATCTATTGCTGAATCTCTTACTCTTTCTCACCACTATCTTCCTCTATGCTATTCTATATAAACAACGAGATAAATGCCATCTGAAACAGCTTCAAGCCATTTGCTAACAAGTTCTAGCTTCTTTACTAATTTTATTTTCTGAGTCTATCAAATTTCCTCTCCAATGGCGTCATCTTCTCCATTGAACATTCCTGCTTCTGCTGCCGCCTTATTTCAAGATCTTCCAAAGGAAAAATGGTGGGGGATCATTGAGTACGTTCAGTTTGAAGGGTTCTGGTACTCTGCTCCCCGCCTTCAAGCTTCTCTCACTGTCAGGTCCAACTTTAAAGCTCTTGACGATGATGTTATTCTGGCTTCTTGTCCCAAGACCGGCACCACTTGGCTCAAGGCCCTCATTCCATCCATCATGAATCGTACAGGAGAATTTAAAGACGACGACAGCGATGATCCTCTCCTCAAAAACCATCCAAACGCCTTCATGCCTTCTCTGGAAATGAAAATTTTCAGAGACACCCCAAATCCTGATGTCTCCGATTTGGTCTCTCCAAGACTTTTCCGAACTCACGTTCCGTACACCATGCTCTCAGAATCCGCTCAGAAATCAGACTGCAAAATCGTCTACATCACTAGAGATCCTAAGGACGCGTTCGTGTCGTTTTGGCACTTCATGAACACAAACGTGCCACCATCACTTGGCAAACTCCCTATAGATTCTGCGTTTGAGAGTTTCTGCAAAGGGGTTTATCCATTCGGGCCGTTGCAAGATCATGCTTTGGGCTATTTTCAGGAGAGTCAAAAGAGACCTGAGAAAATACTTTTTTTGAAATATGAAGAGCTGAAGAAAGACCCGAAAGGGCAATTGAAAAAAATAGCTTCATTCCTGGGAAAGCCTTTCGCTAATGAGGAAGAGGTTGATAGAATATTGTGGAGGTGTAGCTTGGAAAGGCTCAAGAGCTTGGAGGTGAACCAGAATGGAGTTGACCCTTGGGATGGGTTGGCTTACAATACATATTTCAGGCTGGGTAATGTTGGGGACTGGAAGAACAGTTTAACCCCGGAGATGAAAGACCGACTTGATGAAATTACAAGACAGAAACTCCAAGGGTGTGATCTAGTTTTCGGGAGCTAATTGTCCTGGATAATGATCTTCTGGTTTTTTTTCCGGAATAAGGCTGCAGTGTCCATTTTTAATTGCTTTTTATTTCCTCCGTTTTCATTATAATTCTTAATGAATCGGGTACTAGTCTTTGTTTTTGGGATGTCAATTAAACTTGTTCAAGTTCTTTGTGGAGAGTCAATCATAATTAAGAAGAAAATTGAGCTAAAAATAAGATTTTTTTGGTAATGTGATGCACGTACATGAAGAATAAGAAAAACATGAACTCAAAACTTTTTAGTGCTGGGTAACTTTATCTATTTTCAAAGTCAATGTTCTTAAAGCTATAATTATTGAGTCTATTGATTTCTGGGGGTTGGTCCTCTCCCCTTCCTTGACTGGAAAAAGGGCCAAATGACTATTTCCCACCTAAGGTTTGATGTTTTCTCAAGTTTTCACCCTTTAATTATGGAAACACCAAACACCCACCTATGACCGGTTAGATTTAACAAAACTCTGACGGTGGCAAGGGTAAAATCATCATTTTCTCTATAATATTAAAAATAAACTTAAATAGAATCTATTTTGTCCCCCTAAACTTTAAAAACTAAAAATTTCCCCCAGCCTAAGTTTTAAAAAATCACAGTTTCACCCTAGGGTTTCTTTTTGAAATCTTCGGCGACATCTCCGGCTCCATTGCAGATGGTCTATCCCTCCCGAAACATCCTCTCCTTCCGGCGATCTCTTTCCTCCCATTTGGACCTCCCATCGGAGTCGGAGAAGCCGTGGAAGACGAAGAACTTCGTCGACGAAGTTTTTCGTCTTCCCAGTCGTCGTCGTCTTCATCTTCCAACTGCGATCGGGCTTAATCTTCGTCTTCATCTTCCAACTACGATGAAGAAAACTGCGATCGTCGTCGTCAGATAAGTCGTTTGGGAAGACGATTTCTCTTCCCAGACAACTTATCTCTGCGTCGGATGAGTAGTGCAAGAGTTTAGGGCGGCCGTCGGTGGAAGAGAAACCGTCGGGAAGGGAAGACGGTCGGTGATGGCGTCGGAGAGATAAACCCTAGGGGGGAAATGCGATATTTTCAAACCCTAAGGGGGAAAATATGATATTTTCAAACTTAGCTTAGAGAAAAAATGTTAGTTTTTAAACTTTTAGAGGGAAAAATGAGATTAAATTTACCACCGTTAGGGTTTTGTTAAATCTAACCGATAATGAGTGGGTGTTTGATATTTCCATAATTAAAGGATGGAAACTTGAGAAATCATCAAACCTTGGGTGAAAAATAGTCGTTTGGCCCTGGAAAAAGTAGAAAAGCCCCATTGGAAGAATGGGCTATTGGCATGGGTTGATGAGTTCTTGTCTGTAAATAGTTAGCAGATATATAATTTTATATATAAATAATAATATATTATGATATAATTAAATAATTTTAAATTAAAATAAAAATATTTAATCACATAATGATATATTATTATTTATATACTTAATTTTATTAGTTTATTTTTAGTGTATAATTTTTTTATATTATATATAAAAGATGTTTTCATATTTAATTGACATTTAATTATAACTTTTGATTAAATAAGATTTATATAGCTTTAAACTATCAATTTTCTAATAATTAATTTTTGAGTGGGAGAGGTTCCCCTGATGTGAGGTTGATTTTGAGTGAACTTACACCTGTGTATTTAAACACCACTCACAAATATAGACAAAGTGCGCATGCCAAGTGGACTGGGGCAACTCGCAAGCTGGACTACCCCTTTAATTTTGACATGACTTATTAAAGTATGAATTATTTTAGATTCGTAGATTTCTTGGGCCATGCCACGGGCCTTAAAATTTGGTATGTGAAAAAACAATAAAATTAATTTAAAATTAAATGTTAGAAAATAAATATATTAAATAACGGGTCCATCTATTAAAAATCCACGAAAAATAATTCAAACATTTTGGATTGTGCTTCAGACCTTGTTATGCCAGTTCAAACAGCCTGCAAGGTCCGCTATTTGGTGGGCCATGGCCCGGCATGACAGGCCGTATTGTAGACAGCCTGGACGGCTGAGACCACGTTTAAGAAAAGGATTTTACTGACAGATGCTTCTAAACTGGCCCGTGAAATGTTAGACACTGACCGCAGTCTTGGATTTTGTGGCATCCCGTGAGCACGAATTCTTCCAAAACATCACCGCCTCACTTCCATTGGCACCACAGAAACTTTAACATCCTTTTATCACCATTACATGTGCTGATTTCTGTGACCAAACATCCAGCTTTGCAGTATTTTGTAGTTGCTGCAAGCAATAAGACAAGTGTTCAGTTCCAATAAGGCTCAGAAACACTAATTTGTTGTATCAGTTAGTTTGACTTAAATATTATATTTTTAATAAAACTATGTACTCTAATTTTTAGAATTCAATTAGATATTCAAATTATGTGTAATCATATGAGTAAGTGAAATTTACATAAATGAGTGATAGAATTTGGACACACAAAAATTGTGGCTTCTCTATACGATGTTGTAAACCAACAGAGACCCAACCATATTTATATAGTATATGATAAGATCAATATTATGTGCATTAGTTTTAAGTATCTAATTAGATATTTAAAAGATATTTCATTATGTGATTAGATGATATATCATTTGAGTACTTAAAATTAAATGTATATAGCTTTATTGATACGGAAAAGACTTGGGCTAAATCTATAAAACCACTCTTTTTCTCACTCTTTCTCACATTCAAGTGAGTTTAGATAAGTTTTGAGAGAGCATGAGAGGCCTGAAATGTATCCCTTGGTTTTACATCATATTCTTTCTCAGTTTCAGTGTTTGTAGTCTTGAGGCTAGCAGTAACAAGAAGCTCCGTTCTGCTGTTGTTGTTGGCACTGTCTACTGTGACACATGTTTCCAGGAGAATTTCTCCAAGTCTAGTCACTTCATTCCAGGTTCAATTCTACAAGTTTTGTTCTGACTTTATTATTGTTGCTAGGGTTTATGTTTTGTTCTTGTGGGTTGAAAATTTAATGGAATTTTTTTGTGCAGGTGCTTCTGTTGCTGTAGAATGCAAAGATGAGACCTCAAAACTAAGTTTTCGGCATGAAGTGAAGACAGAGAAGCATGGAGAATTCAAGGTTCATCTGCCATTTTCTGTTAGCGAACATGTCAGGAAAATCAAGAGATGCTCGGTTAAATTGGTCAGTAGCAGTGAGCCTTCATGTGCAGTGGCCTCTTTAGCAACTTCATCTTCACTCAGGCTCAAGTCAAGAAACCAAGGAACTAGCATATTCTCAGCAGGATTTTTCTCCTTCAAACCTCTGAAACAGCCAAATCTATGCAACCAGAAACCAAGCCTGGAAAATTCAAAAATATTCAACACCAAAAAAGCCTTAATTCCTCCAATTGTGGTAAATACTCCTATTCTTCCACCATTAGACCCAAGCCATCTTCCTCCGCTTCCTTTAATATCAAGCCTGCCACCATTGCCACAACTTCCACCACTTCCAATTCCTCTGCCACCACTTCCACTGCCACCAGTTCCAGGACTAACTCCACCAGCGCCATCTCTTCCAATTCCTCTGCCACCACTTCCACTGCCACCAGTTCCAGGACTAACTCCACCAGCGCCATCTCTTCCAATTCCGCTGCCACCACTTCCCCTGCCACCAGTTCCAGGATTAACTCCATCAGTGCCGTCTCCTTCGTTTCCAATTCCTCTGCCTCCAGTCATCCCAGGAATTCCTCCAGCTTCTTCTTCACCATGACCGAATCATCTAACTATATATCCATCCCTGTATAATTTCTGCAATAGTACCTTTTACGTCTCTTCTATTTGAAGTTATAAATGTTCAGTCATAACTGACTGCAAAGACTAAATATTATTGAATGTAATTTCGTCTTAACGTCGGAGATGGAGGAGACTTGACTTCCGACTATTCTCAGTAAGAGACCCCAAATGCTAAATGTTTGACTAAGATTTTTATTCTCTCTCTCAGGCTGCTCAAACTTTGGTCATGCTATTCATAAATTTCAATGTATAAGAAAAGCCACCATAATGGAAGCGTCAGCCACTGACTACTGGAAAATGTTTTTTTTCTGATAATTTAATCAATCAATTCAATAATGCTGGTGTAATTTATCCATCCTGGATTTTAATTCCGGATCGGATTGGTCGGTTCGCTGGAACCTAGGGGCCAGTCTGGTTTGGACTTGTCCTAATTTTGATTTAGACTATCAGATTGGGTGAACCAGGATCAAACCATATTACCATAAACCGTCTTTTGAATGTTGGGTTTAATACATATTTAAATAGTAAATCAAACTGAGCAGCCTATGCATCAGTCAATTAGAGGTGGATCCAACCAAGTTAAAATATTTTTTAAATCAAGTTTAACTTTTCAAATCTAATTTAAATCAATTAGAGGTAGACTAGAATGACTGCAAAAATTCCAAGATGAAGTGACACGAGAGGAGGCCTTGAAAATTCGCCCGTAGCTATCGGTAGACTGTAGACTGTAGACTGAATCAGCCGGCTTTGATTCAGTCAGTGTAATTGAATCTATTGCTGAATCTCTTATTCTTTCTCACCATTATCTTCCTCTATGCTATTCTATATAAACAACGAGATAAATGCCATTTGGAACAGCTTCAAGCCATTTGCTAACAAGTTCTAGCTTCTTTACTAAGTTTATTTTCTCAGTCTATCAAATTTCCTCTCCAATGGCGTCATCTTCTCCATTGAACATTCCTGCTTCTGCTGCCGCCTTATTTCAAGATCTTCCAAAGGAAAAATGGTGGGGGATCATTGAGTACGTTCAGTTTGAAGGGTTCTGGTACTCAGCTCCCCGCCTTCAAGCTTCTCTCACTGCCAGGTCCAACTTTAAAGCTCTTGACGATGATGTTATTCTGGCTTCTTGTCCCAAGACCGGCACCACTTGGCTCAAGGCCCTCATTCCATCCATCATGAATCGTACAGGAGAATTTAAAGACGACGACAGCGATGATCCTCTCCTCAAAAACCATCCAAACGCCTTCATGCCTTCTCTGGAAATGAAAATTTTCAGAGACACCCCAAATCCTGATCTCTCTGATTTGGTCTCTCCAAGACTTTTCCGAACTCACGTTCCGTACACCATGCTCTCAGAATCCGCTCAGAAATCAGACTGCAAAATCGTCTACATCACTAGAGATCCTAAGGACGCGTTCGTGTCGTTTTGGCACTTCATGAACACAAACGTGCCACCATCACTTGGCAAACTCCCTATAGATTCTGCGTTTGAGAGTTTCTGCAAAGGGGTTTATCCATTCGGGCCATTGCAGGATCATGCTTTGGGCTATTTTCAGGAGAGTCAAAAGAGACCTGAGAAGATACTTTTTTTGAAATATGAAGAGCTGAAGAAAGACCCGAAAGGGCAATTGAAAAAACTAGCTTCATTCCTGGGAAAGCCTTTTGCTAATGAGGAAGAGGTTGATAGAATATTGTGGAGGTGTAGCTTGGAAAGGCTCAAGAGCTTGGAGGTGAACCAGAATGGAGTTGACCCTTGGGATGGGTTGGCTTACAATACATATTTCAGGCTGGGTAATGTTGGGGACTGGAAGAACAGTTTAACCCCGGAGATGAAAGACCGACTTGATGAAATTACAAGACAGAAACTCCAAGGGTGTGATCTAGTTTTCGGGAGCTAATTGTCCTGGATAATGATCTTCTGGTTTTTTTTCCGGAATAAGGCTGCAGTGTCCATTTTTAATTGCTTTTTATTTCCTCCGTTTTCATTATAATTCTTAATGAATCGGGTACTAGTCTTTGTTTTTGGGATGTCAATTAAACTTGTTCAAGTTCTTTGTGGAGAGTCAGTCATAATTAAGAAGAAAATTGAGCTGAGAATAAGATTTTCTTGGTAATGGGATACATGTCTATGAAGAATAAGAAAGACATGAACTTAAAATTTTTTAGTGCTGGGTAACTTTATCTATTTTCAAAGTCAATGTTCTTAAAGCTATAATTATTAAGTCTATTGATTTCTGGGGGTTGGTCCCCTCCACTTCCTTGAATGGAAAATGTAGAGAGCCACATTGGAAGAATGGGCCATTGGCATGGGTTGATGAGTTTGATAGCATCGTTAATTGTTATTATTTTGAGTTCTAATTTTCTTATATTATATAATAATTCAATCTAATGAAATTATTTATTTTTTACACTTAGAAAGTTTTAAATATTTTTAGAGTAAGTTAGACCAAGAATACTAAAAATTAGAATAAACCTATTAATCTGCAAAATCTATAATGCTAAATAGGCGTGAGCACGTGAAATAATAAAAGTAGAATTTAAAAATTAAATCTGGACATCCACATCAATTGAAAAAGTCCACAAAATGTCAAGATTTGCTTCCTAAAAAAGGGATGATTATTAACTGGAAAAGAGAATTATTTTAGATATAAAAGGAATGATATTTTTGGGAAAAAGATATACATTAAAATATATATATCTTTTCCTTTCTTTTTGGGAAGATATGTATTACATTTGTTTGGCTAGATGAGAAGATTAGTATTAACTTTTATTTCCAGATCTGAGTAAGGCGAAAAAAATATATTTTTTATTTTTAGTTTGTTGGGATTCATCATTGTAATTTGGAGGAATAGGGAGTTAAACATGATTTACAGTAACTGAATATTTTCTCTTGGTTGAAGGGATCTGAAACCGTAGAACTACAAAAATTGTAAGATTAAGTTTTGTTCTTTAATGCATCTTTTAATTATTCAAGTATTGATTATCTTTCTGAATTATTTTTCATGATTGTGTTGGTTGATTGCTAAGACGCACGATTAGTTTATCAATTAATATAATTTACTGCTAATTTAGGTGTTGAATTCGTAATTGTTCAATCTATTTAATCGAAGTGGCAATTGAGATTTATCGTTTGCTGCGTCAAGAACTATAAATCCTAAGAAAATAATCAACTTGATTAAATGCAACGCCGTACGCTTGAATTGTCTTGTTTCGTTGTCTTTCTAATTCGTAATGCTATTGTTTAATTAAATTCGAGATCGTATCTAAATTATTAATCAATAAGGGTTAATTAGAATATATATTTTTGGTTAATTAATCATAAGAAATGACAGATAATTAATACTACAACGAATATTTGAATAATTAATTTAATATTTTTGGTATCGATCCTCAATCGTAATTCAACGATGGATGTGACCGTAGACCAAGGTTTGTTAAATTGATTAATTCCTTTCAGATTACTTCACCAAATTTTTATTTATTTATTTTAATTATAATTCGCTTTCAATTCAAATCCCCTCTTATTTCTTTGTTTTGATTAATTTGTGACGACGTACTAATTAAAACTCTTCGAGGGAACAATCCCTATTTTCCTTTACTATATTTTTATTGCAAGAATTTAAGATTTTAATTTGGGTGTCGATGACAGCACTCACTAGAGTTCTTTTGAGTCAATAGTTAGCAGGAGTAAAATTATATATATAAATAATATATATAATTTTATGTATAAGTAATAATATGTTATGATATAATTAAATATGTTTTAATTAAAAATAAAATAATATTTAATAACATAATAACATATTATTATTTGTATACATAGTTTTATTAAATAGTTTTTAGTGTGTGATTTTTTAATGTTATGTATAAGAGATGTCTTCATGTTTAGTTGACATTTAAGTATGGCTTCTAGTAGCGTAAAATTTATATAGTTTTGGACTTTCAATCTTTTAATAGTTAATTTTTGAGTGGGAGAGGTTCTCCCAATGTGCCGTTTATTTTGGTTTTGGTTCTCTTCTCCAATTTTGGCTATGGACAGATGGGAGAGACTGTTTGAATTATCGACCACTTTATCTATAAAATGACATGTTAAAGTATATAGGTATTGCTATTCAATCAGTGAGTGGAGGCCTCACTTCCCATTCAATTGAAAAAGACCCCACATGCTGGTGAACGAATGAGGTTGTGGGGTTGGGGGTGTCTCCAAACTTACAAGTAGATTGAGATTAACCCATAAAGAACAATTTAAAAATTTTTCTTTGAAAGTTAAAAATAAAAATCATATTATGGTTAAGTATATGAGGGATAAAAATCTTGCTATATAAACAAATTATTCTTTTGTATGCGTAATATAACAATTCGTTAATAAAATCATTTATTATAATGAGGAAGAGGTTGATAGAATATTGTGGAGGTGTAGCTTGGAAAGGCTCAAGAGCTTGGAGTTGAACCAGAATGGAGTTGACCCTTGGGATGGGTTGGCTTACAATACATATTTCAGGCTGGGTAATGTTGGGGACTGGAAGAACAGTTTAACCCCGGAGATGAAAGACCGACTTGATGAAATTACAAGACAGAAACTCCAAGGGTGTGATCTAGTTTTCGGGAGCTAATTGTCCTGGATAATGATCTTCTGGTTTTTTTTCCGGAATAAGGCTGCAGTGTCCATTTTTAATTGCTTTTTATTTCCTCCGTTTTCATTATAATTCTGTATGAATCGGGTACTAGTCTTTGTTAATGAGATGTCAATTAAACTTGTTCAAGTTCTTTGTGGAGAGGTTAATCAAAATTAAGAACAAAATTGAGCTAAAAATAAGATTTTTTTGGTAATGTGATGCACGTATATGAAGAATAAGAAACACATGAACTTAAAACTTTTTAGTGCTGGGTAACTCCATCTATTTTCAAAGTCAATGTTCTTAAAGCTATAATTATTGAGTCTATTGATTTCTGAGGGTTGGTCCTCTCCACTTCCTTTGGAAAAAGTAGAAAAGCCCCATTGGAAGAATGGGCTATTGGCATGGGCTGATGAGTTCTTGTCAGTAAATAGTTAGCAGGAGTAATATTAAGCATATAAATAATTATATAATTTTATATATAAATAATAATATATTATGATATAATTAAATAATTTTTAATTAAAAATAAAAATATTTAATTACATAATAATATATTATTATTTATATATTTAATTTTACTAGTTAATTTTTAGTGTATAATTTTTTTATATTGTATATAAAAGATGCTTTCATATTTAATTGACATTTAATTATAACTCCTAATTAGATTAGATTTATATAGGTTTGAACTATCAATTTTCTAATAATTAATTTTTGAGTGGGAGAGGTTCCCCTGATGTGAGGTTGATTTTGAGTGAACTTACACCTGTGTATTTAAACACCACTCACAAATATAGACAAAGTACGCATGCCAAATGGACTGGGCCAACTCGCAAGCTGGACCACCCCTTTAATTTTGACATGACTGATTAAAGTATCAATTATTTTAGATTCGTAGATTTCTTGGGCCATGCCATGGGCCTTAAAATTTGGTATGTGTGAAAAAACAATAAAATTAATTTAAAATTAAAAGTTAGAAAATAAATATATTAAATAACGGATCCATCTGTTAAAAATCTACCAAAACATAATTCAATCATCTTCGGTTGTGCTTCAGACCTTGTTATGCCAGTTCAAACAGCCTGGACGGCTGAGACCAAGTTTAAGAAAGGATTATACTGGCAGATGCTTCCAAAGCGGCCCATGAAATGTTAGACTGTGACCGCAGTTCTGTACTTTGTGGCATCCCGTGAACACGAACTCCTCCAAAACATCACCGCCTCACTTCCATTGGGACCACGGAAGCTTTAACATCCTTTTATCACCATCGCATGTGCTGATTTCTGTGACCAAACATCCAGCTTTGCAGTATTTTGTAATTGCTGCAAGCAATAAAACAAGTGTTCAGTTCCAATAAGGCTCAGAAACACTAATTTGTTGTATCAGTTAGTTTGACTTGAATATTATATTTTTAATAAAACTATGTATTCCGGTTTTTAGAATTCAATTAGATATTCAAATTATGTGTAATCATATGATTAAGTAAAATTTGCATAAGTGAGTGGTAGAATTTGGACATGCAAAATTTGTGGCTTCACTGGTCTCCATGCATCTTCGGCTTCTACCTATATCTTCCTTTAGAGCTGTTTTGGAAGTTTTTTCATATATTCCTTGAGCATTTTTTGTCATAGTATATGAAAAGAGTAACATTATGTGTATTAGTTTTAAGTATTTAATTAGATATTCAAAAGATATTTTATCATATGATTGAATGATATATCATTTGAGTACTTAAAATTATATGTATATAACTTTATTAGTACGAAAAAGACTTGGGCTATGTCTATAAAACCACTCTTTTTCTCACTCTGTCTCACATTCAAGTGAGTTTAGATAAGTTTTGAGAGAGAATGAGAGGCCTGAAAAGTATCCCTTGGTTTTACGTCATATTCTTTCTCAGTTTCAGTAATTGTAGTCTTGAGGCTAGTAGTAACAAGAAACTTCGTTCTGCTGTTGTTGTTGGCACTGTCTACTGTGACACATGTTTCCAGGAGAATTTCTCCAAGTCTAGTCACTTCATTCCAGGTTCAATTTTACAAGTTTTGTTCTGACTTTATTATGGTTGCTAGGGTTTCTGTTTTGTTCTTGTGGGATGAAAATTTGATGGAATTTTTTTGTGCAGGTGCTTCTGTTGCTGTAGAATGCAAAGATGAGACCTCAAAACCAAGTTTTCAACAAGAAGTGAAGACAGATAAGCATGGAGAATTCAAGGTTCATCTGCCATTTTCTGTTAGCGAACATGTCAGGAAAATCAAGAGATGCTCGGTTAAATTGGTCAGTAGTAGTGAGTCTTCATGTGCAGTGGCCTCTTCAGCAACTTCATCTTCACTCAGGCTCAAGTCAAGAAACCAAGGAACTAGCATATTCTCTGCAGGATTTTTCTCCTTCAAGCCTCTGAAACAGCCAAATCTATGCAACCAGAAACCAAGCCTGGAAAATTCAAAAATATTCAACTCCAAAAAAGCCTTAATTCCTCCAATTGTTGTAAATACTCCTATTCTTCCACCATTAGACCCAAGCCATCTTCCTCCGCTTCCTTTAATATCAAGCCTACCGCCATTGCCACAACTTCCACCTCTTCCGGCTCTTCCATCTCTTCCACCATTACCAGGGAGAAAAACTATGCAAAAAAATGCTGGAAAGCTTTTCCAGGAAACTCAAACTCAACTATCAAAATCACAACAGAAGGAAGTAAATCACCCTGATGTTTCCCTTCCTCCATTGCCACCAGTTCCAGGACCACTGCCACCAGTTCCACTGCCACCAGTTCCAGGACCATTGCCACCAACGCCACCTCTTCCAATTCCTCTGCCACCAGTTCCACTGCCACCAGTTCCAGGGCCATTGCCACCAGCGCCACCTCTTCCAATTCCTCTGCCACCAGTTCCAGGACCACTACCACCAGTTCCACTGCCACCAGTTCCAGGACCATTGCCACCAATTCCAGGACCACTGCCACCAATTCCACTACCACCAGTTCCAGGACCATTGCCACCAGCGCCACCTCTTCCAATTCCTCTGCCACCAGTTCCACTGCCACCAGTTCCAGGACCATTGCCACCAATTCCAGGACCACTGCCACCAGTTCCAGGACCATTGCCACCAATTCCAGGACCACTGCCACCAGTTCCACTGCCACCAGTTCCAGGACCATTGCCACCAATTCCAGGACCATTGCCACCAATTCCAGGACCACTGCCACCAATTCCAGGACCACTGCCACCAGCTCCACTGCCACCAGTTCCAGGACTAACTCCACCAGCGCCACCCCTTCCAATTCCTCTGCCTCCAGTCATCCCAGGAATTCCTCCAGCTTTTTCTTCACCATGACCGAATCATCTAACTATATATCCATCCCTGTATAATTTTCGTAATAGTACCTTTTACATTTCCCTTTTTTTGTGAGTGTGTGAATTATGCTGTAACTATGGAAATGATAAGATTGCTAGTTCAATGGAGTTGATGTTTTTGGAGTTATGTCATGTGCTTGGTGTCAATAAAAATTCAGGACAAAAGAAATTATTGTACTTAGAATAAAGCTATGTTTCTGGTCACGTGAAAGTTCTTACTCTGTAAATTCTTATTGTCAATCTAATTAAGTATCCATGGTTACCTTTGATAGAATTGTTGATTGTGTTAAAAAAAAAAAGAAAAAATAGCTCTCAGATCATGTCCATTGTCCAATATCATAAAGTAAATAATTACGAAATAAAATAAAAGAACACATATAAATTATTTTATTTCACTAACAAAAATCTTAATAAAGTTTAGTTTAAAAAAGACAATCTTAGTATGAATGAATATCTTATTCTCTTGTATGGGTGTGAGTGTTGGGTGACTATCGACTATTTATCATAAGTTGGGCAATTGAGATTTTTATCGTCAATTTTTATCCAATTTTATATCTTTGTTATCATTCGATAGAAAATTAGTCCTTTCAAATTTAAAGAATGAAAATCCAATTTTATATCTTTGTTATCTTTATAGGGAAATAATCACTCATGTCACACATATACATATCGATTCGAATAAATAATTTTATTTATGAAAAAACAATAATATATAAAAAGAAACTTATCAAACACTCTTAATTATTCGATTGAGAACCAATATTAAATTGTAATACCCTCAGGTATGTTTCAGGGGTATTTATGTCTTTTGACTCTATTTAGAGATATTTCATATTTTAAGTACATATATTTGTTTTACATGTATATGTGTGTTTATATATATATATATATATATATATATATATATATATATACCTAAAGAAAAAGAAAAAAAAAAGAAAAGAAAAGGAAAAAGACAAAGAGAAAAAGAGAAAGAGATAAAACTTTATATATAAAGAGAAAGAGAAGATTTTTCCATCATTTTCCGTCCATATTCCAGCAGCCACCATTCTTCATGCCTTTTCTTTGTTTTCTTGAAGCCAAAGGAAGAAATTGAAGAGATATTGGAAGATAAAATAAAAAGAAAAAAAAGAGAAGCACCTTGGAAGCTTTGGTAACCAAAAATCTCCTTCCTTCTCCTTTTATCTATGTTTATATGCATATTATGTGAATATGTTAGTGTGTTTTGGTATTGATTTAAAATGATCTTGGTGATAAAGGAAGCAAAACAAAGAGGAGGAAGTCAACTTACAAAGATTTGGCTTGAAACAAGGTAAGAGATATCATCCTTGATATGTGACATGTTTTAGGCTTTTGGTTCCTTGGATCTATGTTATAAATGATGATTTTGATGTTGAGGAATATTGTTTTGCCATTTGGGATGTTTATATATGTGATTTTGTTCATGACAAAAAGTTGTATAATATTTACAGTTTTTACCACTGAGTTCGTCCCATGTTTTGGCTGCCTTATTTGATGAATTATGAGTACTATTATATCTTGTTGGAAAGCTCTTTGAATTATCTTTTCAGTGATATATAGCTTGTATGAATTGGGGATCATTTGGATTGTTAAATATTGCATGAACCATAAGGACTGCTTTATCAAATAAACAGAGGAGACAGTTTTTGCCACTGACTTTATCTGCTGTTTTGACTGTCTGATTGAATGAATTATGAGTGTTATTATAACTTGTTAGAAAGCTCTTTGAATCCTCTTTTCAAAGATATATAGCTTGTATGAATTAGGAACTGTTTAGACTATGAAATTGTATGAAAAAGAAGACTGCCCTGTCAAATGAATAGGGTTGTGAACAGTATTTCACAGTTTGGAAAGGAAAAGAAAGAAAAGAAAGGAAAGGAAAAGAAAAGAAAGGAAAGGAAAGGAAAAAAAAAAGAAAAAGAAAAGAAAGAAAAGCAAGAAAATATTGGGACTCAAGATTCAAGGGTTGTCCCAGGAGTAATGTCTGGTGAGTTATGAATAAATTTAGATAAAAGCAAAATTAGTAAGATATAAGACTCGCATGCATGCTATAAACTATGAGGGGGCACTTTACACTACACCGCCCGCAGTAGGGCACGTCCGTAGTAGGACATAGACCCCCAGTAGGGTTCGCTCGCAGTAGAGCATGCTCACAGTAGAGCTCAATTCAGATTCAGAAATGGTGTAGTGAAAGAAAGAAATAGAGCTTGAGCTTAGAAAAGTGTCAAATCTCTATAGGTAGCTTCCAGAAAGTATCAAATAGACACCAGATGGGACAAAGTATGACCCAAATAGTAAAGAGTGAACTAAATTACCCCTTCAATCTCTTATAGAGGTTAGGATGTGAGGTTGAGTCCCAAAAGTGAGTTAAAACTGGAAAAAAAAAAATAGTTTACTTGATTCTTTCCCCTTACTGAGTGTCCTCATCACTCACTCCCTTTTCTTTCATGATTGCAGGTACAGGTGATCGAGGTAGCTGCGAGGCAAGGTCAGGTCAGCGTAGGTAGATCCGGCTGGAGCAGATTATCTCTGGTTTATATTATATGCATACAGTGACATATTCTTGTCAACTTTTGACTTTTTGAGATTATGGTACAGTTGCATATGATTACTCCCTGTTTTCAGATACTTTCAGATGAGTTTTCATATGAGTATATACATCTTTTGTTCGCTTCCAGATTTTCAGTTTTCTTGGAATACTTCCTAAACACTTTTAATGATGCGTTTATTTTAAAGTATTTTTAAAAAGAAAAAAAATAGACGTTCCGAATATTAATTCGTAACATTTCTCCTTCGATGGGTAGTACTTCTAGGGAGGAATGTTACATAAATCTAATTTATTAAATTACTAAAATTTGTTTTAATCGTTGAACTAGATTAACAAGAGATTAAATCAGTGTGAATAATATTGAACTACGATTCAATCGCTAAATCAATATGATCCAATCGTTTCGTATACATTGTAAAAATTTATTAAAATTTTACTATGTAATGTTGATATTATAACACTTATAGGTAAGCCCAAAAATATTTTACTCTTTCATTAGTTTCTCAAATACGGTGTTTAATGATTTTCAAGGGCACACGCTTATGTATGGAGGCATACTTAGTCGTGTATGGTCAGCGGGAAGTCAAACAGTAGATCAGATTGTGATTGCGATAAAAAAAGAGGTTGTCTTAGTTGGTAACTAGACACGTGACTGTGTATGACCTATTCATGCTTATGTATCATATCCAAAAATTAAAATAAGAAAGCGATTAACTCTAATTCTCACACATTCATTTGTTTTCAACAGATCAAAAGTGAGAGAAAATGTGAGAGAAAAGTCTATGATTGTTTGAAGTGTCGTCACGGATCACCGGAAGTCACTAGTTTCAAGAAAAGAACATCTATAAGTGTAGAAAGATAGGTAAATGGAGCAAATTCTCTTGTTGAATATAAAATCCTTGAAGTTTATCTATTATATCTATGATCTAGAGTTAATTAAACATGAACAAATGTGTTATATAATGTATGTGAAAAACCATACGAATGCACAGTCTCTTGAATATTTGAATATTATGTGTTTTGGAATGAGAAATTAATAAGATCATTGATACTATGTGTATATTAATTATATGGTATGATTTTCAGTAAATAAACTGTTTAGGGGATTTAGAGATTCTTTGTATCGACCTGTAGATGAGTTTGAATGAATGTTTGTGTGGCTAAAACAGTGTAGAAATCCTAGGGTATGATTATTAGATCTCGACACATGACTATGTATGGTCTTACACACATCCGTGTATCATTCCAAAAAATGTTGAAAATCTAAAGATCTCGCGCTTGTTCTGAGGGAAGATATGCACGGTCATGTGGTATGAGACACATGCCCGTATATAGTTTTTTAAATGTGGATGATGTGCGTTTGATGATACGTGGCTTATACACATTGATCCAAATGCACAAGAGTGTGCCTAAGCCACCTTCCCTTGTGCACCTATTCTATACACGATCGTGCATTGAGTGTCTCACACCCGTATATATGGGCAAGAGGCACACGACTATGTACCCCTAAAGAAAATCAAAAGATAATTATACCCTTAGGCTATATGTGTAAAAGGGGAGCGTTATATAAGAAAAATAATGAACTAATAAAAGATAAAAAGTTCAATAAGGACATAGATGAGGTGCTCAACTGTGTGAATGACAACACAAATTCAATTTGACTTATTCGAATAGAAAAGTTAGTAACCTTAAGACTAGTGTCATACAACTAGATAGTCATCAGTTATGTGTATAAGTAACGATATTTGTGAGAACAATAGGGTTGGATACCTATGAGATGCATCATGTATTCGACGCTGCGCATAGCCACCCAGTTCAATTCAGGTGTGCATGGTAAAGATATAACTTTTAGATATTCCTCACGTGATCAGTGAAATGCACCACATATGTCCCTGAGGTAGGAACCATCTTATGATGGTTAGTCAACAGTTCCGATCAACTTATGTGGTAAAGGAAGAAGTTACTATTAGAGATTTTTCCGCGTGATCAGGGTGTCCTATTTAGATAGCCAAATAAGTTGTTTGACATATGCGCAAGACACCACAGTAGCTTTCACCAAGATATCAGATATAATGATTTTAAGTTAGGTCTCTACAATTTTCATAGATGATCTATGTTAGGGTACCGAGGCGTTGTAGTGTGATAATAGATGAAATGCGAGTTTTATTATCAAATGATTTAATAGCTATGAATGTCGAAATGTCTCCACTTACTTAGTTTTACTCATATGTTTCCTTTGTATGTTTTGCAAGTAAAGATGAATAGTGGACAAACGAGGATCCAACAATCCAACAAGCAGCTACACGAAAAAAAGGATGCTTATGTCATTCTAGTATGGACAAACATATATTTATCTTTGTCATTATTATTATTATTTTCTGACACATTGATTTACTCAAGATTTATACAGTTATTTTATAACATAAATTTTTAGATAATTATTATTTTATGAGTTTGATTAATAAAGCGGTTACTTTTATTACGTCAATTTTTATACGTTTTATAATTATGATCATGTATTAAAATTTTTAATTAGTCTAATTATACATGTCTTTTTTGATATATTCTCATCAAAGATACATGTCTAAATAAGGATGTTACATATTTCACTATTAAATCAATGAAATAATTGATTTATGATTTGAGTTAGGTCTTAAAATCTTAACCTTAATTTGGTATAATTTGATAGGGATGAATAACTTTAAATTTGATTTTTTTTGTTATTTAATATAACTATACTTATATTATAATTATAGTTTAGGCATATAAATACCCTCTTGACAAATATTATAATTTTTAATTAATAAATTAAAAATAAAATTATATATAAAAATAATAATATATTAATATATAATTAGATATTATTTTATTTTTTATTTTTAATTATTTAATTATATGATAACACATTATTCTCTCTCTATATGTATAAAATTATATATAAATAGTTTCACTTATAAATTAATTATTTTTTTATATTTTTATAAATATCATTATTACAGAATTTAAAAATTACCAAAAAAAAAAAGGTACGACAAAATCTAAACTAAAGATAGAATCCCTTTAGCTTTTTCTCATTTCCCTTGCCGAGAAAGCAACCACTAATAGAACCCTATTTTTTTTGTTCCCTGAGATATGATAGAATTTTAATTATCTCTCTAAAGTATTGAAAATAACAAAAATCTCAATATAATTACTATTAATTACATCTGTGGAAATAAAATTATAGTCTTTTTTCCATTTAAAGATCAAACATTTTAATTTCTCAATTAAAGAAAACATTTTAAAAAATAATATAATTTTAGGGTTATCATGATAATTATAATTCATAAAAATCTTAAATTAACTACATCAATTTCATCCATAAATAAATTATCATATTATTATTATTTAATCATTTAAGTCAAGTTAATAATTATTTATTTTTAATAAAAATAATAAAATCTTGATCTATTAAATATCTTTTTAATAGAAAATTTAGATTTAATAAAAATAGTAAAGTTTGATGAGTTAATAAAATGGGAAAATGCAATTTGGTAATTCGAAAAATCTTCAGGGTTTAAAAAGCATCATTCAGGGGGAATTGGTAACTTTCTTTCCCACTTTCTTCCTTTTTCCCCTTCACCGCCTTTAACTCATTTGTCTCTTTTCATGTTCTCTTCACCTTCTTATAAACCTCAAATCAGTCCTCGATTGTTCTCACTTCTTATGAACACTTCTACTTCTCTCTTTCTAATATGGCAGTAGAACACTTGTCAGACCTCTGCCAATCTCTCTTCGACCACAGGCTTTCGCCTCGCGATCTCTTGCACCGTCTCCGCTCTAATGATTCCGTCAATCGCGGCCTTAAGAGCTTCTTTGCCATACTCCAACGCGGTGTTCGTCCGATCGGAGATGGCTCTGATAGGTTAGGGTTTCAACTTTGGAGCGATGAGCAGATTCAGTTCGTTGCTTCCATCGGTCACTGGATCGCTTTTTCTTCTCGATCTCTATCTGGTTAGTTTTGTTACTATCGATTCTTTATTTAGTTTGATCGTATTGTTTGATACTTTAAATTTGGTGTTGTGTTATTGTTTCCATCTTATAATTTTGTTGTCGTGTGGGATTTGATTGGATTATTATTTTGTCTTGTGTGTGTGTGTGTGCGTGGACAGTGGAACAAGCTGGACCTTTAGTTATTGCTGTCGTGCAGCAGTTGCTGGATTTTGCTATTTGCTATTTGGAGAAATCGGAGTTCAGTAGCGATGACTTCAGTGTACAGGTTTGTCACTTCTCTGATATGTTAAAAATTAGAATGTGAATAAGATGTCCTTAATTAATGGGGAAATAAAACATAGAAGCTGATGGTGCCCTTAACTGGGTTTATTTTATTTTTAAATAGGTAACTCAAATGATTTTGAGTGTGGCACAAGCATAATCCAACTTATTGGCTGCTATTGTTTCAGCTATCTTCTTTCTCTCTCTCAAGCTTGAGCTTCCACCTCTGCTGTGTCACGTCTGCTATTGTTTAGTTTAATTAACTTGGCTAATTTCCATGATTGGGATATGTTTTGGTTTGACTTGCATAAATGTTAGTTTGATCTTGGTTTGGGTTTTACAAATTGGAACATGTCTATTTTGTTCAGTTTCAGACCTCAGTTTATAGTGCCAGCCTGAATTGACTGCATATGACAGTTCAGCAGATGCAAGAATATATAATGCGTAATAGATATTTTGTAACAGGGCTGGTATATGACACACCATATACACATGATTTTAGACATGGATGCACATTATACTTCAAAACTGGTTGAGAGTGGTTCCTTAGACATCGCATTTGCTGAAAAATAAAGAAGGGTGGTTCCTTGTCTTGTCGTCCTCTGCAGAATAAACTGTTCCAGCCCTAGTGTGGATGCTACTCCTGTGTAGCTTTGGGTCTCACCAACAAAACTAGCAAGTTTTTGCAAATTAAAGCAACTGTTCTTAGGAGCAATCTGAATAGTGTTCTTCACCATAGTTTATTTATTTATTTAATTTAATATCAGATTGTTTGGTTTTGTTTTGTTTGTGGTTTATACAATATTGCAAATAAAAGTTAGTGGGATTCTGAGGGCATAATGTTCTTTTTGACTATTTATTTATACACCCATCTCTTATCAGGGATGCTTATTTTGGTGTGTGTATGACTAGAGCCAAAAATTTTTTAGTAGGGTCAACACATTGATTAATTAACAAGATGAAAATAATTTAAGAAAAATATTAGTTACATTATAATATTTACATTCAATGTTTCTATAATCATCCTGGGATCATTTCATGTTTTGAATGTGATATTGATGACTTGTTTTATTATCTGTTTGTTTCTATAATTATCCTGAGCTAGTTCTGTCCTTGGGATCTGTATGTGTGGGTGGGCTGGCATGATGAAAAGATAGAATTTCTGATCATTGCACTCACTACAATTTTATGGGTAGTGTTGTTATGGCTGTCTTCTGGATCATTTAGATAGAAAGAAACTGAAGAATATTTGAAGAGACAAAAGGGGATGAGACTGAATTCATATTGGCAAACTAAAGTTTTGGGATATGCTTTGGGCTTCTATCTACATCAATTTCAAGATGTGCCTTTTTTTTCTATGTACTTAACAATTGGGAGGCTGCAGTATTGTGACTCCTTTTATTATCTTTTGTATCTTTTATTTGTTTTTCTGCTGTCTTGGCTCATACATGTACAGATGTACTGTGGACAATTTACACACTTCTTTGTAATATATTCTTCAACTTATTTAATTTGTTTTAAATTTCTTATAAAAAATCCCAGAGGAGCTTCTGTACAACCAAAGCTTCTCTTTCGGATTTTCAGGTGCTGTTATGAATTGATGATATTTTTGGCTTGTTGATTTCCTATATTGTTCTGTTTAAGTTACCTGTCAGGTCATTTAATTTTCATCATTCAAGTTTTATATTCTATAATAAGTGCTTTTTTTGGTAACCATAAAATTCTCGTAATTAATGTCAGACTTGAATAGGCTAAATTTTGTTCAATTTGCAGAACAATATGTTGCAGCTGTTGGAGATAGCATTTGTTGAAGGAACAGATAGAGTCTTTGAACAATTGGAACATTACTCAGTAAATAGCCTTGTAGAGTTGCTGCCAATGGATTTTATTGATTCTGGTGATATCGAGTTGGATAATTGCATAAAATGCAGTCTTCAAGGTAATCTTTGGCCTTTTTTCCCCCTAATAGAGTATTCCAATTTTGTTGTTTGATATTTTGAATTCATATCTCACTTCTTTCTATTTCTTTCTTTAAGGTGGTATAAGTTGCTCAAGGGAAGAGAAACCAATGGATCGACTTTTAATGACATTAGCATCTGAATGCATGCAACCTGACAGGCAGCCTTCTGCATACAGTTTACCATTGTCCCACCAAGATTCAAATAATTTACTCTTTCTATCCCAGCACTGGGCAGTTGCTCATCTGGATTGCATTCGACGTATGATTGTCCTCTGTAAGGAATTGGTTAAACTGCCAGAAACGTTTGATGAGAAACTAGTAGGTACAAATTTTCGCAGGAGACTGTCTTTCTGCCTAAGGATTTTAAAGTTACTCGGGAGTCTCGTGAAGGACATTCCTTATGTGGAATATGATTCCTTCTTATTGCAAGCAGTTGCTTGGTTTGCAGATGTCTCCCCTGGCTTGTTTAGACTTGGCTTTGAATTTGCAAATAATCATACTTCTGCTGAGGGTAGTTTTGAGAGCATTGTACTGTTGGTTTTGGAAGAGTTTCTTCATCTTGTGCAACTTATTTTCTGCAACAGCAACGTCTTTCAAAATATTCAAGCATGTATAGTGGCTTCTATATTGGATAACCTTGATTCTTCTATATGGAGATACAACAACTCTGCTGCTAATCCAAGGGTTCCCTTAGCTTTCTTCCCTCGAACTGTTCTATATATATTAAAACTAATGCAGGATTTCAAGAAGCAGTCATATCAGACTGTTAATTTCAAGGAGCTTGACAAAGAACTTACCAGTGCTTGTGCTGATACACTGAATGATTCCCCTTCCTGTGTCATACATCAAGAAAAGGTTCCTTTGCTGAAGAAGTTCACAGTTGAGGAATTACTGAGTATGGTATTCCCTTCTTCAAAACAGTGGGTGGACAATCTGATGCATCTTACGTTTTTCCTTCATTCTGAAGGAGCAAAATTGAGGGTAAAAGTGGAGAGATCACATTCCAGTTGTTCTAAAGTAAGTTGTTCTACAGAACTCGATAATACACTTTGCCATGAAGATGAAGCACTTTTTGGTAACCTTTTCTCTGAGGGTAGTCGCTCCATAGGATCACTTGATGGATATGATCAACCTGTAGCTGCTGTCAGTTCTAGTTCTAGCAATTGCAATTTGCCAATGCAAGCTGCTATGGAGCTGTTGAGCTTTCTCAAACTGTGTGTTTTCTCTCATGAATGGCAACCTTCTGTTTTTGAGGACGCCTGCAGAAAGCTCAATGAGAGTCATATTGACATTTTGCTTTCTTTACTCAACAGTCAGGGATGTTTTGAAGTAAAGACTTGTGACAGTAGTGCTGCTACACATGAAGAGGGTAAGACTGGGCAGATTCATGAACTTTCTTTTGAACTTCTGCAGAACCTTTTCACATGCCGTGCTCTTTCTGGTCCACTCGAAGAATACCTGATTGAGAGAATTTTAAATGTTGAAAACGGGATGTTCATTTACAATGATCGGAGCCTGACCTTGTTGGCACACACTCTTTTAGGTCGGGTAGGCTTGGCTGGCTGTCAGTTAAGAACCAAAATTTACCAAGGATTTGTGCATTTTATTGTTGAAAAGGCAAACATGGTACATTCAAAATCTCCTGGTCTCAAGGAACTTCTTGGAACTCTTCCCTCTGCTCTTCACATGGAGATTCTTCTTATTGCATTCTACTTATCATCTGAAGGAGAAAAAGCAACACTGGCAAATTTAGTATTTTCTTCGATTAGAGGATTTGATATTCCATCTGAGGGTTTCTATGGTACACAATTGTCTTGCTGGGCTATACTAGTTTCAAGGTTGATAGTACTGCTTCGGCATATGACATATTACCCTCAAAATTGTCCTCCAACGTTGCTTCGAGATCTACGATCAAGGTTGAGGGAAGGCTCAAGTTATGCATCACATGTGCCAACTAATGCCAATGATCATTTGTCCTCCTGGGCATCTATTGCTGTCAAGAGCATAATGGGTTCTTGGGTTGAAGAGGAGCCTACCATAACTATACTTGTCAATCAGTTGATTGATTTTGTTGCCCTTCCTACTTCACTTTCTTGGAATGAACCAGCTATTGACTCCTTATGCTTGAGTTGGGGTGACATGCGTGAGACATTTTCGCGGATTTTGGGGTTGTGGAAAGGTAGAAAGGCTTTGGCAGTGGAAGAACTTATTGTAGAAAGATACATTTTTGTGCTTTGTTGTGATATTCCTTCCAGGGGCTCTGCACTGGATTGTCAGCTTGGTACATTGAGGGAATCTCTATCTCTGGACACATCTAATTTGGGGTATTTCTTTCACATTAATCATTCATATTTGAGACAGCTTAATGCTACTGGCAAGGATTGTAATTTTGCAGATATTGTAGTTGCTGTGCTACAGCGGTTAAATGATGTGTGCATACCAGAGAACATTGAGGAACTAGGATGGGATTTCTTAAGAAATGGATCGTGGTTGTCATTGGTACTATCGTGGTTAAGTGTTGGCATTTGGGGATATTCCAAGAAGAATAAAGTCCCTGGAGTGGATCTATTGTGGACAGAAAACACATCTCGGGACGCTGATTATGTTACTGTTTCAGAAGGCCTGATTTCCTGCTTAGTTGAGGCTGGTCAAGTTGAAATGTTGATGAGAATTTTATCATCCTTGCTGAGTAGGTACTTACAGTGCTATCAGAAAGCTTTCCTTGCTACCTTAAATAATTGCCAGAATGATGCAGATCGGTTTATATCTCTGCTACTTCTCAAACATTCTGGTTTGGACAAAGGCCTGCGCGATGAACTCCTGGAGAAGAGTGGCACCAGTTCTTGTCAGCTGGAGTCGATTTTTCTTTTATTACTGAAGTTGGAAGAGGTTGACAATAGGGCTTTGGGCATCTTATCTAAGGTGTTTTGGGAATGCATGCTGCATGGTTTTCCATCTCACCTTCAAACTCCTAGTGGAGTCTTTCTTTCTTGTGTGCTTAGCATCAGAGGGATAATTCTTGTTCTAGATGGGCTGTCCAGAGTGGAAAATTTGCTTGTAAATGTTTGCCTAGAGACTGAATTACTTCATGAGATTCTTGATTCAGTAATGTCCATTAAGTTTGATAAGATTTTTGAAAGCCTTCATAACAAATGTGAAGCTATTTTTTGTAATTTGAGTGCTGGCTTGGAATTGACATATTATTCTGGCTTGCATCTAATGAAGAACATGGAGGGATTTTTAAGAGACACCAGTTCCCAACAAGTGAGTGACAGTAATATCCTTGAATGGGTAATTACAAAGACCATTGATACCATGGATGCCCTTAGGAAGGACCCTCAAAAGTCTCTTTTATTCAAATATTATCTGGGTGCAGAAGAAGTTTCTCAACAATTGAAAGAGTTCCATGGGTTACAACGTGGTGATATGTTGGCTCTGATTGACGCACTGGACAATTGTTGCTCTGAATCAGTAAATCAAAAAGTGCTTAACTTCTTTGTTGATATTTTATCTGGAGACCTCAGTATATTTCTCAAGCAGAAGGTACAAAAGAAATTCCTAGGTATGGATTTGCTTCTTCTGTCTAAATGGTTGGAGAAGAGGCTGCTTGGTTGCAAACTGGAACCATCAGATGGGGTCAACTTTACAAAAGGAAATTCTGTTTCTCTCAGGGAGTCAACCATGAGTTTTGTTTTGGGTCTTGTGTCGTCATCTGACGAATTGCTTACAAGAGAATTACATAATCATTTGTTTGAAGCTGTGCTAGTTTCTCTTGAAACGGTATTTACACTGTTTGATATCCATATTGCCAAGTCGTATTTCCACTTTGTTGTTCAACTTTCAAGAGGTGAGAATTCAATGAAATTGCTCTTGAAGAAGATAGTGACCCTAATGGACCAGCTGGTTGGTGATGAGCGTTTGCTTCCAGCGCTAAAGTTTCTCTTTGGCTTTCTTGGAACTGTCCTGGGTGATTGTGGGTCCTCTAAAAGTACTCCAGAGAAGTCGTCTGGAAAGTCTCTATCTAGCAACAGTCTTATGTTGGGTCCTGTGGCTTCTAGGTCAGTGGGATCTTGCAAAAATTCTGACACTTTGGTGCTTTGTGGAAATCAAGAGGGGGGATCCTCGCCTCTTGAATGTGATGCTACTTCTGTAGATGAAGATGAGGATGATGGAACATCTGATGGTGAGGTTGCCAGTATCGATAAGGATGAAGAAGATGACCCTAATAGTGAGAGGGCCCTTGCTTCTAAAGTTTGCACATTTACTTCCAGTGGCAGCAATTTTATGGAACAACACTGGTACTTTTGCTATACATGTGATCTGACTGTATCAAAAGGCTGTTGTTCTGTGTGTGCAAAAGTTTGTCATCGTGGTCATCGTGTTGTTTATTCTCGCTCAAGTCGATTTTTTTGTGACTGTGGAGCGGGTGGTGTTAGAGGTAGCAATTGCCAATGCTTGAAGCCTCGAAAATATACTGGTAGTGACAGTGCTCCTGCACATGGTACTAGTAATTTTCCTCCTTTTTTACCCTTCACAGATGATGCAGATCAGCTGCCTGAAAGTGATTCAGATCTGGATGAGGATGTCAGTACAGAAACAGAAAACTCACTCAGGTTATCCATCACAAGAGAGCTACAAGATGCGATGCCAAATTTACTTGAAGAACTTGATTTTGAGCAGCGTGTGCTTGAACTCTGTTCATCATTGTTGCCTTCAATAACTAGCAGAAGAGAATCTAATGTTTCAAAAGATAAGAGAATCATTTTGGGCAAGGATAAAGTTCTTTCATACAGTGTTGATCTTTTGCAGTTGAAGAGGGCATATAAAAGTGGGTCACTTGACCTAAAGATAAAGGCTGATTATTCCAATGCCAGAGAACTTAAATCACATTTGGCAAGTGGTTCTCTCGTCAAGTCTTTGCTCAGTGTCAGTATTCGAGGTCGACTTGCTGTTGGAGAAGGTGACAAAGTTGCTATATTTGATGCTGGACAGTTAATAGGACAAGCTACCATTGCACCAGTGACTTCAGAAAAATCCAATGCTAAGCCTCTCTCAAGGAATGTTGTACGCTTTGAAATTGTTCATCTTTCTTTCAATTTACTGGTGGAGAACTATCTTGCTGTTGCTGGCTATGAAGATTGCCAAGTCCTCACTTTGAATCACCGAGGTGAGGTGACTGACCGTCTTGCCATTGAACTTGCACTGCAAGGTGCATACATCAGGCGTATAGATTGGGTTCCAGGTTCTCCAGTTCAGTTAATGGTGGTTACTAACAGGTTTGTCAAGATTTATGATCTTTCCCAGGATAATATCAGTCCCATGTACTACTTCACGTGTCCAGATGACTTGATTGTGGATGCAACACTTGTAGTGGCATCTCGGGGAAGGATGTTTCTTATTGTTCTTTCAGAATGTGGAAGCTTATACAGGTTAGAATTGTCTGTAGAAGTGAATGTGGGGGCTACACCACTGAAGGAAACCATTCATGTTCAGGACACAGAAATTCCTGCAAAAGGCTTGTCTTTATACTTTTCTTCAGCCTATAAAGTACTTTTCCTTTCTTATCAAGATGGTACCACTTTTGTTGGTCGGCTAAATCAAAATGCAACATCTCTAACTGAGATATCTGGTATATACGAGGAACAAGATGGTAAACAGAGACCAGCTGGACTGCATCATTGGAAAGAGTTGTTGGCTGGCAGTGGCTTATTTTTTAGTTTATCAAGTTTGAAATCAAATGCTGCACTTGCTGTTTCCATGGGGAGTGACGAATTACTTGCACAGAACATGCGTCATGCGGTGAACTCAACCTCACCTTTAGTAGGAATAACTGCTTACAAACCATTATCCAAAGACAAGGTCCACTGTCTTGTTTTACATGATGATGGTAGCCTTCAGATATACTCTCATGTTCCTATGGGCGTTGATGCTGCTACTAGTGTGACTGCAGAGAAAGTTAAGAAATTGGGTGCTAATATCCTGAACAACAAAGCATATGCTAGTACAAAGCCAGAATTCCCCCTTGATTTCTTTGAGAAAACAGTCTGCATTACAACTGATGTGAAACTAAGTGGTGATGCCATTAGGAATGGCGATTCTGAAGGAGCTAAGCAGAGCTTGGCATCGGAAGATGGGTTTCTAGAAAGCCCAAGCCCTACTGGATTCAAGGTATTTGTTGTTTTAGGTTCTAATTTTTGTTTTAGCTTCATATTTTAATGAACATTTTTCAATGATATTGATGTTTTATGTTCTAATTGGTGGTTAAATAATGATTTTTGGTTATTGCTGTTAATCTGATCCACATGGTTTAAACTTATTAATGTAAAAGAATTTCTTTTTGTCTCATTCTCAGATATCTGTTTCCAATTCAAATCTTGATATTGTCATGGTTGGCTTCCGTGTACACGTGGGTAATACTTCAGCAAATCATATACCTTCTGAAATTACCATTTTCCAGAGGGTCATCAAGTTAGATGAGGGCCTGCGGTCCTGGTATGATATACCATTTACAGTTGCTGAATCACTCCTTTCTGATGAAGAATTCTCGATCTCCATTGGGCCAACCTTTAACGGCTCTGCTCTGCCTAGAATAGACTCACTTGAAGTGTATGGTCGAGCTAAGGATGAATTTGGTTGGAAGGAAAAAATGGATGCAGTTTTGGACATGGAAGCTCGTGCCCTTGGTTCCAATTCATTGCTTGCAGGGTCTGGGAGAAAGTGCCGGACAATGCAGTCAGCACCAGTTCAGGACCAGGTGGTAGCGGATGGCCTTAAACTTCTGTCTAGGTTGTATCCACTCTGTAGGTTACAAGAGGAGGAAGTGAAAGGGGTTCTGAGCAAGCTCAAGTGCAAGCAGCTTCTAGAAATAATATTTGAAAGTGACAGGGAACCCTTGATGCAATCTGCTGCTTGTCTTGTTTTGCAGGCTGTGTTCCCCAAAAAAGATATATATTACCAGGTGTGTGCTGAATGATGATTTTTCATAATACATTAGTAAATTTGGGTCTGTCTTGTGAAGATATAATTTTGTGTGTTCTGTCTTCTTTTTTCATTCCTTTTGGAGCCCATTTGGGTGCTTAGGATAGGTTGCCCATCCGTCTTTATCTGCTTTTTGATTCATATAATTGTCCTGTTTCCTGGCACACAACAAGCCACACAAAAAAAATTATAAGAATATTTATATCTTTTTGTCACTAATTGGATTTTTCTCCTGTAGGTTAAGGATACCATGCGCCTTCTTGGGGTTGTGAAATCAACATCTGCACTTTTGTCAAGGCTTGGGGTAGGTTGTTCTAAAGGAGGGTGGATTATTGAAGAGTTTACTGCTCAGATGCGTGCTGTATCAAAGATTGCATTGCACCGTCGATCCAATTTAGCATCTTTTCTTGAGAATAATGGTACTTTCGGTGTCCTAGACACTGTATCTCTGTGTTGTGTGTTTGTGGTTAGGTTGATTTGCAGTTTATTAATCTCACTGTGCATGTTTGCCTCCTTGAATGAAGCTAAAATGTGTTATCTTATTGAGGATTTATGATTAAAAATTTACACCTGATTCAGGAAGACCCTTGTTATAATTTATGGTGTTTACATGTTAGGGCACTAGATGAATCCCACCTGCACTTTTTGAAAAGATAAATGGCGACAATTGGGAGGAAAAAATTTGACATGAAGTGACTATTATGAAAGCACAATTATCTACTGTTGATTTAGCCACATTGGTTCCATTTTTGCTATTTGTACTATTTACATGACATTAGCATTTTTTACCATTTATCACAAACAAGCTTCTTTTATTAGTGTTACATCATTCAATTACTTGTGTTGGAAGTGTGACATGCTCCTTGTATCCTAGTACATTGCTCAAAGTTGTTGTGGGGTTGCCTGGTTATCATGTGTTTCTCTTATAAAATGTTATTTTACAAACTGATGTACACAAGAAATTAATAATTGGTTAATGATATTGCCCTGTATAAGTAATCCTTTTGCTTGCTAATAAGTTTCTTTGGTTTTGATACTGTACGTTTAAATTTGCCTCCACTCGCCGACATAGTTCTATTACATAGATGCCACATTAGCTTAACCTTTTAAACAGCACTATGTCTTTATAAATTGTCAGATATTCTAGGACCTCACTTATTCTTGTCAAAGTTGCTGTGCTGTTGATTTTTTTCTTTTCAAGTCTTCTTCTTCAGCCTTTTGGTTTTTAATTTATGTAGCATACATCTACTTGTTACTTATATGAGACAAAAATGTTTAACTTAAGGCAATGGTTAAAAGGTAGAAGCATTTTAAATTTATTTCTGGTGAATTTGTAAGAGTCATCATTTGGTAAGGATGCACTCTTTACACTATTTTGATGCTTGAGGTGGATCTACGAGCTTAGTCATTGTAGTTTTTGTTGCTAAAACAATGTATGCAAGCTGCATTTATTATAAATCTTTTTATATATACTTTTTGGTTGTCCTATTTCATTATGTTTTTAAGTATCCAATGAAGTTCCATACCTCGGTGGATGGATTTCCGGTATACTTTTTTATTGGAATGATTGGCTGATGATAGATGGAATCGACGAAAAAAGAATAATTGTGTATTTCTTTTAGAGAGAATTGTTGAATAAAGAACAATTTTGTATACTTCTGTACTCTGCTATTTATCTTTTCTTTGCTATAGGTTCTGAAGTGATGGATGGGCTTATGCAAGTTCTATGGGGAATTCTGGACTTAGAGCAGCCTGACACGCAAACCATGAACAATATTGTTATTTCCTCTGTTGACCTCATTTATAACTATGCTGAATGTCTGTCACTATATGGAAAGGATACAACAGTGAGCTCTGTAGCACCTGCTGTTGAACTATTTAAGAAACTTCTATTCTTCCCTAGTGAGGCTGTTCGAGTTTCCAGCAGGTATCTATAGTACTGTCTACTGCTTTGTCTAATCATCATATGGGTGTTAACTTCTAGTTCCTTCTTTTTCAGTTTGGCAATATCATCAAGATTGCTGCAGGTTCCATTTCCAAAGCAAACTATGTTAGGGACAGATGATGTGACAGATAATGCAGTATCTACCTCAGTTCCAGCTATGACACCAAGCAGAAATTCACAGGTTGTGATTGAAGAAGATTCTATTACCTCATCTGTTCAATATTGTTGTGATGGCTGTACCACCGTTCCTATACTTAGACGGAGATGGCATTGCACTATTTGCCCAGATTTTGATTTATGTGAGGCTTGTTATGAAGTGCTAGATGCAGATCGACTTCCTCCGCCTCATTCTCGAGGTCATCCTATGACAGCGATCCCAATTGAAGTGGAATCATTAGGAGGAGATGGCAATGAAATTCACTTTTCATCAGATGATGTGAATGATTCAAATTTGTTGCCTGTGACTACTGATGTCAGTGTGCAGAGTTCTGCACCCTCAATTCATGTATTGGAGCCCAATGACTGTGGAGAATTTTCTGCTTCCATGCCAGACCCTGTTTCAATATCAGCTTCAAAACGAGCAGTGAATTCCTTGCTTCTCTCTGAGCTTCTTAGACAGTTGAAAGGTTGGATGGAGACGACATCTGGGATTCAAGCTATCCCTGTTATGCAACTCTTCTATAGATTGTCATCTGCTGTTGGCGGTCCTTTTATAGATAGCTCAAAGCCTGAAAGTTTGGATTTAGAGAAATTAATTAAATGGTTTTTGGATGAAATAAACCTCAGCAAACCTTTTGGAGCCAGAGAACGTTCTTCTTTTGGAGAAGTTGCAATCCTTGTCTTTATGTTCTTTACCTTGATGCTTCGAAACTGGCATCAGCCTGGCACTGATGTTGTTTCCAGACCAAGTGGGAACACAGATACTCATGATAAAAGCAGTATACAGATGTCAGGATCAGTTGCATCTCAGTCGTCCTTGGATGATCAAATGAAAAGTGACTTTGCATCCCAGCTGCTCCGAGCATGTGGTTCCCTTAGAAACCAAGCTTTTGTGGATTATCTAATGGACATTCTGCAGCAACTGGTGCAAGTTTTTAAGTCTCCTGCTGCTAATTTTGAAGGCCAAGATATAAATGCTGCTTCAGGATGTGGCGCTCTGCTAACAGTCCGAAGAGATTTACCTGTCGGAAACTTCTCTCCTTTCTTTTCAGATTCATATGCAAAAGCCCATCGCACAGATATTTTTGTGGACTACCACAGGCTATTGTTAGAGAATGCTTTGCGACTGGTATACACCTTAGTTAGACCAGAAAAGCAAGACAAGAGTGGGGAAAAAGAAAAGGTTTACAAGATATCCTCTGGTAAGGATTTGAAGCTAGATGCATACCAGGATGTCCTCTGCAGTTACATCAATAATCCTCATACAACATTTGTTAGAAGATATGCGAGGAGACTTTTTCTGCATATTTGTGGAAGCAAAACTCATTATTACAACATTCGAGACTCTTGGCAGTTTTCTAGTGAAGTGAAGAAACTCTACAAACATGTAAATAAATCTGACGGCTTCCAGAATTCTATTCCATATGAGAGAAGTGTTAAGATTGTTAAGTGCCTTTCTACTATGGCTGAGGTTGCTGCTGCACGGCCTCGGAACTGGCAGAAGTACTGCTTGAGGAATGGAGATGTTTTACCCTTTCTGATGAATGGAGTGTTTTACTTCAGTGAAGAGTCTGTCATCCAGACTCTTAAACTACTAAATTTGGGATTCTATTCAGGAAAGGATATGGGTCACTCTTTACAGAAGGCTGATGCAGGGGATTCAGGAACAAGTTCTAATAAGTCAGGATCACATTCTCTGGATTCAAAGAAGAAAAAGAAGGGTGAAGATGGAAGTGAATCTGGTTTAGAGAAATCATATTTGGATATGGAAGCAGTTGTAAGTATCTTCACTGACAAAGATGGTGAGATCTTGAGGCAATTTATTGATTGCTTTTTACTCGAATGGAATTCAAGCTCTGTCCGTGCTGAGGCCAAGTGCGTTCTTTATGGTGCATGGCACCATGGAAAGCATGTATTCAAGGAAACAATTTTGGTGAATCTCCTGCAGAAAGTGAAATACCTGCCTATGTATGGCCAGAATATTGTGGAGTATGCTGAACTTGTTACTTTGTTGTTGGGGAAGGTACCTGATAACAGTTCAAAGCAGCAGAATACTGAGCTTGTGGATCATTGTTTGACTCCAGATGTAGTTAAGTGCATCTTTGAGACACTTCATCTGCAAAATGAGCTTATAGCTAATCATCCAAATTCACGCATATACAATACTTTGAGTGGTTTAGTGGAATTTGATGGTTACTATCTTGAGAGTGAACCTTGTGTTGCCTGTAGCTCCCCTGAGGTACCCTATAGCAGGATGAAGCTAGAAAGTCTGAAATCTGAAACAAAGTTTACTGACAACCGTATCATTGTGAAATGCACTGGGAGTTACACCATACAAACTGTGACCATGAATGTTCATGATGCCCGCAAGTCAAAATCTGTGAAAGTTTTGAACCTGTACTACAACAATCGTCCTGTGGCTGACTTGTCAGAGTTGAAAAATAATTGGTCCTTGTGGAAGCGTGCAAAAAGTTGTCATCTTGCTTTCAATCAGACTGAGCTGAAAGTAGAGTTTCCTATTCCAATCACTGCTTGTAACTTTATGATTGAGCTGGATTCTTTCTATGAAAACCTTCAGGCTTTGTCCCTTGAACCATTACAGTGCCCACGTTGCAGTCGACCTGTCACTGATAAGCATGGGATTTGTGGTAATTGCCATGAAAATGCCTATCAATGCAGGCAATGTCGCAACATTAATTACGAGAATCTGGATTCTTTTCTGTGCAATGAGTGTGGGTATAGCAAATATGGACGCTTTGAGTTCAATTTCATGGCAAAACCAAGTTTTACTTTTGATCACATGGAGAATGATGAAGATATGAGGAAGGGGTTGGCAGCTATAGAATCAGAATCAGAAAATGCTCATAAGAGATATCAGCAGCTATTGGGCTTCAAGAAGCCCCTTCTTAAGATTGTTTCAAGCATTGGTGAAAATGAGTTGGATTCACAACAGAAGGACTCTGTCCAGCAAATGATGGTCTCGTTGCCTGGGCCTTCATGCAAGATAAACCGCAAAATCGCTCTTCTTGGTGTCCTATATGGTGAGAAGTGCAAAGCTGCTTTCGATTCTGTCAGCAAAAGTGTTCAGACGTTGCAGGGACTTCGTCGAGTTTTGATGAATTATTTGCACCAGAAACATTCAGATAATGCTGTGGCTGCATCCCAATTTGTAGTTTCCAGGTCTCCTAATAATTGCTATGGCTGTGCAACTACATTTGTGACACAGTGTCTGGAGATCCTACAAGTGCTGTCGAAGCATCCAAGTTCTAAGAAGCAACTTGTTGCGGCAGGCATCTTATCTGAATTGTTTGAAAATAATATTCATCAGGGTCCAAAGTCAGCTCGTGTTCAAGCTAGGGTAGTACTTTGTGCTTTCTCTGAAGGGGATGTAAATGCAGTAATTGAGTTGAATAATTTAATACAGAGGAAGGTCATGTACTGCCTTGAACATCACCGCTCCATGGACATTGCTGTTGCCACTCGTGAGGAGTTATTATTGCTATCAGAAGTGTGTTCATTGGCTGATGAATTCTGGGAATCAAGATTGCGTGTTGTTTTCCAGCTTTTGTTCTCTTCTATTAAGTTGGGGGCTAAGCATCCTGCCATATCTGAGCATATCATACTGCCTTGTCTGAGGATTGTGTCTCAGGCCTGTACTCCTCCAAAGCCTGATACAGCAGATAAAGAACAAGCTGTGGGGAAATCTTCTCCTGTGGTGCAACTGAAGGATGAAAATAGTTCAAATTTATCTGGATCTTTCAGTGGTGCTCTTGCTGGTAGTAAATCTGCACCGGAAGAAAGAAATTGGGATGTTTCAAACAAGACTCAGGATATTCAGTTACTCAGTTATTCGGAGTGGGAAAAGGGAGCATCATATCTTGATTTTGTTAGAAGGCAATACAAAGTGTCTCAGGCTGTCAAAAGTGCTGGCCAAAGATCTCAGCCTCAGAGACATGACTACCTGGCTCTCAAATATTCACTTAGGTGGAAGCGGCATGTTTCCAAGACAAAGAAAGGTGACTTATCATCATTCGAGCTGGGGTCTTGGGTCACTGAACTTGTCCTGAGTGCTTGTTCTCAGTCTATTAGGTCAGAAATGAGCATGCTGATTAGCTTACTATGCGGCCAAAGTCCGTCCAGACGGTTTCGGTTGTTGAACTTACTGATGGGTTTGTTGCCAGCAACTCTGTCAGCTGGTGAAAGTGCTTCAGAATACTTTGAATTGCTCTTCAAGATGATTGATTCAGAAGAGTCTCGTCTATTCTTAACAGTACGGGGAGGTCTAACTACAATTTGTAAATTAATCACTCAAGAAGTTAGTAGTATTCAATCTCTAGAAAGGAGTCTGCACATTGACATTTCACAAGGATTCATCCTTCACAAGCTTATAGAGCTTCTTGGTAAATTTTTAGAGGTTCCCAATATTCGATCAAGGTATCACTGCCATTGCACTTATCTTGTTATAATCTTGAGTTGTTTCCTTCATTGTCTTATCTCCTAGAATTCATTTTATGGCAGATTTATGCGGGAGAACTTGCTTTCTGAAATCCTTGAGGCTCTTATTGTCATTCGTGGCTTGATAGTGCAGAAAACAAAGTTGATTAGTGACTGCAATCGCCTTTTAAGAGATCTTCTTGACAGTCTTCTGCTTGAAAGTAGTGAAAATAAGCGTCAATTTATCCGTGCCTGTATTTGTGGTCTTCAAATCCATGGAGAGGAGAAAAAAGGACGAACTTGTTTGGTATAGTACCTTTCTTTTCTTTTGTCTTTTTATTGGCTGATATTTTTTATGACTCATAATTTTGTTTTACTTGATTCTTTTTGGTTCTATTTGTGTTAAGAATAATTGGCTGTACTGAAAACATGGCTTTTATTATGACTAAACAGTTGAACTTGTGGAAGATCTTGGTCCTGTTGGCCCCAAAATATAAAAAAGATGTGGAAAATTTAGTGTTTGAGAACAGTTACTCATTTCGAAACTTTTGAGTATACATATTCTCCTATTGTAGGTTTACCAGGCTATGTATGATTCTCTGTTTTCATTCTCCACTCTTTGCCTGATTTGTCGGCTCCCTTGTGCTTCCTGTGTCTCATTTACTGAATGTAATTTTTGTTGAAATTTCACAAGCAAATTATAAACTTGAGCTCTCTAATTATGAGCTATGCATATTTGTGCTGTGTTTATTTACATTGGTCTGCTGTATATAATTAAATTTCTGTTTTGTATTCAGTTCATCTTAGAGCAGCTCTGTAATTTGATCTGCCCATCAAAACCGGAGTTGGTATATTTGTTGGTTCTAAACAAGGCTCACACTCAAGAAGAGTTTATTAGGGGATCAATGACCAAGAATCCTTATCCCAGTTCAGAAATTGGTCCACTTATGCGTGATGTCAAAAATAAAATTTGCCATCAATTGGATTTGTTAGGTCTTCTTGAAGATGACTATGGCATGGAGCTTCTAGTAGCTGGGAATATCATCTCTCTCGATTTGAGCATTGCTCAAGTTTATGAGCAAGTCTGGAAAAAGTCAAGTGGTCAATCTTCAAGTACCATGGCAAACCCTACCTCGTTATCTTCTAGTGTTGTGACATCAGCCAGAGATTGCCCACCAATGACAGTAACTTATCGGCTTCAGGTTTGTTGCTATTTGTTGAATACTTGAAGTTCAAAATGACAAAAGAAATTGGCTTTTTGACTATTTTATAATTTTCCCTCATCTGACTTTTAGTTCAATACGCGTTGTGTCTTTAAATTTGTGCTTTTGGTCACCATAGTCGTTTTCATTCTTTTTGTTTCTGAAGTTGCACTCTAAATTCATAGTAATTTCCGATCATGCATGAAAATTCACTTTGACTATGTGTTGACAAGAAGTGATGCGTTACTTTGTTTTTAATTTTTCTTTCTGTACAATTGCAGGGTTTGGATGGTGAAGCTACTGAGCCTATGATTAAAGAATTGGAGGAAGATAGAGAAGAATCACAAGATCCAGAGGTCGAGTTTGCCATAGCTGGTGCAGTTCGTGAATATGGTGGGCTGAAAATTTTGTTAGGCATGCTCCAGGTGCGTGAACTAAATAATTAAAGATGGTGAAGCATTGTTGATGATTTTTATTACACTTTTACATATAGGTACTCATATAATTGCTCTATTCTCTCTGGGGCAGCTATTATGCATTAGTTAATTATATCAACTCTTGGTCTTTGGCATATAAATTTCAGCTTTTACTAGTTCTAAGATTTTGTGGCAATGGATCTGGATTTCACTTAGTTCTTCATTTTTCAAATTTAATCCAAAATGTTATTAAAGGATCTGACTTTAAAATTTACGTGTTCAGCGTTTGCGTGATGATTTGAAGTCCAACCAAGAGCAGTTGGTTGCTGTTCTCAATCTTCTGATGCACTGCTGCAAGATAAGAGAAAACAGAAGAGCTTTGTTAAACCTTGGAGCATTAGGTCTGCTTCTTGAAACTGCAAGGCGTGCCTTCTCTGTGGATGCCATGGAACCAGCTGAAGGCATCCTATTGATTGTGGAGAGTCTTACACTGGAAGCAAATGAAAGTGATAATAGTAACATCTCTCATAGTGTCCGAACTGTCACAAGTGAGGAAACTGGTGCAAGTGAACAGGCCAAGAAAATAGTTCTTATGTTCCTGGAGAGATTGTGCCATCCTTCAGGCCCTAAATCAAATAAACAACAGAGGAACACTGAGATGGTTGCAAGAATCCTGCCCTATTTGACATATGGTGAGCCTGCTGCAATGGAAGCACTTATCCAGCATTTTAACCCTTACCTACAAGACTGGGTTGAATTTGACCGATTGCAGAAACAACATGAAGACAACCCGAAAGATGAGAAAATTGCTCAACAAGCAATCAAACAGATGTTTACAGTCGAAAATTTTGTTAGAGTTACAGAGTCACTTAAGACAAGTTCATGTGGTGAGAGATTGAAGGACATCATTTTAGAGAAGGGTATAACGGGTGTTGCTGTTAAGCATCTCAAAGAAAGTTTTTCTGTTGCCGGCCAGGCTGGCTATAAATCCTCCAGTGAATGGGCAGTGGGTTTAAAACTGCCATCTGTTCCACATATATTGTCTATGCTGAGGGGCTTGTCAATGGGGCACTTGCCCACTCAGATGTGTATTGATGAGGGAGGCATCTTACCCTTGCTTCATGCCTTGGAAGGAGTCTCTGGAGAAAATGAGATTGGAGCGAGGGCTGAAAACTTACTAGACACACTTTCTGATAAAGAGGGTAAAGGTGATGGATTCTTGGAAGAAAAGATTCGCAGGTTGCGGCATGCAACTAGAGATGAAATGAGACGCCGTGCTTTAAGGAAGAGGGAGGAATTGCTTCAGGTAATTTCTATTAAATTCCTTGCTGCAAACATCTAACTGCTTCCCTACATGGTTTTGTTTTATTTTCGTTTAAAAAGGTTTTCAAATTTCCTGTAGTTTGATAGTCCTCTTTTCACTTTTCTCTGTTGTTTTAATACATGGAATTGTACTTCCCTCTTTAAGTTTGTTCTGTCCTTGATTCTTCAGTTAGTCCAATGATTGTTCTATGGTTTGAAGCCACAAATATGTTAGCTTCTAGCTAGAGAAAGAAATGGTGCAATCTGCTTATTGATATTGTATCAAGAAAATTAGCAGACATGGTATATATGTGGGTATAGTTAGTTCAGTTGGTCAGATAATTCGGGATTGCACAAAAGGTCCTGGATTCAAATCCCACTGACACTTGATTGGAGATGGGTTTGTTTAAACTACTCTTGAAAATTTTCAAAAGGAAAATTATGGGCCTTTTACTGATTCTCTCTCTCTCTCTCTCTCTCAATATTATAGAGGCTTGGAATGCGACAAGAACTAGCTTCAGATGGCGGTGAGCGAATTTTTGTTGCTAGACCAATTTTGGAAGGGTTAGAAGATGTAGAGGAAGAAGAAGATGGATTAGCATGCATGGTATGTCGGGAAGGCTACAGTTTGAGGCCTGCTGACTTGCTGGGAGTTTACTCTTACAGCAAACGGGTGAACCTTGGTGTTGCTAGTTCAGGAAGTGCTCGTGGGGAGTGTGTATATACTACTGTCAGCTATTTCAATATCATTCATTTCCAATGTCATCAAGAAGCCAGAAGAGCAGATGCTGCTCTGAAGAATCCAAAGAAAGAATGGGACGGGGCTGCACTCAGGAACAATGAATCTCTCTGCAATTCCTTATTTCCAGTGAGAGGTCCATCTGTCCCAATTGCTCAGTATGTCCGATATGTTGACCAGTACTGGGATAACCTCAATGCTCTTGGTCGTGCCGATGGGAGTCGGCTTCGGCTATTGACTTACGACATTGTTCTGGTATGAAAATTTCTTCTGTGCTACACCTTTTTAATCCACATTTTGTATTTTTTATTTCCATCAAAATTGGCAAGTTTCATAGTGAGTCATTTAAGTTTAATTTTTTATAATAGACTTTGAATTTGAATATCTTATTATTTTATTTCTAACCAAGATAGAAAGTATTGGATATCGGTTGTTCTAAATAACACTATATATTGAATCTGAACTTCTATGGTGTTGTATCTTTTGATCTTGACGGAGATGCTGTATACTTCTTCAGTGAAATTATTCCATAAAATCTTCTAAACTTGAAGTTTGAACTACATCTTGTACCTCCTTTGTGTAAGAAATTATATTTATGTCTGATATCATTCTTCTGTGATGAAGATGCTGGCTCGATTTGCAACTGGGGCATCATTCAGTGCAGAGAGCCGAGGTGGTGGAAGAGAAAGCAACTCTAAATTTCTGCCTTTCATGATCCAAATGGCTCATCACCTTCTTGAACATGGAAGTCCCTCCCAGCGCCGAAGCTTGGCAAAGACGGTCTCAACATACATTAACACTTCCATGTTAGAAGCTAGACCTTCCACTCCTGGAACACCTTCAGTGGGAACTGAAGAAACTGTGCAGTTTATGATGGTGAACTCACTTTTATCGGAGTCTTACGAATCCTGGTTGCAACACCGTCGCACATTTTTGAACCGTGGGATATACCACACATACATGCAGCACATCCATGGCCGGTCCATGGCTAGGGCATCATCCACTTCAACAAATGTTGTCAGGTTGGAATCAGGAAGTAGTAGCAAAAGCTCTACTCCAGAATCAGGTGGTACTGATGACCTACTTTCTATTGTCCGACCAATTCTTGTCTACACCGGTTTGATTGAGCAGCTGCAGCAGTTTTTCAAGGTCAAAAAATCAGCAAATGTGACACCAATCAAAGTAGAAGGAACGTCAAAGGGGCCAGAAGGGGACACCGAGGAGAGTGGAAGCTTGGAAGGTTGGGAAGTGGTAATGAAAGATCGGCTATTTAACATTAAGGAAATGGTGAGTTTGTCGAAAGAGTTGCTGTCATGGTTGGATGACATGAGTTCTGCTAGTGATTTGCAAGAGGCGTTTGACGTCATTGGTGTTTTAGCTGATGTATTATCTGGTGGATTTCCACGTTGTGAGGACTTTGTTCAGCATGCAATTAATTCTGGGAAAGTCTGAGGTTTAGGCCAATAGAGGAGCAGCATTTTGTTTGTAATCAAGCTGCATTTTCCAATTTTATATGTATGATGTAAACTTGTATTCTTGTTCCCATGAGCAAGTGGGTTTTGAATATCGTACTTATATACATATTACTCCTTGTCTTGGTAATAAAACAATTCTTTCTCTGGTACACTAGGCTGAACCTAAATATGGCCCAATTAACCCTTCCCGGATCCCTTTATATGAAAGTGATCTCCGTCCTCGTTACAACGTGATGGAAAATCCCTATTCCTACCAGACAAATACAGGATGGAGACATTTTAATAAATATATACAGCGATTATTTTAAGATGAAAAGAATCTATCTCTATCTCTGTCACTGTCTCCCGTTCCTGCTTATGTTGGGAGGGAAATCTCTCTCCGAAGAGGGTGGGGACATGGATTTCTCTCAATCAACTGTTCAAAGAGCACCATGCTTACAATTTTTAAATAAATCAAATATACATGGATTTCCACCAAATGCAAAAATGATTACAATAACTTCAAACCAAGTTCATACATCCATGAGCAAGCAAAACTATTTTGATACAATGAAACAAAGAGAAGCAAATGAAATAGTTCCTTAATTCATTGCATCATAATCATCCAACTTATCATTATACTCCATGACCTTCCTCTTTATCTTAGATGAATCTACCCATGTAACAAAGTCTTCCATATTCCTTGTAACAAGGAATGCAGGGTCTGTAACAGTCTCCGGACCAACCCGAACATGTCCCTGTTCAATGTATGTGACAGCTTCTTTCAAGTGCTCAGCAAACTTTGACCTCACCAAAAGAGTTGAAAGCCTCCGCCTGCCAACAAGGAGATGCACACACTCAAAATGGTTGCAAGAGAGAGGGGGATTAACCTTCCAAACATACTAGTGCATGTTGTATACATGCACATAAACAAGAATAAGAAAGCTTTAGTAGTGACTCCAGTTCTACTTTTGAAAGCATTTGCATACCTACAGAAGGATGAAACCGATAAGCGATCACACAATGCCAAGCTTTTCCTGCTTGGTATTACACCCATGTTATATCTGTCATCAGCATAAAAAAGGGTCAAGTTACTACTTACTAATATCCTTATGGGAGGAAATTGTCGCACCAAAACAAAAAGAACATGTATACTGAAGTGTGTAAATATTATCACTGCAAAACCAAACAGAGAATCATAATGTAGTAAACATTTCATATTCTCTCAAGCTAACTTCATAGCAATCAAATCTTTGCAATATGGAACTCATGTCAAACTCAGAATGAAGTTTGCATAATGGAAATGTCACTTAAAACACCAATATTTTTTCTTGACAACTATTAATTCAAGGACAATAACATTTTTTGCTCTGGAACTCAAACTTCAAAGTGTGATGTTGTTGGAAGAGAACACTATGCTAAATGACTCATTCTCCCTCTTCTTGCATGGATTAATAAGAAAATAACAAATTTTCAATCTATAATGCTTCAAAATAGCAAAAATAACTCATAAGAAAATTAAGGATTTATCTAGTGGAAAAAACCCTTCAATATAAAGAGGTGAAAAAAAATATCCTTTGAACTAGGATAGAGCTTTGCTTTGGTTGATAATTAAGAAGAACCACTCACAATCATGAACTTCCTTAAGAATAGGAAATAATGAATACAAGAGTCCTGGCTTCCTTGATTTAAGTAAGGTACCCTCACTCAATGTTGCTTGCTTTCTTGAATTTCCCTTCTCATAACAACTAATTATCCACGGCTAGGCCTCTTGACCACGGAAACAATAATCTTCACTATCAATCAACAATGGGAATACAAAATTCCTTCTAGATAAAATTAGAGGCATACACCAACAAATCTCATAATCAAACAATCTTGCCAGGGTGAACAAGCTTTTACAAGACAAAGTAAATTTCTCACCCAAAAAGAAGGGGACAATAAATTGCCTAAAATTAAAAGGCTTGAGTGGGAATTTCCCTAAATGTTCAAAACCAGAACCAAATTGAAGCCAAAAGATGAGTTGACCAGACAAGGAATTTTCTCAGGTATAGCTTTACCAATTTAAACAGTTCTTTACCTCATGCTTTAAAACCTGCATTGACATGACAAACTGCAGTAAATGTACAATATCATCCCGCTCACAGATTTTGACAAAACAAATTTAAACTACACCTGAAGCTAAACTCTGAAAGATCATGCTTTTAAATCAGAATTGGAGCTTCAATCACACCCAGGTTCAAGCTTATTAAACCAATATCAATTCATATCAATTACAAAACCAATACCAAATTTTACAAAAGTTAAAAGAAAACTCACAGTTTCTCTAAAAGCATATCACTCATCTCAATACGGAAAGGATCTCTTGGGTCCATCTGCTTCAATATGTTTACTAGCTTTTGCACCATCCGGCATAAACCAGAATACCTGTAATTTTTTTATTTATAAGAAATAAAATAAAAATCCCAGAAAATTCTAAAAAGAAAATAGAAAACCCAGTTAAAGCAGCAATAAGAAAACAAAAGAAAATCATTACTTCTTGTAATCGTCTCGGCCGGTGACGTGGTAACGTTGCATGACCTTGGCTTCTCTGTGCCCACCTTCTCTTTTCCATTCCAAGAAGTTGACTTTCTTTAAGAGCTTCTTTTCATGAAACTTCAACTGCCTCATTATTATGCCGCTTCCGTTTCTTCGTCACCTAAGTTTCTGCAAACAATATAACCTTAAACCCTAGAAGATAACCAATAAAGTTCAGACTCTGAAACCTAACTTAAAGAACATAATAATCTCTTGTCCCGGACCTAATCGCCAAGATTTCAATCTTATGGGCCAGAAAAATATTTTTCGGCCCAATTAAATAAATAGATTGACCCATGAACTGTGGCCCTTTGGTGGGCTAATTTCGGGCCCATCTATAGGCTTAGTCTACAGGCTTCGTTTTTAAACCCAAACATTAGTAAGTGAACTAGAGCCCGAACTAAATCCAAACAACAGTCCATTCGATTTCAGCTCGAGTTTCTTTAATTGAAAATTCAGGTAGGATATGGTGAAATAAATATTGTTTATATTTTATAAATATATAAAATAATTTTGTAGTTATTTTTATTAAAAAAAATGAGATTTTGTTTATGAAAAAAGAAAATTAAAAGTTTGTTTATTTATTTTAAATATTTTATAAGATAGCGGTATCAAATCACAATTTTTTTTCCCTCAATAGACAAAAATATGCAATAATTGTTGGTGAAGAAGTTTTCATTTTGTGATGACATTTTGCCATGTGAACCCACTAACATCAATCTGTCACAATCAAATCCCATTAGTAGACATGACATGACTAATCCGTACTTAATATTAGAGTAAGCTTAATTATAATTTCAACCATCCATTTAATTATTAAAGGGGTACCCTATGCTTTAATAATTGGTACAAATTATATTTATTTGTAAATTATTCAATTATATAATAAGATATCAATGTTTATACCTATGTATTTATACCTAATTGTTAATATATCAAATATCACTATATCAAAATCCTTATTGATCTTCTCTTTTAGTCTCTAATCTTAAGTTTTATGGATACATACTATTATGCAGTACAAAAGCAATCAAATATTAAAGGTGGATTCGATCTCCATTGAGTTAAGTGTGGAATCAACTCAAATTCAAATCGAATTTATAATATCTAACTCAAACTCATTCAATTTAGTGCATAAACCTATTAAAGGATTATCGATATGATGAATAGTAATATTGTAAGAAAGATGAATAATATCGTCAATTAAATAAATAATACTAATAGATAAATACACGAATCAATCTTGAATTGAACCAGTTTCGTTGGGACCCATCTCTGCCAAGTATTATATATATCAACAAAGCCTCAAGAATTCTAACTTTATTATAAAAATAATCAATTGGTAATTAATATTTATTTTCTAGTTGTGATTAATTAATATTAATTGTGTTTACAGAATTTACCACTCACAAGAAGAAACAAAGCTTTCAAGATCCTCACCTACTCTGAATCAACTTCCAATCCAACTTTCCTGTTGCGGAAGGTCAGAACTCAATGGAGTAAAAACCAGAAAATCAACAAAACACGACGTCACAGTCTAGTTATACAGTTTTAACGTTTTACGTAACAAAATTCTATATGATAGGAAGTTTGCGCCTTAATTTTTGTCATTGCCACCCTTTCTCTACTTCACTTCCCACACATTCAATTCAATTCAATTGTTTGTAATAACGTTAAGTCTCTTCTTCATCTCACTATCTTCTCCTTCCTCTTCTTCTCTCAGTTTGCATTAATGGCTGAAGATTGTACATGAAAGGGTGAAAAAAATATTGGTTCTTGGAGTTTTTGGTGAAGTTTCAATGGTTGTGGAGGTGAATAAGGTGACGGGATTATAGCTGTTTAGAGAATGTGAAGCCGGGTTTGTGATTATTTAATGCCAAGTTTTGAGAAAATCGATGGAGGTTTAGAGTTTCAAGGAGCACCCATTTACGATATTAATCAAGGCTCCCTGAATCTTGCATTATCATAATCCCACTCGCATCTGCTTCAGACTTAAAGATGAGCAACAACATTCACTGAATTCAAGGCTTGTAATTAAGATAGTAATCAAATTAAGTAATTGAATTGGAGAGGATGTGTAAAGTGGAGAAGAGTAATGAGAAGTGTGAGTGCAGGAAAAAGCAGTGGGAGATATTGGGGTTTAAGTACTTTCTGGGTAAAAATAATAAGGGGGAGAAGATGAAGTGTTCTGCAAATGCAATGGCAATGGGGGCTTCAAATTCAAAGTCTCGGATTAAGTTGTGGGTGATAAGAGCAATCATAACGATTTTGCTATGGACTTGTTTTGTTCAGTTAATGACATTGAGGGAGATTTTGGGGCCAAGATTGCTGAAGGGTTGGCCTTCTTCTTTCACCCATTCTGATTTGTCTTTGTCTGCTGAATTGTCTTCTCTTCCCACTGAAGCAGTTCTTCCACCAAAGAGTAAGTTCAAGATTGTCCTTTTTCTTTTAATGAAAAGTTGGGAATCCTAAAACTGGTCTTATTCTAAATCTGCGAACCTTTGTTTTACAAGGGATTTATAAGAACAATGGCTATTTGATGGTTTCTTGCAATGGAGGACTCAATCAAATGCGGGCTGCAGTGAGTTGATACGGAATTTGATTGAAATTTTGTCCTTTCCCACAAGAACTCTCTTGTTTTTATGCTACTGTCTCTTACTTCTGAATCTGTATTGCAGATTTGTGACATGGTCGCCATTGCTAGGTACTTAAATGTCACTCTTATTGTCCCAGAGCTTGATAAAACTTCATTCTGGAATGATCCAAGGTTTGCCAATTAGTCTCCACATGCTCAATTTGACATAGTCAATACAAAGAATACTAATCTCTCTGATTGATTTTCCCTGAACAGTGAGTTCCAAGACATTTTTGATGTTGAACATTTCATATCTTCATTGAGAGATGAGGTTCGCATATTGAAAGAATTGCCACCAAGGCTTAAAAGAAGAGTTGAACTGGGAATGTTCTACTCATTGCCTCCCATTAGTTGGTCTGACATTTCTTACTACCATAATCAGGTTAGTTTTGCATAAATATGAAGCTGAAATTAGCCGCCTTCTTATATTTGTGTTGTTTCATTTAACTTGATTGTTGAAATACTGTCACATTGCAAACAGATTCTTCCTCTGCTGCAAAAGTACAAGGTTGTACATCTAAACAAAACTGATGCAAGGCTTGCTAACAATGGACTACCTATTGAGATTCAGAAGTTGCGGTGCCGAGTGAATTTCAATGCGCTGAGATTTACTTCCCAGATAGAGGAATTGGGGAAAAGGGTTGTGAGGATTTTGAGGGAAAAGGTCCCATTTCTGGTACTTCATCTCAGATATGAAATGGACATGTTAGCTTTTTCTGGATGCACTCATGGCTGCAGTAGTGAGGAGGTTGAAGAACTCACCAGAATGAGGTAATCATTTAGAAATACTTTGAACCCACTTATGTTCTTCAACTTTTTAATAATGGTGGAGCATATAACATTTGGTTTAGATATGCTTATCCATGGTGGAAGGAAAAACTGATAAACTCTGAGGTGAAAAGGAAAGAAGGTTTGTGCCCTTTGACACCAGAAGAAACAGGCATAGTTTTAACTGCAATAGGCATCGATCGCAATGTTCAAATTTACATTGCTGCTGGGGAAATATATGGTGGAGAAAGAGGGATGGCAACTTTGGCAAAGGCTTTTCCTAATTTGGTCAGTTGAAAAAGGAAAATATATAAGCAACTTTCTTATAAAGTTCTCAAGTAATAACGTAATAGTATATGTGATTTTTTCTTTGGCATCATCAAACAGGTTAGAAAAGAGACTCTACTGGGACCATCAGATTTGAAGCTTTTCCAAAATCATTCTTCACAAATGGCGGCACTAGATTACCTTGTATCCCTGGAGAGTGATATATTTGTTCCTACATATGATGGAAACATGGCTAAAGTTGTTGAAGGCCATCGCAGGTAATGAATAGGGCCTCATTCATTCACCTGTACTTTTTCCTTATTTTTCAAGGTCACTTTGCATAAAGAATTATAAGACTTTAACTTGAGGCTTTGTTTCTTTCAATTCTTTTCAGATACTTGGGGTTCAAGAAGACAATTTTATTGAACAGAAGGCTTCTGGTTGATTTAATTGACAGATACAAGAATGGTTCAATGAGCTGGGATGAGTTCTCCCTCACTGTGAAGGAAGCTCATGCTGATCTAATGGGCAGCCCAAAGCTACGAGCAGTAATTCCAGATAAACCGAAGGAAGAAGACTACTTTTATTCCAATCCACATGAATGTTTTCAGTTGTTTGATGAACCATTCAGAAACACATGAATTTGGTCATGCCAGTGAGATGACTGCTCATTTTTCACGCAAGTTATCAAGCACAGTGCCCATAATCCTGCTCTTGAATTCTAAGAGAACTTAGGCTCGAGTCTGGACAATCTACAGAAGGGTCACTAAAAAATATTTACAATAAATCATACATTGAACCTGCTGATTCATGTATAGAGTGCAGGGCCAATAAGACTACAACAGATCATCTGCTTTGTACAGAGGGAAAGAAAACACAGTTTTCTTTATTTGTATATACTTTCTTCGGCATGAAACATGCATAAAATTGAAATAAAAAGAAGTTTGACAAGTGATCTCTGTTCAAACAGTTTCTATTGGTTGAATGTGAGGTGTGAATTTGTATTTATCATACCAGTTACATGGTATTAATAGTGAAAAGAAAGTGATCTTACTGTAAAAAGTCGCATGAATTGAAGAAAAGCAGCTGCAACAGACCTAGACGGCTTTATTTTTTCTGCAAGATTATATCGCATATAAGATTGTTTGACTCAAGGTCAGGTTGATGGAATAGGCAGAGGGCTTGAATTCAACAAGTTCAAACTTGAGATTGAAAGTGAGGATTCGAATATAACTTGAGAAATTACAGTTAAACCTCATAACCTACATATCCATCAAGTACTTTCCATATTCAAAATTTGATAATAAGATTATAAAGGTGTAAATGCAAGATTTAAGCTCCTAGAAGTTTAATGATATTAGACTTAAGTAGAGTCATGAGCTTGTAAGCTTATTAAATTGAGAAACAACGAAATCAAGTTTGACTCGATAATAATCAAATTGAGCTTGGCTCGACTAATAGCTTGTGGATGGCTTCCTGCTTTGGAGCCGTTCAGTTCAACCTCCTCCCTTCAATAGCATCTATTTTGCGCATGGAAACATAAAAAACTATATCAGCATAAAAATCTTTTCTTGATCACTGTCTTCAATGGCTTTGGGGCCAGCTAATCTACAACTATTTTCTAAGACCCCTTAAAGCTTAAGGCAAAATGATAATTTCATCCTTGTGTTTGGCTTAAGCAACACTTTAGGCCTATAAAAATTTTTGGTAACCCCTTAATCCTTGGCAGTAACTTTTTTGTCTCTATTTTTATGGAATATTGGCAAATGTGAACTCAAACAAGTCAGACTCAAATTGAAATGATTTTAACTCATTGAATTCAAGCTTGATTTATGATTTATATCAATGTCAAAACACATTTAATCAGTGATATTTTTATTTTCGCTAATATTTACTACTCTTCTTTAATGATTTTTCTGTCACTATTCACTAACTTCTGCATCAAGTTTCCATTAAAAATATAAGTTGAATTGTTGGCTTTGGCTATCCAATTTTCCAAATTGCATTAGTGTGACGAATCAGGCACTCAAACATACCTTTCGCAGCACACTATCATTCCCAGAATTTTTTTTTTTTCAGAAGGCCAATGGAAACTGATAAAAACTCAAAGTAGACATGTTTAGAAAATGCACTGTGATGGTGACCATTCTATAGTTCCTTCCAATTATATTCAACTTCATGTAAGAAAAAGTATTCTTGTTTCCTTTGTTTACCTACTACTTCCAACACGGTTAGAAGAAGACTAATATGATAGGCATATTTGCCTCTAGAGTTGAAACATTTGCACACTTGTTAGTCCAAGTTTGTCGAGAAAAAAACACTGTTTTTGTACCTAAACTCTTTAGCCAATCAAAGGTTAATCCATCAGTCAACCGATTAGATTGGCTTCATAAAAAATGAACCGTTGGTTAAACCACAATCCAAAACAATTCACTTAATTTAACATCAAATCAATCTAATACAATGACTAAAACGGGTTTTAGCTATAACCCGCAAGATAAACATGGTAGATGCAATACGATAACAAAATATACCTAAATAGATTAAGGCCCATTTCATGTTAAAACTTAAAAATACACTCGATGTCAGTAGCACTCACTGCACCGCACAGAATCTGAGTAATACAAAATCTTGAACAGCAATAGAGGCACGCAGAAATTTTGCCATAGAACCGGAAACAATGGCAAAATGGTTAACTATGGAAATGGATGCCACTAAATGATGTGAGCAGCTTTCTCATTAATACATATGGAAGCCTCTATTGATATAAGAAGTATAATAAATGAATACATAATAATATGATTTTATCCAGGAAGATAAACGAAATCCAGCAAACCAAAGAGAAGCATGTACATTTGATCTGCATTGAGTTTTCAAATTATGGTCAGTGAAAAAATGAACAAGATGACGCAGGCAACACAGTTTTATTCAGTTCTGAGCCTCTTGCGGACCAGCACAGAATCCTCATCAAAGCTCTGAACTTCAGTTTGTGCCATCACTAGATTGTCTTGATATTGCTTCTCTTGATCCTGGATGAACAATAATAAAAATTAAAAAAAGATTTGCAAAGTTGTAGCCTAGACAAAAGTTAGTCATTTGAGAACACATGCATCAAAGGAAGAATCGTCTCAGTAGTAGCACTAAGAGAAGGCTTAAAACACTTAAAAGGACAAGAAGCTTTAAAACAAGAAGCTTTAAAGAGTTCAGTTGATGATTAGAAAATGAACCTTTGAACTGGATGCCATGACAGTTTGTCCACTTACTACACTTTTTCTAACATCAATTTGCACTGAGATGTTCGCTTGTGACAGATCCACACCTGATGATTGCAGTGCTTGGGTCAGAGTATTCAATACCCTGTACTATGCAAAAGTTTTATGTTAGATTATATACTGATTACACAAGCCTTTCATCTAGATAGCCATCTAAATGAAACTTTATCAAGAGAACAATATATTAAACAACCAGATTTGGTATTAATAACACAAACATATTATGGACCTGTAATTCTCACCCTTGAGAGTAGGCACTTGAAATGCTAGATGACCCACTTTCAATCAAAAGGTCTTGTTCATTCAGGGAACCATTAAGAATGGCACAGTCAGTTGCACAGGCTCTGCCAGGCCAGAACTGTGATTGGTGCTGGTAACTCATGTTCTCAGCATCAGAAATTGATTCCTGTAATGATTGGGTCGGCATGGTGCCCCTCCCCACAGGAGCATACATGTTTGGTTGGGCATGTACATTGAAGGGAACCATAGGAGAAGCTGACCCAGGGGCAAAGTCAGTAGCTTTGTATACTGCAGATGTGCCCATATCAGATTCCATTGAGTTCTGTGCATTTGTGAGCATTGCAGGAGTAACAATATTGTTCTCATGACTAGAACCATTCTTTAAAACTTGAGCATGTTCCATATAACTTTCTGCAGGGCCATTCTGGTTTCTCTGTTCAAACAGATAAAATCCATTAGAAAATTTCCTCTAGAATAAAAAGGCAAGGGAATTAATATGTTTCACCATCATACAAACAAGTATGATGGTTGAAAATCATGGCCAAAAAATTTTTTCAACAACACAATATGAAAAGTTAGAAAACCAATGTATACACACATATATTGACACAGCATCAAATATACAGAACTCAAAAGTGACTAAGCTTAAAATACAGATTAGGAAACGCAATAAGATGGTCCACATCATCACATGCAGCCACAGACAGAGATGCAGACACGCTCTTCAAGCATTAAAAATTTACCCATGGCATTAAAACACAGATTAGGAACATCAATAAGATGGTCCACATCATCACATGCAGCCACAGACAGAGACACAGACACACTCTTCAAGCATTAAAAATTTACCCATGGAATCAGTTTGGTTGGCTCTTGACTCCACCCTTGATATGACCCCTCATACATATTTAACTTGTCTCGTAAAAACTGAATGTACTCTATAACCTGCAAATAAACATTAAACTTCTTCAACTGACTGCTATGAAATAAATTTTCAGTAACTTAAATGACAATATTCAGCACTTCAACTGTTTCAGAAAGCAAGCAAAATTATTATCAAGGGTACCTCTAAAAGAAATGATGCCTTATCTCTTTTCTGATCATTTTGAGGTATTAGATCTCTCAATGTCTGAAATCTGCCACAGACAATACAAGTTTTGCTCAGGTGAAGAAGAATAACAGTCAGCTATTAACTTAACAGGGAAATCACAGTGCTTTCTGAAAGCAGTATAAAAGTTTATAAAGATCACAAAGACCAAACTTATTGCAGCAAAGCCAGTAAAAATGCAAAGCTGAAATGATGCCTAGATAACATCTTAGACTCTGATAGCCTATCAAAATCATTGCCAGAAACTGCAGTCTGTTTGTAAACAATCTCAATCTAGCATTTGGCAGTCATCCACATAAAAAATTACAAATTTCGGATGGAAAAGAATCTGTTAGCTTTGGAAATATCTGTGCTTAAAATAAATTTAGTTAGTCAATCTGCAGCAACAATAAACAACAATCAAATTATGGCTGCTCTGAGAAAGTATTGGAATTGTTTCTTTCATAACATAACTAACACTAGTCCCTGTTCAGAATCATAACTATGCAAAACTTGTTCTATAAAATTTAAAAAAGAAAAAACACTCTTAAATTACACATTCAAGAATTAAAAAATTCCTTTTCAACATTTCATAAAACCAATAGTAAAAATTGAACGATAGCTTGTAATCACCAGTCTGCAACTTATTTACCACTATTTTTTAATAAGATAATACTTAACAAACTTACAGGCAAAACCCAAAAAAAAACTTAATTTTGTGGGACAAGAACACTTGAAGGTATTGAATTATCAACTGTTATCTATTAAAGGGATCAATCTTTGTTTTTTCTATTAAAGAAACTTAACTCTCAACTTTCCTAATGAAAGAACCCAAATATCAGATTTCCCTATAGAAGTGACCAAACTTTCAATATTTTCTATTAAAGATGTCAAACAAACATAATTAAGATTATTTACTTTTTTTTTTTTTTTTTTTTTTGAAAGCAAGGTGATTAGTTTGATAACTTCAATTAAAAATAGTGAAAGTTTAATACTTTAATAGGAACATAAAGTTTAGTTCTTTCAGAAGAAAAAATTTAGAAGTTTGATCTTTTCAATTAAAAAAAAAAGTAAAAAAGTGACAAATTTGATAACTCTAGGTGTTGTCATTTCAAAATTTTATCAATAAAACTTGCAAATACTCCTTACATTAACATGATTCACATATCAAACTTCATTATTTCCAACGCCAAACTAACAGTAAACTAAATTCACAAATCATTAAAAAAAAAAATCATCAGTAAGCTTACCTCTCATTGATTTTACTTCTCCTCCGCTGCTCTGTCTCCGAATGCTTCGACCGATGCGCGTTCGTCTTCTGTTCACTGCTCTTGCCCTCTACCTTCATTTCTTCACCTATACATACACAACAAAAAAATGAAAACAAAAAATCCACGTCACAATAGGCGCAGCACAAAACTTATATTCACACAGGTATGTAGGCATACGTATACAAACCTTTGTAGGCAGAGGAGGGAGTGTTTCCGTGTAGGAGCTCCTCGTCGAGGTCGGCTTCTTCGTCTTCTTCAAGGCGAGGGTTGGAAGATTTCACCATTCCGGAGTTGTTAGGTTAAATATAACAACTCCGACTGTTCGGAGCGAAAACGGCGACGTAATTCGTGGTGGTGGTGAGAATTGGACAGGAGTGAGAAAATGAGAAATTTAATATTGTTAAGCGAGTGCAGGAGACTGACTGAGAGTCTTGAGACAGATTGATGAAGCCCTAGGCGAGTGTCACGTACGTACGTATACAATAGTATTGTTTAATTATTAATTAAATTCACAATAAAACTAGGCACATATAAATATTATATTATTATATAATTTAATAATTTTAAATTAAAAATAAAATAATATATATTATTTATATATTTAAATTATATATAAAAATATATATAACATTATTTTAAAATTTATTTTAACGAATTATTTGATTTTGGATTGGTGAATTCTAACTTATGCATGGTAGGTTAACCTTTAAAATTGAGTTTAATGATAGGACAAGTTTCGACTTGAATCAATCTTAAATATAGACTGAATTGAGTTCAATTTGAATATATTATTGTCAGATTAAATTGAATTTGAGTTAATCAAAGATGTTATTAGAAGATCCTCTATAAGATAAATAATATTATCGATAAGATAAATAATATTATCGTTGAAGGAAGAGTCACGTCAAGCTATTAAATTGAAACTTTTGCTTAAATTTTCTTTGAATCGAGTCAAACATCAATTTAGACTAAGCTGATTCGGTTCAAGTCTACCTCTAACTGTAGACTCTGATAATTATATACACTTATAACAAGTATTAATTTAAGTATTAATAATAATATATCATTATATAATTGAGTAATTTAAATTAAAAATAAAATAACATATATTATTATTGATACATATCATCCATAATTAAAATCTTACGTATTTTTAATGTTGAATATAATGAGAGACTTTTTAAATATGATAAAAAAATATAAATAAACAATATTACATATACATATTATATATATATATACATATATATAAAATTTAGATATATAAATAATATATTATTATATAATTAGATGTTAATTTATATTTAATTTAAAATTATTTAATCATATTATTATATATTATTTTTATATTTAAATTATATAAAAATAAATATATATAATTTTATTATATTAAAATATATTTGAAAGCAAATATATTTTTGCTAAATATTAAGTAATATTAAAATAATAAATACATTATCAAATTCTTAAATAGGCGTATCACGTGAAACATAGTGTAACTTCTACAAGCCCGTGTTATTGAATCCTCAGTTTAAAATAAATTAGGATTACCAAAAAATCCTTCCAAGAACACATTTCTTCTAAAAAAAATTTCATAAAAGTAAAAATCACAATTTCCCCCTCAAGGTTCGGGGAAATCACCCTCCCTTTGGATTCCTACACTAGGGGTGCAGTCAGGCTTGAGCATTGGATGTTGGAGCTCTGTTGATTACTTGAAGAGTTGAGGCTCATCTCCTCGAGGCAATTTTAGTTGACTCGAGTTTGATTTAAAATTGTCATTTTAACTCTTTAATTTTTAAAATATTCCTTTAACCTCATAATTTGTATATTTATCAAATTTCCCCTTTATTTAAAGTACAAAATTAAGATTTCAAATGTATAAATATAAGATTTAAAACTATTTTAAAATTTATGATATTTTACTCAACATCCTTAAAGTTCAAGCTTGGCTCAACTTACACCCATATCCTACAAATTTTCACTCAAAAACTAACTCCATTAATGAAGCAACAAAGAGGGAAATAATCATATTACAACCATCAACAATTTGATCATATCACAACCAAGTTGTAATCCAATAATTGGAATTACATCCAAGGTGCAATTCAACCATCAAAATCACAATAAAAAAGTATTATTCATCGATCATCATCACACCATGCGAGTGTGATTCGGTAAGATCGCATAAGGTTCATTTCATGTCATAATTGAATTATGCCTAATGCGATTATGCCTGAATCACACTAAGGAAAAGCGATCTCACCAAATCGCGCGAAATAGCATTGGAAAAGGTGCAATCTATTGATCAGCACCAGTAGTACCTTAAGTGGAAAATAGTAATTTATGCAGAAGAGAAGTTTAGTGTTGGGTAGTCTGGTTGAAGATTCAGAACTGTGCAAAATCTTATCAGGACTAAGAAAATTATCTAAACATGAACAGTTACACAAAATCTTGTTTTAATGCATATTATGCAGTAGAGAAAAAACCAGCAAGAACAGCATGAAGTAATGTATTAACTACGTTAACAAATCATCAAGTTTTCTCTTGACCATGTTACACAGATTCCAAGTATGAAAGTGCCTGGGAAAATTAGCCAGACTTTTCTTAGAAGGATATGTAAAAGTTGGTCTTCCATTGAAATTTATCCTAATCTACATCAAAACTGGTTATGGGGTTAAAGATGGGAACTTGAACTATAGAGGAGCTTCATACCAGAGTTGATGGATCTGAACTTCACGAGCTAAGAATAATGGCTATGATCTTGCTTCTTTTTCAAAACAGAAGCTGGGGATTTGCTTGAATGCCTCTCCGAACGAGCAAATGAAATGTGAAACTAATACACACACTGCATTCAAGATGAAAGTGCACCTCTAGCATTTTAAGAGATCAACTTTCACATTAATCTCCACCCTCTTCTTCCTGATCGTCCATTGAAGCTTCTTCCTTGTTTATTTCTCCCCCTCCGCTTTCATGATTTTCACCACTGTGCCCGAAAAATAATCCAGATGACAAGGAATCATCTTCATCTAGAGCCTCTTCATTTTCCTTGTCTTTTGACCTTGAGATTATTTCACTGTCCATCCAAGCAGGGCAGTGATTTGCAACTCCAAGTGTGGCATGAAGGTGTGAGTTAGCTGCAGGACTGGAAGCATAACGAGATGTTTCAGATGGATCATATCTTAGGCAAGAACATTCAGGGACTGGATGTGAGAGAAATGATAATGGCTTTGATTTTGTAGATGCCTCCGTTAGTCCATCAAGCACAGATCTTCTGAGATGTCTGCGAAGTGAGGTTAGCCAGGTATGGTTTGCTTGATATAAGTGGTCACGTGTTTCTTCAAGAAGCTTGGCAACTTCTCTCCTGAAGTTCACAGAAGCAGAAAATAAATAAATAAATAAAAATATGGTTCCTTCATGTGAGTTGGACAGAGTGTTGGTCACAGTTCTTATTTCTAACTAGTTTCAATTCAGTAAAAATATGTGCCATAATCAAGTTTATGCATGCACTCAAATGAATCATACATTACCTGTCTGGTCGGTACGTTTTTGAAGAAGCAAACTGATAAAGCCTGTGCCCCATTACCAAACTGGCAAAATTTGGATGCCCCCGACCATCTTGATCAAAACCAGGGATGAAAACGTCAGCTTCAACGCAAACCATATAGTCAATTGCTTCCCATAGTAATTTATGGGCATTAGTTCTCAACTCAATAACTGTACTTTCCGGTTCATCATCACTCTCAGCCACCCAACCCCACCAGCCTTCAATGTTGTATGATTTAGGGCGAGCTGGAGGAGGTGGAAGAGGACGAGGACGTGGACCAGCAGTCTTCCAAGCTTCATGCTTCACTTCTTCCTCAACAGGAGGTGGAGGAGTCTTAGGGTCTACAAGATTTGCCTCACGGCCATAAATTCTGCTCAACTCCCAACCTGTGCTGAGGGAAGTCCTATCAACAACATTTTCAAACATTGCATGAAGAGGAATTAATGTCCTTTGGCCACCAAAAACTTCTCCACCAGAGACATATATTATTGTGTCCCATGAGTATCCATATGCACGAAGAAGTATACCAACCTGTATAAAAATCCAAGAACTTGCCAGTAACCCCATTTCTCAAACTGGTATATATGTTTCTAGGCTTTCAAAATTTAAATTGACGGTTTTAGATGATAGCAAATAAAACAACACTTGTAAGGAGCTCTAAACTTCTCTGCAAAGATCTCTACAATTTCTTATATTAGATTGGAGAAGTAATAGAAGCAATCTCGAACCCTCCCAACTTTGAAGCAATACAGTCATAAGTTTTCACACATGGAAGAGTGCAAACAAAGAACTCGAGCATTGTGATGTACAATGTCCACGGATATCATAAGCATTCATTCTTTTATGTGTGCAGAGCCAACAGATAATAGAATCCACAGTTACAAAAACTTCCCTACCTCTTCTGGCATTAATGGACATGAACCATTCAGGCGTAACTCCATGGAATTCACCAATAGTTTCCCCCTTACAATCTTACGTTTTATCATCCAAGATCGTTTATGCTGAATGAGTTCAGTGTGGACATCCTTAGGAAGAGCTCCAAAACACAAGAAACATATCAGATGCCAGGTAAGCATAATGAAAAAAGGTTTAACATATCAAATGATAAACTATGCCATCCAGGTTTTGAAGCAAGTACCTGGAATAGTTCAGCACAGCCATGATATGCTAAGGCATCTCTGGTCATCCCCGGATCAAAGGCTATAAAAGGCCGTCCAGGAGCTCGTAACCTGTAACTAATACTAGTTAAAAATAAGGTAATAATAATTTTCCAAAACTGACACTTGCAATAATAAATAGTAATCAACCTTTGCAGAATTTTAGTTGCAAGCTCCTGAACCTCTTGTCGGAATCGAAGTGCATGGAATGCAACCCTACATCTGAGCCTTTGAAACTCCTCAAGATGTTGTGGGAGAATGGCCTGAATTTAAGTTATAATTCAACCACAGACGATTCATCACATTCCGAAGTCCAAATTTTAAATAAAACTGTAACTAGCATAAAAATGAAAATTCAAAATCAAGTCACCCAAAGAAAAACGTCTATTGTCACTACCTGCAAGCACCCACCATCAGAAACAACTAGCTCAACCACTGAATGCTTGTTTAATACTGGGAGAACATGGTGCAAATAATAATATGGTGAAGCTGAGTATGGCACTTTAAACACCGGGATCTCCTTCTTTCTCCTAGCCCCTTTCAGATTTTTTGGAAGGGTTTTTACAATGTTAATGTCTTTAGTTAACGCTGCTATAAATTGTTCCTCATTGTAGAGATATGCAAAACTCTTGAACTGTGAACTGTATTAAACAAATGACCGAATTAATTGACACAAAAAAGTTTACTAATTAAAACAAATTTTAATTGAAAAGAGAAATTACAGTATTCATCTAAAAGTAAGGCAACCTGATTCCCTTGCTACTTGTGGTTGACTGAATCTCAGGAATAACTAACGTAGCATTCAGAAGCCGAGAAACCACTACAACATCAGGTATCTGAAAGATTCAGGAGAAAAAGGGTTGTGATCTTGATTACACAGGATGTATAACTGCAACATCAAAAATCAATTCAACCATAGTATCCTTACAGAGTTTCTGATCTCATGAAAACCACCTTGTATTCTGACAAAGATAAATCCATTTGTTTGTGGACTGGGATCTGTTATTGGCATCCTTAGTTAGAAACATGAACAAGGAAACAGAAATACATAGTTTAAAAAGGTATGTGAAAGTAGGAAAATTTTCCTCTTCAATCTTTCATTTGACTAGACTGACTGAGGTATATTACTCACAACCCAAAGTTTAAAAAAAAAAACCACCAAAAGCCAGTTTGATATGGATAATAGAGTAGATGATATTTTATACTTGTTAATCACAATACAAACAAGCTCATCAATAACATCCATTTTAATTTTCTTTCTTACATTTCATTTATTTAGTATTGTATAGAGAAATCCACAACTATTGATGCCAAATATTATACAAACATAGAGGCACTAAATAAGCCCCAAAAGATAAAGAATCACAGACTGCACACAAATGGGATGCATTACAGAGCAGTCAAGTAAACCTCTGGATAGAGCCAGCCATAAATGAAACGTGCAATACAGTAACTTTGGCACCTTGAATCTTTTACACCCATGAGGCTTTTCAATACATTCCCTAAGCATAGTAAACCATAAGCAATATCTAGCAACCAGCCAAAAAGGGCATGGAATATAGTCCAATGACAGTTCTGACAAATCCTATAACCAGCACAACGTTCTATTGACCATATCCGAATGTCAACTTACACATCACTACAGGTAATGTCAGGCAGACTGCTAATAATTCTCTAGAGAAAAGAGCAAAGTAAAAGAAAAAATAGTAGATTTCTACTGAAGTAAAATCCACAAGCCCATTTCATAAACAACTCAACTAAGATGAGTTTCAATGAACAGAGAACGTGTAATGCCTAGAAATATCAAACAATCAAGTCACTATTCCCTCCCATAAACAAAACTGATTTAAGATTGTTCTCAAATCTTATTCAAGCAATTATCTCCATTCCATAGAGCTCTGATATTACCAATCATTTATCAATGAAAGGAAAACGTTGCTTTTAAGGTGGATTACTGAAATTTACAATGAGACACATTTAAGATCATTCAGTACAAGAACAAAAGTTAATAACACCAAGATGTGAGTAAGAGCTAACCGGCATAATATCCTCTTGGATTTGCATCTGGATGTAAAGATTCTAGCCGCCTTACTGGACCCCACAGTCTTCTATACAATGGACTCTGCACAACCCATTAATAGAACAGCAATAAGAAGCCATAAACAGGCAACAAATCATACAGATAAACTGAACAAACCACAGCTGATATATTCTTACACTAAACTTTTCAAGATCATAAAAACAACCAAAACGTGGATCCAAAATAATTAAAAAACAAAGATAATATGAAAATCAAAGTTCTCTTTCACAGTAACTGAAATGGATCCAAACAAAGCCCCTAAAAATTCGGAACACACACTCATGTCCTGGCAAGAAAAGAATCTCACTCACATTTATAGCCCATTAAAGCATTAACAAAACCCTAAAAACTAAGAAAAATCAGTGCTTTCTGAAGAAGTTCTAAAAAAAATCAAACTTTGAACATTAAAAACAACATGGAACACTGAAACGTAAGGTAAAGCAAAAACATTGACATTACGTACAGTTTTGGGGAAGTCAGCATTTTCAAAGACGGGTCTCCAAGAGAATATTGTGATTGATGACTGGTACTCAGAAACGCCCTCTTCAGTGAATCTGGCAAGCAAAATATGTACCAAGAGGGAAAACACTGATAAAATCAAGCCAACTAAACCAACCCATTTCATCTTAGACTTAAACATCATCTTCACTTCTCCTTTCATCTCTCCGTCCCTCAAATCTCAACCAAGTTGGAAGCAGCAGGGACTGAAATAAAGAACTAGAGGAAGTCAAGACTCACAGAGACCAACTGAAGAAGAAACGTGCCACGTGTTAAAACATGTCTTGGAATTTGAAATGCAATAAGTCTAGACCAGTGTTGATTTAGTGTCCACAGCTCAGACATGCTATAGACTACTAACATTTTGACATCTAATTGAAGTTAGCCAGGCCCAGATCTAACCACCCTCTCTCCCATTTGGAGCGTTGGGATACGCTCTACAGATTACAAAAGTTGGCTTCTTGTATTTTGCTGCCTCTTTATACGGCATATAACAAAAGGGGCTTTGAAGATGACCATAAATAAAAAATTTGCAGAGCTCCCCTCCCCTAATGGGTAATGTTGAGTACACAGACTCAACCTCAAGAAATTTGATGAAAAAAATAGAAAATATCAAAACAACATGTTCCCACACAAGGTTTGCCTAAAGTACGCCCATGATGATATAAATAATGATTTCTCATTTGATATCAAACTCAAATGATATTAAATTACCGCATTATTCTTAATTATTTTACTTTTATAATTATTATATTACCTTAAATTAATATTTTTTTTAAAATAGTTTATATATTTTGAATTAACACATTCTTATTTTTATTTCTTTCATAGATGATTTTATCAATTGACCGACCCCATCATCACTACTATTATCATCCCTTGACAAGTTATTCACATCTTTTCCAAGGTTTTCGACGACAAAATCTCAACACAAAAACAAATCGCAATTGTGCATGACAACAACCTATTCATATGTTGAATTCTCCAAGTTAGAGTCAATTTCACATGTTAACAAATTGCATCTATGCATGAAAACAACCCAATCTAGCTTTTCTATTAGTGAACTCCTCAAATCATAAGGACTTCATTGTAGCCGATGGATTTGTGGTTATATAATATTGCGATAAGGGTTTTCAAAATCATAAAGATTAAATTATAAGTTTTCAAATATGTAAAAATCAAAATATCGTGTTTAAAACTTTAAGGTGAGATAAAAGAGTTATTCTTTTTAACTTTTGTTCAATTTTTATAGTGAAATTACTTTTTTACTTTTATTGCATTATATATATTTTTTAAATTATGTTTGATTTTACGTGAAAAATTGTTATTTATATCAACAAGGAATAACAAAATGTTTTTGGGTCAAATCTTGAGGGCAAAATGTGTAATATACATAAAAAAAAATTCCCTTTTGGATTAGTTGATGCAAAATTTTAATGTTTTCTTTCAAATGTTTTGAACCGTATTGATGTTATGAATCAATTTTATACTTTATAGTTTCAATAATATATAATATACTAATAATAAATACAAATATATGTATAAACACTTATATATCATTATATAATTGAGTAATTTCAAATTAGAAATAATGTAACACTTAATCATACAATGATATATCAATATTTGTATTCATATTTGTACCTATTATTAATTAATGCAAAGTTGTTCTTATGATTTATTATATAATATTTAGGGTTAAATAAACCTATAGTTTATTTTTATTTCTTGGTTCTTAAATATTATAGAGTAGACAATAATCCCACTATGGTACTTGGGTTTGGAAAACAAGTTTCAATTTTTCGGCTTATGAAACACATTGCAAAACACTTTTACTACAAGTTTGAATGTGTACCTCGATTGTGCAGGATTGTGGTCTTTTATGGTCAAAGTGGTGGGGTTTTGTAAAGGAAAATATTTGAAAATATTATGGGAGATTTGATGACACATAACAAAGTGTATGAATAAGAAAATAATTTTAATAAGAATAATGTTTTTATATACAAATAAATTATTATATTATCATATAATAAGCAAAATGACACCTACCCACTCAATATTAGCCCAACAAATGCAAATGGGGTTTGGCTCATGAAGTCATTTGTAGTGTGGTTGGTAAATTTTAGGTAATGATAAAATACTAAAAAGAGGAGTAGGGACAACTTGGCATCAAATTTATATTCAAAAAGTAGCATTTTCTCTTGAAAAGTTGCCACTTAAAAAAAGTTTAAAGGTTGTAAACTTCCCATTAAAAGTCTCAACTTATAAAGAGGCTACACTTATATTTAGAGTAAATAATTGATTGGTTTAATTATTTATTTTACTTTTAATTTGAAATTATATTATTATATTATTGAATTCCTTTGATTTGACATACTTAAAATCAAATCAAATTACATAAATGGTCTCCAGATGAAAACTTTAAGTTGGGTTTTTTTTAAAAAAAAATTTAAAATCAAGGGCAGTCCATTTAATTTACAATTGTTATGGGCTGATAAGGGCCCAATTGACAGAGAAACAAATTATTGGACCTTGGAAAACCTTTTTGACGTTTCTGTGCTTTTGAGATATATGTAGAATAAACGAGCGGTATCCTTGTAACTTAAGGGTAACATGCTGTCGTATGAATAGGACACTGACTGAATAATAGAGGCAGAGATGGGATAATATTATTTTATTTTTTATCCATAAAAAGGACTAAAAAAAATATTTAATTAAAATTTTAAAAATAAATATATATAATATTATCCTTAAAAAAAAGAGAAAAAAAAATTGTAATCTTAAACTAAGTTAAATGATACCAAAAACAATGACAATTCATAAGAGGAAGAGAGGGGGAAAAATTGTTTGAAAAAAAGAAAAATCTTTAGAAAAGAAGCTAAAAAAGAAAAAGAAAAATCAAAAAATAAAAACTTGGATGAAAAAATAGTTGATGAGGGTGGTATTTCAACAAAATGCACTAATATTGTCTCTAGTATAATAAACAAAAAATGAGGGGTACCATGAAATTATCCTAATTGAAAAAAAAAAAGAAATTCGATTCCAGGGTGTGGGTCCGTATCGCTTACGTGGCTCAATCTCCATGCAGATAGTGTCACCGGTACTTATTCTATTTAAATTTAATTAAATTTTATTTTGTCCGTTAAAACCCTCCGTTTCTCTTGAAAGGAAGTTGGAAATATCGCCCAAAAGCGGGAGAGAGAGGGAATCAGTGAATCTCAGCCGTTGATCTAGTTTTCAACTCTGAATCTCGACTGTACGTACCATCACCAACAGTTACACCATTTGTCTCGGCTGTCGTCGTCCTGACGCTGCCAATCTCCGGTACGTTTTTTCGACTTTCGAGCTTCCGATTGTTATTACTTTCCGTTTGTTTCCTGAGAAATTCCATTGAAATTCTAGTCGTACGGTGGAATCATAAAAATTTTACGCGGGAACTTCTGTTATTGATTTACTTTCCGTTTGTTTCCTGAGAAATTCCATCGAAATTCTTGTCGTGCGGTGGAATCATAAACATTTTACGCGGGAACTTCTGTTATTGATCTTGTGTTTCGTAAATCCTGTTTCAGCAACTGTGAGATTTCGATTTACAAAATTATTGGAGAAAAAAATTCTTAAGGTTTTTACTTTTTTACGATTTAGATTGTTGACTCAGGATAAAATTGACGGATTAATTCATTTTAATTAGTAGTTTTTTCAAGATTCTTGTTTTATTTGATTTGTTCGTTAAATAGTAATAATATTCTTTTTTGTCATGTATTAAGATTCTGTTGTTATGTGTATAGGTTTGTTGTTTTCATAATTTTCCACAATTTATCACTAATGTTTCAAAAAATTTCTTTCAGAATGATCTTCTCAGGTAATCAGAAACCTTAAAGTGGATCAACTTTAGCCAAAATTATGTCGTTGTGTCAAATTAAGATATGGAGCTAAGCTAACTTGAAGTTAATAGTGGAGAGGTTATGCTAATTTATTAGAAAAATTGACGCGAACAAAATAAACTACGAAGGATATTTTCTGAAATTATATTGATGATAAAGCTATGAACAAAAAGACCCAAAAACTGAAGAAGTCTAAAATACTATTTAGCTGTAAAATAAATAAGGCTAAAGGACTATTTCACCCCCAAGTTTAATTGTATTCTCAAAGTCACATCCGTGAGATTTGAAAAACCCGAAATCCTATCTGTTGATCAATTGAGGTTAAAATTTTCAGTTAGAAGTATGGTTAAATAGTCATTTTACTAATAATATTATAAAAATATAAAATTTATTACATTTTTCTCTCTCAAATTTTAAAAACTAGCATTTCATTTCTCATACAGTTTTTTAACTTTGAATAGTCATATTTTTTCTTCAAAACTTTAGAATTTTTTTCTTCCCCTCTGATCACTTTCTCTGGTGATTTGGAAAGGACAATGACAAAGTTTATTTTTCGACGAAGAGATCTGGGTTATAAATCTCTTCATCTCCAATGAAAAGATTTCAAATCTCTTCGTCTTCATCGTCGAATCTCTTTGTCTCCGACGAAGAAATCTCTTTTAGATTTTTTTACGTGCGTCGACCAACGTTTTAAGTTGAAGAGGGGAGATTGTCGGCATCGAAGATGGTGGCCAGAGAGATGAAGAAAAATTTTGAAAGAAAAATATGACTTTTCAAAGTTAGAAAACTTTAAATAGAGGTAAAATTGTTAGTTTTTAAAACTGTGAAGAGAAAATATAATGAATTTTATATTTTTTTAAATATTATTAGTAAAATAATGATTTCACTCCTGCCTTTGATAAAAAAATTTTACAACAATTGCGTCATGGGTGAGATTTCAAATTTTTCAAATTTTGTGGGTGTAACTTGGGAAATGCACTTACACTTGGGTGGGATATATGGTCTTTGGCCAATAAATAAAACACATAATCCTGATAGACTGTAGTATTAGACTACTATCTAAAACAAACAAAAAACCAGGAGAAAACTAATCTTCTCTCTTTTTTCGCGCTTTTCTTATATGATAAGAATAAAATAATGTATTGATTGTATTTTTTATCTACATTTTAACCGGTAGCATGGTTATTATTTTATCTGAAGAAATATAATGTGAATTTTCTTCTGTAAATTATTTGACTGGATTACTTTTTATTTTTTAAAAAGCTGATTTTTAGAGGTTAGGGTAATTTTTTTTTCTCTTTAAGCCTTGACTCTGTTAGAAACTGTTGCTTTCTGCAAGGGTCTTGAGTCTCTCCTTCGGAGAATAAATTTTAATTAAAAAAAATGAGGATAAGTTTATTTATATCTTTTAAGAGTAATATTATTTCAACTAATGAAAGATCATTTTTTTTTGGGTAAAATTGATTTCTTGGTTCAAATCTAACTTATTTGAAGTTACAACAAAGGTTATGTTAGCTCTCGTATTTCATTTAGTGGGTTCTAGATAGCTTGCTGATACAATTTTATTTGTCTATTGGATTGCATGGAGTTTTCCAAAAGTATAATGTTATATGTATATATTTTTGAGTACACAAATAAATATACACATAATATGTCATTATATGATTAAGTGTTATTTTATCATTAATTTACAATCACTCAAATATCACTTAATTATATGATAATATATCATATGTATACCAATTTGTGTATTATTTGTTTTCTTGATTCAATGATTGGTTTACACTCTCAATCCCTGATGCAGAAGAGATATATATCCGAGCCCATAGTTCAATTTCCTAGCGACTTTACTTGCTTGGCTAGCTGACACTGCTGGATGCATGCACTTAGGCCCAAAAATGAGCTGAGTTGGCTCGGTCTTGGAAGCTAGCGCGGCTTGATATAACTCAGTTCAAGTTCGCTATTTATAAATTCAGACTGAATTTGAATCATATAATATAGCTCGTCTGAAAAATGAATCGAACTCGAACCAAATTGAGTCAATTAGATTTAGCTCATGAGCCAGTCATCAACTCGGTTCTAACCGAGCTACGAACGTTGAAATTTTCTTTTAAACGAATTTAAACTTTTCTTTATATAGTTTGACGAACTCAAACCAAACTTGAGTCATCTCTAAAATTATTTAAACTGAACTCGAGCCATCATTTATTCAGACTCGATTTGGTTTGAATCCATCCCTACCTGCACTAAAAAAAGGCGAGTTTGAATAGAAACAATTAGGCAAGAATTTTCCCATGTATCACCTAGGTATTTGGCTTTTAAATGTTAATGATGGTTGAGCAAATATATGTTCATACATCTTTTTATTAGCACCTAAGTTTTTCAACTTTTTATTAGGCGTAATTTTGTTTGGAATGGATGTGGTGGAATACTAGAAGTTGGGGCTCTTCATTTTCTTGTTCTACCTAAACTTATAATTATATCACGTGGATTAGAAAATTTATTGAAAATTCATGGTTTGGTGGCAATCTAGTAGTCATTTAATGGTACACGCTTGAAAAATTACTCAAGTTAAATCTTAATATCCAAGATTGTGATTGCTGAACAACTAGTTACTCATCTTTAATATGTTTTTAGATTGTATTTCTCAACTAAATCATGTGAATAATACAATTTAAGTTAATTATCTTGGATGTTTAAAATCAAGTATTTATTGAACTTCCCACCGTCTTTGTGACTTGTCATGTTGCCATCCCTTGTCAGAAGACCGGCAGATTTTTGGAGGTTCCTTTTTGTTTAAAAGCAAGTATTTATCTGTTTTTTGGTGTGATTAATTTTTTATTCTTGCTTCATTTCTGATTATTCTTTAACTTTCCATAGCCAGCATCATTGGGCGATTCTTCCAATGTAGCGTTGTCACAATTTGGTATAATTATTACCATATCTGATCCAATGTACGAATCATGGAAGTAGATTGTATTGTACTGGGTTGATTATGGTTGTTTACAGCAGAAACATTTCCCTCCAGTCATGGCCAGTGTTTGAGTTTGGTGTCTTCTCGAGAGAGAAACTCTCTGCTGCCGCCTTCTCTGCATCTGGGACTGTACTGCACTGCTTCTCCTTTTCCTTTCATGTCTCCTGAACTGGAATTCCCTGTAAATACTCAGATGGCTGTTGCAGCTTTTAGAGGGCACCTTAATGGTGACCGATGTGGGAATAAGGAAATGGATAGAAAATCTTCTGGAAGGAGGCGTGTATTTGTCCAGACTGAGACAGGTTGTGTTTTGTGTATGGAGTTAGAAAGGAGTGACAATGCCCATACAGTCAAAAGGAAATTGCAGCTTGCTCTCAATGTCCCAACTGAGGAGAGTTCATTGATTTACGGGGATATGGTTTTAAAGAATGATCTTAGTGCTGTTAGAAATGATTCACCTCTTCTTCTCACCAGGAATTTTATGCACAGAAGTTCATCTACACCATGTCTCTCACCGACCGGCAAGGATCTTCATCCACGAGATCATAGTAGTCCAATTGAGATATTAGGATACTCGAATCACTTTTCCAAAACAAAACAGCTGGTGAAGGAACTTATTAAGTCAATTAAAAAAGGAATTGATCCAGTTCCTATACGTAGTGGGCTAGGAGGTGCTTACTATTTTAGAAATTGCAAAGGTGAAAATGTTGCTATTGTGAAGCCAACGGATGAGGAACCATATGCCCCAAACAATCCTAAAGGTTTTGTCGGCAAAGCTCTTGGACAGCCAGGTCTGAAACGTTCAGTGCGGGTTGGAGAGACAGGAATCAGAGAAGTAGCTGCTTACCTGCTTGACTATGATAACTTTGCAAATGTGCCTTGCACAGCTCTTGTAAAGGTCACACACTCAATATTCAATATTAATGATGAAGCAAATGGAAACAAGAATCAAGAGAGGGAACGAATCAGCAAGATCGCTTCACTGCAGCAGTACATCCCTCACGATTTTGATGCCAGTGATTATGGGACTTCAAGTTTTCCAGTTTCCTCTGTTCATAGGATTGGGATTTTAGATATTCGGATTTTAAACACAGATAGACATGGTGGAAACCTCTTGGTCAGGAAATATGATGGAACTGGGAGTTTTAGTCAAGTGGAACTCGTACCCATCGATCATGGCCTTTGCCTGCCAGAGAACTTGGAGGACCCCTACTTTGAATGGATTCATTGGCCACAAGCATCAATTCCTTTCTCAGATGATGAGCTTGATTATATATATCATCTTGACCCATTTCGCGATTCTGAAATGCTTAGAATGGAGCTACCCTTGATTAGAGAGGCATGTCTCAGGGTCTTGATTCTCTGCACAATTTTCCTCAAGGAAGCAGCAGCTTTTGGTCTATGTCTTTCTGAGATTGGTGAGATGATGAGTAGGGAATTTCGAGGTCATGAGGAGGAGCCAAGTGAGCTTGAGTTTATATGCATTGAGGCAAGGAGACTATTAAAAAGGAGGAACACACTTTGTTATGATGTGAAAGCAGGGGATAGTGAAGAATTTCAGTTTGAAATTGACTGTGAGGAACCGGAGTTTGATTTTACCATAAATATGGATCAGAAGCTGGCTGCCAAAAGTTTATCTTCTGAGTCCAGAAGTGTAAACGGTCGAAGTTTTCTTTTCAGTCTACAGGAGAGTGTAGTGGAGGACGCAGATAGTGATGATGATGATGCGATACCTCTGAGGTCAGATGAAAATGTCAATCCCATGCGGTGCAGGGCTCCATCTTTTTCAAAGTTGTCCATGTCTATGAAAAACATCAGCGTTGGGGAAAAGAGTTGGCGGCATGAAGGTAAAATGCAGAAAAGTGGCTATTTGGCCGGAACATCATCTGGAAACAGGAGTGTGAATGAGCAGCTGCCGGGAAGCACAAGTTTTGTGAAGGTGGCTGATATGAATGAAGAGGAGTGGGTGCAGTACCTTGAGAATTTCCAGAAGTTGCTGCATCCTGCCTTTAATTATCATAAATCAGGCAGTGCAGGACAGAGGCAGAAACAGAGGTTTGGAACTTCATGCCAGTTCTGAGGAATTGGAATACTAAAATTTGAAGATCTGAGGATGTGCATACCAGAAATATGTCGAATACTTCAAGTATTATACCATATGTGTTGCTTTCTTTCAGTTCATGACATTTTCACTTCTAATAGAATTTTGGTTGAACTACTCTTGCTTTTGAAGTCAGGGTAGGCTGAATATATAATGATAATAAGAATGCGAGACAAAGTAATATGTCTGTATATTAATCTTATCTGCTAAGAAATGCTAATAATATGAACTTGTTTTTGTATTAAATTTGTTGTGATGGTTGAACCTTCTGTAGCCATGTTTTATCTGGCCAACTGTGGGCATATTCATGCAATTAGTTTTTTATTTTTCAGAATGTACGGAAAATGCTATTGTTGGAGCTATGTTCATAAATTTATAGAAGAAAATCCAAACTAATCCGGTTCAAGCTTAGGTCAAATCCGCTAAACTAAAACTAGGGCAGTCTTTGTTTGAGTTCGAATTGAGTTTGCTCGACTCGAGTGAGTTGCCAAAAGTTTTCAATAGATTTATTTCTTTTGATAACTTTATCTTATTCGAAGATTTTTCTTTTTCTTTGATGTTTTCCAATAGTTTTTTTGGTGATCAAGCTAGCCTTTTTGGATTTGAATTGAGTTTGAACCAACCTTTGATCAGATCAGTTTGAATTCACTCTTAGTGCAGAAATTTCCCATAAATGAAAAGGATATATTTTTTTTTCACAAAAAATTACGGAAGATGGGACAGAATGGCAAGGCTCTTCTATATAACTCACTATAGTTTGTATAGACTTTTGATAATAAAATATGTACTACCAGGGAAGGCTAATGGTCAAAACTTAAAACCCTAAACCAAAATGAGATTTAAAAAACCAAAACCCAATCACACCTCTTCATGCCTCTCCTTTGTTTCAGCCAACTTACTCAGCTCGATCTGTTGATCTTCTATCCGGCTTATGACTCGCGAAAAAGAAGAATCTCTGTCGACAAAAGACATTGTGTCTTCTTTGGCAAGGCGCCTCTGTTTTATCTTCAGTACAGCCTGTGTAACTTCTCCGATCGAAGGTCGTTTTCTGGGCATTTTGTGCAGGCACTTGTGAGCAATCCTAGCTAGCGCCCTTACTTCTTCGATATCACATGCTCCAATCAATTGCTTATCAAGAATTTCATCGACGCCATCTGGACTCATAGAAGCCTTCAGATCAAATAAACAAAATGGCAATTACAGAAAGGTTTAGGTTTAAAAGATTGAAGTGCACCTCCTGAATAAAAGATACTTACAAGATTAACATATTCCATTAAGTTTTGGTGTGGATGGATGGCTGTTATAAGCTCAAAGATGATAATGCCAAAACTGTAAATGTCACTCTTCATGGTGAACTTGTTTGTAGAAACATAAGCTGGGTCTATGTATCCATAAGTCCCCTTTAGACCAGAGTTTCGGCCGTCAAAGACCTCTTCTTTCGATAGCCCAAAATCAGCAACCTATCATAGAGCAGTTATAATGAAAAATGAATAATGCGAAACTCACGATTGATTTTTTACTTTGTAGATATTTAGATGCATAGAATATGAGAAATCCAAAAGAAGAAAAAATTGCAGTTGATCTCTAATGTATATGAACAAGAGATGGCTTCCAGGTGCTAGCTCACCTTGGCTCTCATGGAGTAGTCTAGCAATATATTAGCAGACTTTAAATCACGATGTATTACCGGTGGAACGGCCTGTTTCAAGGATGTTGGAAAATGAAATTAGATGAATTTTTCTTTTTTTGGTCAACGAAACATTAGATGTATCATTAAACATACCCCTTCATGAAGATACTCAATTCCATGTGCTATATCAAGAACAATTTGAAACCTTTCTTCCCAACTCAGAGCCTTGTCTTCACCTAGGGATGATTATTCACAAAAGTTTCAAAAAATTATCAATCTTCAAATCATGTGACATAGAGTAAAACCCAAACACAAGTTTATTATGCGTACAATCAACATTCAAATGCAGTAGCATGTAAAATTGAAAGAATCACCAAAACAAAACTCTTCATGCACAACAAGCATTGATAGTAGTTTGCAAAAGCCATGCAATGCCACATCTAACAATCAGATATATAATTGAAGATGTTTGAAACTTTTGCAGTTATAGGTATTTCATTTGTGATAATTGATAAACTTGGAAAACACATGACTTTGAATTGGATAAAACCTTATACAAATTTTGGAAAAACCACATTCCAAAAGTTAGCTATTAAGGTTGAAGAGCTCAAAATCATATAAATCTCACACCAAACACTCGCACTTTCCATGTGAGATCCAAGTCACAGACCTTGTATTTGGAATTGTAACATACCATCACATCCTGTGGCCCCAACGTTCACACGGGCTGGCTGTGGCAGCATTATCCATAGAAAATGATTTATTGTAAACCTTTTTCATGGAAAATCAATGGCTTTGAACATGACCATACCATTCAATGCCTCTTACATAATAACAGTGTTCTATTCATACATTTGAAAATTTCACAGTAAGCAGTCGCTAGAAGGAACAGAAATTATATGTATAACAACAAATAAGAGGCTTCTATGCTTACTATATATATGGTTTTCCAAGCTCCCGTTACTCATAAACTCATAAATTAGCATGTGTTGTCCTTTATCTACACAGTATCCTATCAAATTCACAAGATTCCTATGATGCAACCTTCCAAGCAGACACACCTGCAAAAGTGCCAGAAAATATAATCAACAAGCAGTAGGGACTCAAACATAAATTTATAAAAAATTCAATACTAATTTGATCATGTAAAGAGCCAATGAATATAATTTGCAAATTTTTTATTAGAGTTTATGATTTGCAACTTACATTCATTTGGTCCTCTCGGACATACTATGCCCAGATTTGCAAATGGTAATGTTTTATGTAAGAAGTGGAAAACAAGAATGCATATCCTCTCAAACGGTCGAGACAAGATGCAGAGGCATGCCTGGTTTATATATGTCATGGAATATACTAATGAGCATCTTTTTTCTTAGCATGAGCATAATGTGGGGGAAAAACAAAACTTCCCTCCAACATGATTTTTTCTAACGTAGCCCTTACCTCTGTTTGGAATTCTTTCTCTCCCTGATGTGAATTAGAAGCAAGAACCTTTACAGCTGCTACTCCTGCAGGCATTGTTGCTTTATATACTGGACCAAAAGATCCTTGTCCTAGTATAGTGGTAAAATTTTGTGTAGCTTTCTGAATATCCCTGCAATTTTGATTGTTGTCATTTTCTTATGTAAAGAAACTAATAACTCAAATTTGGTTCAAACAGATATAGCTGAGCACCCTTTATCTATTCTCACCCTTATATTCTTTAGCTGCGAGATGAGAAAGATTATATTAAAAAATATAACTGTATACAAATTTGTTTAGAAATTGTACATAAGCTTGAGTATCAAAGAAAACATTATTTTACTTGGATACACTTTTAAAGATTATCAAAATTCTCTGTGAATTTGAAATTCCCTTACTTGTAAGGATATCTAGGTATGCTTGAAGCAGAAACAAAGCGGTCTTTACTATGATGACTCCACCAAGACGGCTGAGAACTTTTCTGAGAGTATTGCGAACCCTTAACAGTCACGGTACTTGAAAGTGAAGCGCTGAAATCAGTGCTCGTACCCAAGCCATTTGTGCGTATAGGATGAGTAGCAACACTTCGTTCATTTGTACGCCGCAAAATATGAGCATGCTTCTTGTACCATCTTATGCCAAAAAATGCAAGCACAGCTATGAAAATGCCAAGGAACAAACCCACACAGATGCCGATAATAACCAAATCACCTTTATGAACCATTCTTTGGTCTCTTCTGAACTTCGGGCAATGAAAACATCTTGCAGGAAAAACTGATAAAGGCTCCTTGTTTCAAATATCAACACAAACAATAAAATTCAAAATAGGAAATATCAATGGTTCAAATAAGGACACAGGCCAATGCTGAATTAAGAAAAAATACATTAAAGTTATAATGCCAATCACAAAATGTAAAAAGAATTCCATCAAGAACATCTCTCTCGGAAGAAGCAATGGCTGAAAATAGTGAAAGATACCAAAGAAAGAAAAATTAAAGGCACAAGCAAAACATATAGAGGGCTCAGCTATCAGCATGTGGAGATGGCTTAGAAATTGAAAGGTCAAATATGATTGGATGCACAAGCTCCTATTGCCTTTTCGCTTTAATTTTATTCCATTAAAATAAAAAATGCAATTTTTTTTTTTTTTTGGGTAGAGTAAAACCACAACCTGGCTTACACAATTTGCAGGATCATGCAGTTAGAATTTTGCTATTTAAAGGATCCAAATAAGAAGACTTCTGCTGATCTCTTCCTGTACTACAAAGGCTATTGATTTATACAATCTTGGCTTATACATAAATTAAATCACTAATCAGATTTCCAATATCATAAAACCACTAGTTCAACCTCTAAATCATTTATTCACCAGCAAAACCACAACAACCACCAACAAGATAAAAAAACTTCAACTAAAACCACAACAAAACCAATTCAGGATCAGAACCCATGAAGCATACCTTAAAAACTGCAGAACCCAGAAAGGGATGATGAAAATGAATGGCTCAGAGGGGCAATTGACTTGAGTGGTCCTGACTCTGGTTGATGTGGAGACCCAGTAAAAGGATTAAACTTCATAACTGTTCCGAGTTTGATCTTCAAGTAGAAAAAAAGGAAGGAGTCCTAATTGGAGGCTTACATGAAAGAAAGGATAAAAACACGCTTGTAGACTTGTTATAGGAGTAACAGACAAGACAGAAGTGCTTTGGGTAGTCCTCCTAAATGAGTGCAGCCGGTAAAGTTAAGGTTTTTAGTCTTATTGTCTTTTATTTAGACTTGGACGTATCCGCCATTTCCCTTCTCATATATTTTTCATAATAAAAACAATACATGGATGGCGAAATTACTATATTCCACCCAAGGTTTGGTAAAATACATTTTCATCCTTTAAATTAAAAAAATACCATTTTTCTTATCAATCCAAGTTGATAGATAAATATATCTGTCCACATTAATATCATTTACACCCTTACTACCCGTGTCTATCAAATAAATCAATAACATATTATTTATATAATTAATTGTATATAAAAATTATATATTTATAGTTTTATTGATATCATTATCATATAAAAATAAGATAATATGTTATTTGATAATTTTTTTTATCCGTAATATTTTAATATAATCATAAATATAAATGTTGATATATAATAATATAATTAATTAATTTTATTTTTTAAATAAAATAATATTTAATTAAACGATAACATATTAATATTTATATTGGCATTAATTTTATTATTTATATACATTAGTCAAGTAAAAAATCAAATATTTGACGGGAGTAGGACATCTTATACAATATCTATATATTTGTTTTAATTATTTTTTTACATATTTATTTTATACATATTTTTATAATCTGTGACATAAAAATTTAACTTCCAAATAAATTTAACTTAAACGATAATTTTATGAAATTAAACTTATCATATTTATATTATTAGAAATACGATAACAATTGAATTTCCACAATTTTTTTCTAATTAAAATAATTTTATTTTATTTTTTTTCTAATTAAAGGATTAAACTCCTAAATTTTCTTATTAAATTAGTCAAGCATTTCTATTAAAAGTAATGAACAAACAAAATTAAAACTATTTGTTTTATTTTGATGTAAAGGGATTAGTTTGATATTGCTAATAAAAAATAATAAAAGTTTAGTTGTTTGACAAGAAAATTAAAAAAAAAACTCAACTAAACGAAGTCAGTTAAAAAGGACTACTCTTTTATTCCCTAAGTTTGTTTTAATCATTTTTATGTCGACTCTATCCACAAAAATAAACTTGAAAAGATAATTGAAATATTTTTATTTTATTTTTTAAAAATGTAATTAGGGGTATCTTCTGACTAGATTCCCTTTATTAAACTTAAGTTAGATTCAAACTAAATTGATTTGATCTCGACTTAATATTCAGTTTAAATAAGTCAAACTCAAGTTTGATAACCGCAACTTGAGTTTGAGTCAAACTAGAATAAATCAAACAACTCATTGAATAATCTCTAATGTCTTCTATTTTGATGATTTTTTTTTCTTCTTTACTTTTTTTCTAACAAGTCTTTTTCTTATTCATCTTTAATAGCCCTTTTTTATTTGGTACTTTTTAACAGTTTCTTTGGCACTCTCATTGTCATCTCAAGCCTGAATTAAAACTAAATTTTTAGGATTCAAACAAAGCTCGAATTGATCATTTTTCGAGCTAGAGAATCAATTGTTAACTTACACTTAATTACTTCATATTAAGCAAAGAACAATTGATGACAAAATCAGTGGTCAAAATTGCCGGCCACGCCCTAATATATAAAATTTAACAAGAAACAAGAGTAGAAAGAGTGTATAGTTGCCTTGCCCACTTGCTTAAATCCAAATATTCTTTTCCTTTTTCAAAAGTACATTAATAAGAGAAGAAATTGTGTTCCTTTCCCAAAAGCCCACCCAATTGAAAGTAATATTTTTAAAATGTTAATCACAGTAAAAAGACTTTTTCAAAGTCTTGTAATCTTTCCCTTAATACAAGCTAAAATTTTTTATTATTTATTTATGTATGTTTATATTTGCAAACACCCCTTAATTTTGTTTACTTTGTAATAAATAGGGTTGCAATCAAGATAAACTAAATTGAGTATTATTAGGCGTGAGTTTAGCTTCGATTAGATTTATTTAAGCTCAAGCTCGACTCTTGAAATCAATGTTAAACCTTATAGTTTATGCATGTATCAGTTACACTTTTCCATATCAAAGTTTGCATTGGGTTGTATGTGTGAATTTTAAAAATTAAGGAGGCCAAAGAAATTTTTTATATAAGATATTTAGTACTTACTTGAGCTATTCGAGCTCAATTTGACAATAATTAAGTTAAGTTCAACTATATATGAATAGTTTATGAGTAGCTCGACTCATTTGCAAAGTTAGTGAAAAACAATAATTTTAAACTTAGTCAAAAGATTGAGTCCCAGGTCAACCAAGTCGACAAATTAGTGACATTAACATAGCTTAATAAAAAAATTATAATTGTTTTAACCAAGTAATGTTAGCATGATGGTTGGACTGGTCTTACTCTATGGTCGAACACTATAACCTAACACGATTTACTCAGTTCAACCCAAAGTTAATCCAATCTGATAACTAAAATAAGTTTTAGTCATAGTCTGAACCAAATTTATCAATTCTGATTGATCACAGTGGTCAAATCAATCGATCCGATTTAGGTTTTAAAATACAGATGACAAATCTTTCTCCACATGAAACATTTACAAATTAACCAAAATTGAATTTGAGCAATTGTATATAATTATTATGCTACATATAGTATATAAAATAGCAGGAGAGATTAATCAATTAAAACACTTATAATAGTACCATGACGTTATGAATGGAGACTTCATTAACTGTTGCAAAATGAAGAGTTTCAATAATGGAGAGTCTTTTGAAGCCAAAAGCCAAGGCAAGGCCAGCTAGCTACATTTGTCTTTGATTTTTCAGAGTTGGAACTTGGAAGTTGAGTAAACTTAAAGGGATCATATAGTTATGTTAATATAGGCCATTATGTTTCCAATATAAATTATCATGGCTTTCCCTTATTGATTCTAAATGATGTTAAATCCCTTTCGAATCTTGCCGCAAAACCCTTGCAATCTTTTGAAAACATACCACTATCCGATAATTTTTACTTTTCATAGGATATAACGACTGGTTAAGATAAAGAATCTCAAACGTAAATAAAGATAGAGAACATAAGTTTAACTTCACACTCTTATAAATATATTTTAATTCATACGAGAGTTTCTTATGATATTCGTGTATTAAAATGAGAGACCCTGATAACAAGTTGTTGGACTAATCTTCCCAGGATTAACTAGCTTGGTGGTTGAGCTACATTTCAAAGAGGTGATAGGACTCTGCTAAGCAAGGTTTCTTGTAGAAAAAACTCATTGTTTTTCAAATGAATTTTTTATGAACATAATTTAAGTGTGAATAGATAATCACTCAATGTCGCTGTTAATTGTGTAGTTGTCATAAAATACTGAGATTGTCATAAGAAAAGTAATATAATTAGATTAACGGAGAAAGATATAATTAGAAGTAAATTCAAACTGAATTGAAATTAAACAAGAATCTAGTTGAACTTTATTTGTCTGAGTTAGTGAACAATAATATCACTAAAAAAGAAAACGAGCCAGCAAAAAAAATGAAAAATCACTAAAAAAAAAAAAATACGAGACGATTCAACATTAATGTTGATCTCAAACTAAACTTGACGAACTAACTTTTTTTCAGTTCGAGTATGACTGATTTGAGGGAATACCAAACTGAGCCTTATCGAACTGCCTCTCCCCGAATCCACCCTTAAAGATAGATATTCAAGCATGAAGGCTAGCTGTTGTTTTAGTTAGGCTGCCATACGTCGTAGATCAATTAAAAATTAAAAACAAAAACTTGTCGATCTGTTTTCAGGTCAAAACTCTTATCTTAGCCAACCTTACCAAGATTATAAATTTTGTCATTCATTGAATAATACATGGCGCCCATTACTCTTCCACCTTCTTCAGCTTCCTTTTCCTCCATTCCGTTTGATATTCCATGCGAATTCTCCCTCTTTTTATGACTCTTTTCTGTTGTTTTCATACATGTACTCGTATATCAACTTCTTCTTTCTCACCATATGTATATATATATAATCGCTACTTAATTCAACGTGTTCATAATTCCCCCATTAGCAGCAAATTATTATCTGTAATGGCGCCCTTCATTTTCTTTCAGTGTGTTTTTACTTTGATGATCAGTATCACGGCCGCCGCCCTGCAGCCACCGCTGGCACCGGCGCTGTATGTGTTTGGAGATTCGTTGCTTGACAGTGGCAACAACAATCTTTTGCCAACTATTGCTAGGGCAAATTTTTTACCTTATGGTGCCAACTTTCCCAAGGGAAACACTGGCAGATTCACCAATGGCAAAACGGTCGCGGATTTTGTTGGTATATACATACACTCATACAAATTCTTTAAAAATCAACTCTCTTGTATATAAAAAATTCATTTCTTCATATTATTATTTTGATTTTTCAGCTGAATTTCTGGGGCTACAGTATTCTCCACCATATCTGAGCTTAAAAAATTTTAAAAGCTCCATACCAGTTACGGGATTGAATTATGCATCTGGCGGATGCGGCATCCTCCCTGAAACTGGACGCCCATATGTAAGAATTTGATTATTTTTTTCCTTAAATTATATCTTCCTAATTTATGAATTATTATTATGATATTATATATACTTTAATTGCTAAAACAGTTGATAAGTTCTAATATCAAATTAATCGAATGGTTAATTCAAATGAAATCAAATTAAATTTTTTTTGTTTGAATTCAGTTTAGTTTAAAAAAACAAATTGATCATTCTAGTTTAAACTCAATTCAAATTTAAATTAAACGAATTCAAACAAAATTAAATTTAACGACTTTTAAGATTGAACTGATTCAATTCGAATTTAACCTTATAATAAAACATATATATATGACATAAGTATGTTATAATAGAAAGAATTAAATAATATTATATTTGTTCTATCGTCCTATAATTTTAAAATAAAAATAAAATATATAGTTAAATCACTAAATTATACGAAAACTTTTAATCTTAATAAAATAAACAGCTAATAAAATATTATTTTATTTGTCAAGCAATATATATAAATTATGTAATTAAAAAATTAAATTCTTCCCTATCAATTTCTAATTTGCAGGGGAAATGCTTGCATTTGGAGGAACAGTTTGATTTATTCGAAAAGACTGTGAAGTCAGAGCTACCAAGCCACTTCAACAACAACCCAGAAAAGCTTTCAGATTATTTATCGAAGTCTGTCGTCGTAATCTCCATTGGCAGTAACGATTACTTAAATAATTATCTTGAAACCATTTTCTTCAAGACAAGCCAACGTTTTCCTCCTGAGCCATTTGCTCAACTCCTCGTAGATTCACTCTCTCGCCAGCTTGAGGTTCACTCTCTCCCTTTCTCTCAAACACACACTAAATTAAGTCAACTTATTATTCAAATTCAGATCAAATAAATCAAGTTTAAGTTAATAATTTATTTTTTTAAATAAATCAAGTTTAAACCGATATAGACTAAATCAAAAATTAAATTATTTTTGAATCAAACAAAAGATTTAATTCATCAATCTTAAATTAACTCTTTTAAATTTAAATCGATCGTAAATTGGATTTGATTTGGTTTCGGTTTAAATCACACCATAATAATTAAATTAATGAATCATGTATGTTAATTAATAACCTATGCCACAAACTTGTACAACCACATGGTAGTTAATGCCAAAGTTTGGTCTGCAACAAATGACGGCTCAAATTAATTAGGATTAGGCAGTAATGAATATATTTTTATTAGTCTAAAATAATGTATTCATTGATGCCTAATCCTAATTAATTTTAGTCACATGTGCACATGAGACATCCTTAGAAGGCAAGTAAGAAATCAGAGGTGGAAGCAACCGATCCGTATTGGGTTTGCATTGTTGTTTAGCTTGGTTTGAGTAGGGTTTGAGCGAAGAAATTTTAGCTTAAATCTAGTTTGAGATTTATGTTTTAATTGCATCATTGCATCAGAACTCGCATCAGTGGCAACTTTTTTTTAATTCTCTGATCATTCTTTTTTTTTTTCAAATGATTTTTTCATATTTGAATGATATTTTTCTTCTTTTAACTTTTTTTTTCTTCTCAAATATTTGTATCTTTTTTTTTTACTCGTCTTCTTTCATTATTACTAAATACCAATCGGTCAATCAAATTATATCTCAAATTAACTATTCTGAATTCAAACTGATTTTATATGTAATTTAATTGGATTCAAATTGACCTTGTTAATATACTATAGGCTACATGTGGAACCAGCTTGTTGACAACAATGATGTTCGACATCATTATATATCTTAACGAGGATCATTTTATATATTTCTACAGAGGCTGTACAATATTGGAGCTAGAAAGGTCATAATGTTCGAGATCGGTCCAATCGGCTGCATCCCTTCCGTCACAAGAAAATATGAACACAATGGCCAACAATGCGTTGAAGACAAGAACCAGCTTGTTACTCATTTTAACAACAGGCTTCCTTCAATGCTTACGAATTTGACATCAACTCTCACTGGCTCCACCTTCGTTCTCGGCCATGCTCACTGGCTAAGCTATGACGCAGCCATAAACCCATCCAGCTACGGTAAAGTTTTCATCAGCATCCATGCATGAAGCTGATTAGAGTTATAATACAAACTGGTCTTAGATATTTGCATGCTGCAGGCATAGCAGATTCAACGAATCCATGTTGCAAAGCGTGGTTGAATGGGACGTCGGGATGCATTCCATTGTTGAAGCCATGCCGAAATGTGGATAATAACTACTTCTGGGATGGTTATCATCTTACGGAAGCCATGTATTCTGTCATAGCTGCTCGTTGTATAGAAGATAAATCAGTTTGCATTCCTCTCAACTTAAAGGAACTCGTTAATGTATGAACAAAACAAACATGTTTCCTTCATAAATGTCAAATTGTTTATCTTTATGAATATCATACTTCCTGATAAGATGCTTAAATGATATATCATTATATGTGTAATTAAATATTTTTGAATAAAGAATAAAATCACATTAATTAGATCATCTATATGGCATTAAAAAATTTTTAAGCATAGCATTAATTTATAAAAATAATAAATTTTTTCATCCATTTAATAATAGATGGTGCTCATTACTCTTCTCACTTCCTCCCGTTTCCTCCATTACGTACGATATTCCATGTGAATTCTCCCTTCTTTTAAGGTACTTTTCTGTTTTTTTTTTCCTATATGTACTCGTATATCAACTTCTTCTTCCTCACCATATATATACATATATACATACATATATATAATTACTTCTTAATTGAACATGTGCTTATAATTCCCCCTGAGCAGCAAGTTATTTATTATCTGTAATGGCGTCCTTCACTTTCTTGTTCATTTTCTTTCAATGTCTTTTCTTTTTGATAATAAGTATCACGGCCGCCGCCCAGAAGCCACCGCTGGCACCGGCGCTGTATGTGTTCGGAGATTCCTTGTTAGACAGTGGCAATAACAATTTTTTGCCAACCATTGCAAAGGTAAATTATCTACCATATGGAGCCAACTTCCCCCAGGGACCTACAGGGAGATTCACTAATGGCAAAACAGTAGCAGATTTTATTGGTATATATAGAATTTCAATATATATGTATATTTATATATCTTATGATAGTTGAATTGCATGCATGGTTACATCTCTTATATTAACTTATTTTTTCCAGCTGAATTTCTTGGGCTACCATATTCTCCGCCATATCTGGGTTCGAAAAACTCTGTACCAGTTACGGGGTTGAATTATGCATCTGGTGCATGCGGCATCCTTCCCAAAACTGGACGCCAAATAGTAAGTTTCCTCTCTCTTGTTAAAATTGCAGACTATTAATTGCATTATTTTGACCTCTTATTATTGATCTATGTTCTGTGGTTAATCTATAAATATTTCAGTATCTCTTTTCTATATTCAATATAACTATGCCCCTTATTAATTCCTTTTTTGGTTTACCAACTCTGTTGGACAAAGTCCGACCATCAAGCCAGTAATGTTTAGGAGACTAGACAATCCAGCGTTAACACTTTTCATTATATTAGATATAAACAGATTTTTTTACTCTCTCCACATGAATAGGCTTTTTTATGTAAAAAAATTATGTGTTATTGTATTTTTTTTAATTTTTTTATGACTTTTTGTCTAGTTCTTACTAATTGATTGACAAATTGAGAGGCTTCTCATAAAAATTTTGATTCTATCATTAGTCAAACCTCGCATATTTTTATATTTTATTTCATGTTTATATTATTTATATATATCTATGTCTTTTTGCAAGGGAGTTTGATTGATTAATGGTGAGAATATTGTCTCCCTGACATGATATGCGGTAATTTTTTGCTTTCTCTCTAAGAGAAAATTATAAGTAGAGAGAGAGCTTGTGGGATATTGAGGTCAATTATTTACTAAAAAGACTCCTTTAATTCAGGATCGATCATATGTTTCAAGGTCTAGAAATCATTAATTCTTCCAACACAAATATGTTACTAATTTAAGAATGAAGTCAAATCAAACCGAATTTGAATAAAAGCTAACCCAAGTTTGCCCCAAATTTATAATGTCTTGTTGAATTAGAACTCGAAATGGTGCACATTTCATATGACTACTAATAGAATAAACACTATTATGAACCCATGATTGAACTTTTGTAGAATTAGAACTACAAGTTTAATCAATACACCCTTAAGACTCACCATACTAAAGAAACTTATATGTATATAGTTGTACGGATAAATTTTTCAATAAGCAATTTCTAATTTGCAGGGGAAATGCTTGAATTTGGGAGAACAGATTGATCTATTCGCAAAGACTGTGCAGTCAATGCTGTCAATCCATTTCAACAACGACCTAGGAAAGCTTTCAGGTTATTTATCAAAGTCGATAGCCATAATCTCCATCGGCAATAATGACTACTTTAGTGATTATTTTGATACCAACTCGTCCGATACAAGCAGACGTCTTGGCCCCGAGCCATACGCTCAACTCCTCCTAGATAATCTCTCCCGGCTGCTTCAGGTGCATTCTCTCTACTTCTCTCTCGAATTCCATTAATTTGATTTGAGGTCGAATCGAATTCAACCCCAATATGGATATTATTTATATCTGCAGAAGCTATACAACATTGGAGCCAGAAAGATAATCATGTTCGACATCGGTCCACTTGGCTGCACCCCTTATATCACAAGAAAGTATGAACATAATGGGCAATGTGATGAAGACAAGAACCAGATTGTTCAATATTTCAACAACAGGCTTGCTTCTATGCTTACAGATTTAACAACAACTCTCAAGGGCTCCAACTTTGTTCTTGGCCACAGTCATCGGTTAGGCTATGATGCAGCAATAAACCCTTCCAGATATGGTAATTTTTCATTGGACTGTACGCATATTATAAATATTCATGGCGACTCTTGACTGTTGGATAAGATTATTGAGGAGATTAAACTTTTGCAGGCTTAAGAGATACGAGGAATCCATGCTGCACAACGTGGTCAAACGGGACATCAGTGTGCATTCCATTGTCGAAGCCGTGCCCAAATGCAAATGAATACTATTTTTGGGATGGTTATCATCTAACAGAAGCTTTGTATTCGTTAATAGCTTCCAGCTGTATCGACGATAAATCATTTTGCGTTCCCCTCAACTTAAAGGACCTCGTTAATATATGAACAAACATGTTACCAATTAATGTTTCTGGAATCGGACTGTACATCAAACCAGGTCTGATCCAACCAATGGTCAAAGTATTCAATACAATTTTGTATAATTAATTATTAAATATATTATTTAATTTATTACATAATCATTAACATAAACTTAGAATGATTGATACACATATGTTTCAGGTTCAACAAGCAACAATGAAATTTTGTCAAGCGAATTGAGATCATTTTTACTTATTGGTGATTGTTCAATTAGTCAAATCTGATTTTTAAAACCATGATATTTATAAAAAATTGATTATTGTCATTTCTATTTTTTTTTTAAGAAATTGTTAAGTTATATTTTAGATAACTTATAATGTACAATCATCCAGTTCAAGTTTGAATTAAATTCAAACTAAAGTTCCAACTCAATTTATTTTCAAGAGCTAGCTAGTAATTTTTTATAGGAACTCTTCTTCTCTGATAGTTTTATTCTTTTTTTTTCGTTTAGTTATTTTTTTCCGATATTATTGTTCATCGTTCAAATAAATACAAATTAAAACTCAAGGCTTGTTATTCCATATTTGAGCTAAATACAAACTGATCTTTATTCAAATCCAATTCAGCTTCAATCCATCCCCTTTTACAGTAAGGATGTGCGTACAGGAGAAAAAGGCTTAACAAAGTATAAAAAAATAATGCATGCATGCATGCGTTACAAAATTTTAAGCCATTCCATGTGACTAGACCTTAGCTTTGGAAGACAGTTGGTTCCCAAGAACAAAGAAAATAACATTACGTTAGGCTTGTAAAATATATGTCCCTGAAGTATTTTCTTCCCTGACTAAAACTTGTTCATATATAAATTCTTTCTTTAAACATACCCAGCTCACACTATTCACCATTAAAGGTGAGCTTCCTGTCAATCTCTTTCTTGTTTATTTTCCTTCAATATTTCTTCCCTTCGATCAGCAGTCCTACTACTACGCATACGCTTGCACCAGCACTGTATGTTTTCGGGGATTCTGTGCTTGACAGTGGCAACAACAATCACTTGTTAACCATTGCCAAGGCTAATTATTCGCCCTATGGCTCTAACTTTGTCCAGTGTATCACTGGGAGGTTCACTAATGGGAGAACAATGGCAGATTTTAGAGGTGAGAATATGATCCGACTCATTAATTTTTTATACTCTGGATAAAGATAGAGATCAGATTAATAATAATGGAATTATACTGCATGTACTGTTATTTTTCAGCTGAGTTCCTCGGGCTGCCGTATTCTCCGCCATATATGGGTATTATGAATAACGAGTCTGTCCCGATCACGGGGTTGAATTTTGCTTCTGCCTCCTGCGGCATCCTCCCTGAAAGTGGAAGCACATTAGTAAGATTTAATTGTTAAAACCAAATGTTAGGTTGATTTTATTTAATTCCATGTCTTGGCGTCTAAGATAGATTCAGTTTGAAGTGAGCTCAAATAAGAGTCTAAATAAGAGTTAGTTCAAGCTTGGTTTGAATCTAATTTGATCAATTTAAAATTGAGTTCGATTTATTTGATCGATAAACAATAATATTAATTGGAGAAGAAAAAAAATCATTAACAAGGTGAGTTTCAGTGCAACAATGTTGGAGAGGCTTGATTTAAGGTTAGGAGTGAATCCGATCTAAGTTGGCTTGGATCAAAATCATGATTTAGTTTGAATAAATTGATTTCGAATTCAGGCTTTAGAGTGACAATTCAACTCAAGATTAATTTGTTTGTTTTGGTGATATTGCACTCCAGTGACATTATACACTAACTTAAATGAGTTCAAACAGGATATTTGATTTCGATCCAAACTCTAGTCAGTCTTGGGCTTATCTCATCTCAGATTGAATCCACTCCTACTTAAAAGATAATGATTTGAAGTTTCTTTCAGCTCAGATTGAACAGCCATTTGAGCTCAAATCCAGCCCTAACTGTGTTTGACGATTTCTATTTAAGCAATATTTACAGGGGAAATGCTTACATTTGGATGAACAAATTGATTTATTTGAAGACACAGTTAAATCAAAGCTGCCCACATATTTTGATATCTCCCAGCAACTTTCAGATTATTTATCAAAGTCTGTATTCGTAATCTCAACTGGCAGTAACGACTACATGTGCAATTATCTTCAACCCAGATCCTTCAATACGAGCAAAATTTATGCTCCCCAGCCTTTCGCTCAGCTCCTCATTGATGCTCTCTCTCGGAAGTTGGAGGTTCAGTTTTCTTCCTTTCTGTATGTTAGAAATTTGTTAGCTTATGATGATGTGTTTTCATGTATTTGCAGAGGCTATACAATTTGGGAGCGAGGAAGATAGTCATGTTCGAAATCGGTGCGGTAGGCTGCATCCCGGCAATTAAGTGGGAAAGTGTGAAATGTGTTGAAGAGAAGAACCAGCTAGTCTCATATTTAAACGATGGCCTTCTAGCAATGCTGAGAAATTTGACAACCTGTCTAAAGGGTTCCAACTTTGTTCTTGGCCACGCTCATTGGCTAGGCTATGATGCCCCTACAAACCCTTCTAAATATGGTAAATTTTTTTTTTCTATATCCTTCAAATTTAAAGTTAATGATTAATACTAGTGAGAAATCCCACATTGATTGGGAATGGAATTGGTTATGAATACCTTTTTAATTAACTTTTGTGGCAAGAGAAACCTAATATCACTTGGTGGAATCACGATAAATGGTATTAGAGCTCCAGTTTAAAAGGGTTACTTCTCATGTAAACTCTGGTTTGGTCTTGGGCTTTAGGGTTCTTGTGTTGGAGCATTGGGGGTATGGGTATGTAAAGTTACTCCCCATAAACTCATATTTTAAATGAGAGAGACTTAATATCACTTTATAGAACCACAAGTGGCATCAGAGTCCAAGGTTAAGAGGGCTAATCCTCACGTAAGCTCAGGTTTAGTCTTGGCCTTTGGCCGGTCCTTTGTTGGAGCAATGGGGTATAGATATATAAGGTTACTCCTCATATAAACTTAGGTTTGATCTTGGCCTTTGAGCAGTCCATTGTTGGACCGATGGGAGTATGAGTATATAAGGTTATTTCCTGTAAACTCAAGTCATGTGTGATTAAGAGAGGATTGTTAAAAATCGTACATTGATTGAAAACAGAATTGAGTATATGGCTACATTAGATTACTCCCCGTGTAAGTGCAGGTTTGATCTTGGCCTTTGGGGGGTTCTACATTGAGACCAATGATTCAATATGTGACTCGAAGAGGATTGTTAAGAATTCCATATGGATTTGAAATAAGTCTATAAGTGTGAGTGAAAATCTCAATTATTGAACTAACTTTCGGGGTTAGATTAGAGTCACCAAATAATACTCTATAGAGCCCTAACAGTATTGTTGTTCTTCATATCGATTCTTTTGATTGTCTATTTATTGATGATCACCAAAATCTTTTGCAGGCTTAATGAATGCAAACAATCCATGTTGTACAACATGGGGGAATGGGGATTCAAAGTGCATTCCACTTCTGAAGCCATGTCCTAAGGCAGATAAATTCTACTTTTGGGATGGTTTTCATCCTACAGAATCTGTGCATTCACTCATAGCCTCCGCTTGTACCAATAATGCATCAGTTTGCATTCCTCTTACTTTAAAGGACCTCGTTAATATGTGATCAGAAAATGTGTTCATATATATATATATATATAAAAGCAGTTTGTTTACTTATCTCCTAACAATCAATGCAATCCTTACTGAATATTCATATTTTCTTTGCCATGCATCCATGGCTGGATTTGGTTCAAGTCGTCCCCGATACAAAGAGCCCCGGTACACAAAAGGCCATTGGTATATGATAATTGTTGTATCCTAATTCAGCGGTGGCTAAAGTCTTATATTCCAGTTCTGATGGCCTTGCAATATTTATGTGTACCTTGGTCGGCTGGCATGACTTGGGCTAAAAAAGTCCAACCTGTATGGCCAGGAAAATTGTAGACCATCCCAAGGGCCACTATTAAAGTGGGCTATGCCAATGCCCATTATTAAGGTGGGCAAAGCCGAGAGTTCGTATAATCATTTCTAATAGGTTAACTCTAAAACGCACAGATCAATCCACAAAAAGGCTCACAAATGCACGACTCAGGGGATCATAAGTCATGCTCCAAGCCGTGTTTTTAGATGGGTTTGATCAGCTTGCAAAGATCATATTTCTTAAACCTTGGCCAGACATGACCCGACCCATGATAGGTTCGTAGGGGCAATAACAATTCCCAAATCAAGATTAAATAATGACAATTCAATTTTAATTTCTAACCAACAAAAAGGTACGATTAAATTTAATTTAAACCTTAAAATCAAATAATACCCAATTTAAGGGTAATTCAAATTTAAAATTTCATTCAAACTCTGTTAAAAAAACAATTTCACTTTTAATTTAATTCAATTTGACTGAAACTTTAATATTTAAAATTAACTCATTTTATGAAAATAAAAGCAATTTTTGAATTTGAATACGAGGCTGACTAACTCAAATTCAATCCAACTAGATAAGGTTACTTGCTTGGTGCATTTAAGGTGCCCACCGCCAAGTCGATGCTCCAATAAATCTTGCCCAAATAATAAGAAACTACACCATAATTCCTTCTATTATTGAAAGCTCACATTAAAAAAAAGGACTTGAAAATAATGTTAGTCAAACCAACCCACCAATTAAAGTGTAACATAATAAATCAGCATTTATTTACCATTTAAAGAACCATTTTATTTGTCTTTATCAAGTTAGGAGGGTGGCAACTTCCTTCCCTCTTCCGTTCATTAAAAGAACCCAATTTAATTATCATTAATAGAATTAGATTCGAATCGAATTAAATTTAAGTTTGACTCAATTTATATATAACAGAGTTTGAGTTCGAGCTCGAGCTCATAGAAGCCAAGTTCGAATTTGACTTAACTTATTTCGAGCTCGAATTTTTAACTATTTTTTTTATTAAAATGATGTCGTTTTAATACAAATTAGTCAAAACGACATCGTTTTGTGTTAACATTTTTAATTGAAAATTTTGACAAATAACTCGAGCTTGATCGAGCTTTTATAAGACTGATTCGTTTGGAACTCGTTCAAACCAAATTCAAGCTCAAACTTGAATAGATTCGGTTCGAATCTAACCTTAAACATCAATATAATATATATCTTTGACTTCGAAAATTGAATAATACTCATTTATTCATACAAATTAATATATTTTATCCCATAATTTATATCTAATCTTAATGTTATTCTTTTTATATTTATAATTAAAAATTTTACAATCCAAAAAATACTCATAGTTTTACTAGAATAATTTATAATTTTATAGTAATAAAATGGGAGAAGACGGAATCTGTGTCGTTAGTATCACTGTGCGTGACGGAGCTGCCCATACACGACACGGCAATTTTCAGCCATTGCGCGCAACTTTCAAATCTCACGACAAAAAAAAAAGCTGGCAGTTTTATTTTTTTATTTTTTTAAAAAAACAAAAAAAGTGAAAACACATTCTTTGACTTTGTCCTCAAGGGACACGTGCCATTCCATCACTAAAATCCCGTTCTTCATCGACAAAACAATTACAATCACCAATCACAGACTCGTCACTTTAGTTTTACGTCACACGTGTTTCCTCAAACCCTTCGTTTTTTTCTTTCGCTTTCTCGCCTTCCAAACAGTTGCTAAACCCCACCTCTGTTTACATTTTGTTTTTTTGGGTCTAGATTTTTTACAATGTATTGACCGAATAGTGTCGAAGTGGAATTAGAGTTTGAGTTTTGTAGTTTTTTGTTTTGGAATGGGGGGCATGACGTCTTCGATGGCGGCGAAGTTCGCTTTCTTTCCGCCGAGTCCGCCGTCGTATGAGATAGTTACGGGAGCGGGGGACGATTTGACCGGGAAGCTGGTGATGTCGGGGGTGGTCATGAGGGAGAACGTTGACATTTTAAAGCTGGATACGAAGAGAGGGAATCAGGTGGTGGCGGTTTATATTAAGAACCCTGCGGCTCAGTTGACTTTGTTGTACTCGCACGGTAACGCTGCTGATCTGGGTCAAATGTACGAGTTGTTTTATGAACTCAGTGTCCATCTTCGAGTTAATTTGATGGGGTCAGTATGCTTGTAATTTTATTTTTTATGTATTTTATGTGAAGGATTAGGGTTTTGTGTGTGTGAAGTTATTGAATTTGTGTTGGTTTATGCAGGTACGATTATTCTGGGTATGGCCAATCAACTGGGAAGGTAATCTTTTATAGTTCTTGTTATGTTTGGTTGCTGAGAAACTCTGAGAAAATTGGAGAGATTAGAATTTTGGGACTTTTGATCCTTTTATTGAGCTTGCATTAGCTTTCACATACTTGTTAAGGATTTTCTGTTTTCTTCTTTCTTGTTTACTCGAGTATTTTGGCAACTAACTGAAGTGCTAGATTCGATTTAATTTTTGGCTATTATTCTATGTTCCGAACAGCCAAGTGAGCAAAATACTTATTGTGATATAGAAGCAGTGTATAGATGCCTTGAAGAAAAGTATGGGGTGAAGGAGGAAGAGGTTATCTTATATGGGCAATCAGTTGGGAGTGGACCCACTATAGATCTGGCAACTCGGCTACAGAGATTGAGGGCTGTAATTCTACACAGTCCAATCGTGTCTGGCATTCGTGTTCTGTATCAAGTGAAGCGAACCTACTGGTTTGATATATTTAAGGTGTTTTTCTGCTGTATGATGCAATCTTTCTGAAGTTTGAGGTCTTTAATTATTTGATTTGTCTGGAAATAACTCATTTTATTGATTATGTTGTTTATACTACAGAATATTGACAAAATACCATTTGTGAATTGTCCAGTTCTAATCATTCATGTAAGTATTTCTTCACTGTTATGTGATAGTTTAAACTAGTAGGTTTGGATCATGAACAAATGTTTTTAATGTGATTGTTGGAATTTAATGATGTGCGCCTATAAATTTTCTCAATCTGCTTGAATTGTGGAAGCTTTTTTTCATTATCTTGAAATGATCAAGGTTTTATAGCATGGATATTATAAACATGTGGAACTCAGATATTAGAGTCACGTGGTCACCTACTGGTGATATTTTGGGCAAATGTAAATACTGAAATGGAGATGAAAATTTCATAGTTTTGTTTAGATATATATTCTACATGAGAAGTAAATTCTCTTCTAAGGAGGTGAATCCTACTGATCACATGTTGATTAAGATCACCAGCAGTACCATCAAATGTTTAACTGGTAACTCAACCTTATTCTGGAATTCTTGTTTAATTTTTATCTGGGTGGCCTCAAGCCTCATAAAGGTGATGAAGAATTCAGGTTGATCACCAACTCTAACAAGTTTAATCATCTTGTGTTATGATGTTGTATTTTTAAATAGCCATTCAATCAGTTTTTAAGGCGATGCCTTCATTATGTCATCACATTCACCAATATTTGCTGCTTTCTGACTTTGCATGCCACTTGCAGGGAACTGCTGATGATGTTGTTGATTGGTCCCATGGTAAGCAGCTTTGGGATCTCTGTAAACAGAAGTATGAGCCACTGTGGATTAAAGGAGGGAATCATTGTGATTTGGAGCTTTACCCACAATACATCAAGCATCTCAAGAAATTCATATCAGCCATTCAGAAATCACATTTGAGAAATGGATCCGGACTTGTTATGGAGCAACCAGGGAATCCTCGGAAGAGCACAGATTTTAGAGATACATCCACACCAATTACAGATCAGAGAGAGAAATGTAGACCAAGTACTGACCAAGGAGAAAGACCAAGAGTAAGCATTGACCATATAGAGAAATCAAGAGCCAGTGTTGGTGGGAGAGAGAAATCAAGAACCAGCGTTGGTAGGAGAGAGAAACCAAGGGAGAGTGTGGATCTCCCTGAGAAAACTGTTATTGGGACAGAGTTGCCAGAGAAAGCCAGGAACAGCATTGACCGGTCAGATAATTTAACTGGCTAAGAGTGTTTTGATTCTTTCTTCTCCTGCTTCTTTAAGCAATTGTGTCAACATATAGTCATAGAGTAGTGCACTTCTTACTACAGCATGGTTTCCTGACTGTTGGAACTGAATTTTTGTGGCAGGTTAGGAGGCATGATGAAATCGGTTAGACTATGCAGTATTGATTGTTTTAAGCCTACAGCAACAAGAGTCTAGAAAGGGAGAAAGGTCAATCGAAAAACTGCAGTTGTAATATGCTTCTCGTTTATTTATTTGATTGGTCAGTGGGGCTGTCTCGGTGATAGGAAAAATATCTCATTGTTTTTTTATATACTTTTTCAGATAAAAATAGGAAATTAATTTGATCAAGCTAATTATGTATCTCAATTTATTGTCTTTCCAAGTTGATAAATCTTGCCACCTTGATCCATTTTTTATTTTGAATGGACCTGATTACAATATAAAAGTGGACATTGATGGAGTCTCGAATCTAGATTGGCCATGTCCCTCCAGAAAGCAAATCCTTAATGTCAGGTTTTTCTGTCAGTATCGGTTCCAAATGAGGTGACTACTTAGCTCGATAAGAAAATATCCTGCACCCAAGTCGGCTTGGGAGTAGGAACCAGAAAGCCAGATTTTGCAGTAGTACACTGATTACTTTTGCTAGTATTTACTCTGTAATGGACTTTTGAGATAGCATTTCAGTTCTGATTATGGCTATTGTCTGTAAATATGTGAGTGTGGTTGAAGCTTATTTGTATGCTGCTACTAAATCAAATCAATAAAATATTCCAGAAGGAAGGCTTGAGTTCACTGACAGCCCTCTTCAGGAAGTTTTGTCCTTCACTTTTATTTTATTACCTTAGAAATTATCTTGGGAGCTATTCTAGCTTCTAAAGTAGAAATGGGGATGGCTTCTTGCCATGAATTTGGTTGATATATTGGTGGCTACTTTTATATAATACATATATATATATATATAATTATATTCTATGGATCCTAAAAATCAATATAGTTATTATTTACATATTTTTTTTCAGCTATTTAACGTGTAAACAAGTAAATAATAGAATTTTTTAAGCAGTGAACTCACTCTTCTTGAGTTGAATCGATTCTGAATTTATTTAAAAAGAAATTATATATTTTTAAGGGAGAATGACTATTTCCCACCTAACTTTTGATGCGTTTTCAAAATGTCATCTACGACGGATGAAAATCCACTTTTCTCACCTATGAGCCGTTAATATGGATGGTATCTGTTTGTATAAGGATAAAATGTCCATTTTACCCTTGTTAGATGAAATGACAAAAATACCCCTCAATTTAGTCTACACAATTTATCCCAAAATCGATGTGAGGGTTTTACTATTCACCCTCCTTAGGTTTTAGAAACTAACATTTCATCTTACCTAAAGTTTTTAAATTTTGAAAATTAACATTTTTATCCCCAAACTTAGGGTTTCCATATTTTTCAAAATACAGTCGCCCTTCATAACTTTCAAAACTAGCAGTTTCACCCTCATTCTTCAACTTCATCTTCCGACGTCGTCATTGGCCTCCTCCTTCTCCTGGTGCGACGACGGTGGTGCGATGAAGAGATCTTCATCTCCTCATCGCACGATGTGACGAAGAGGTCTCTCTTCGTCGCTCCACCCAGACGACGAAGGACGACTCTTCGCCGTCCTTCATCGCTCGTCGCGTCGTCCTTTGTAGTCAGAGATGGTAGATCGATCGATTGCGTCAGCTGTCGGTGGTGGCCGGAGAAGGAAACAAACCCTAGGAGTGAAATCTAAACTTTTCAAATTTTGAGGATGGGTTAGTTATTAATTTTTTAAACCTGGAGGGGGGAAACGGTAAAATTTTAAAATTTTAAGGTTTTAAAAGTAAATGACAATTTTGCCTATGTCCCTAACTGAAAAATTAGACGACAGTTTAGTCATAAGTGAAAAAAGTGAATTTTCATCTGTCGTGGGTGGCATTTTGAAAACGCATCAAAAGTTAGATGAGAAATAGTCCTTCTCCCTATTTTTAAAATAATTATCAAAAGATAATTTTAAAATATAAATTTATATTCACGGTTTATTTTTCCATAAAACTCATTAACCTAATATAAGTAGAGATATTATTATTATTATTATTATGGAATTTGATTAAAAAATAGTTTCAACTTTATGTATGGTATAAACTAATTCGAATTTTTAATCAAAATATTTGCATTAGCCTAAAACTCAGCATATGAAATTGAGTTAAATACTAGGCGTGGGATCAAATTGTTCAAATCCATACTTAAATTCGACTTTAAATAGTTTTTATCAAATTAATTAGTATAATAAATTTTATTAATTTATATATAAAACAATGTATCTTTTTATTAAAAAATTTCAATTGTGCTATATGATTATTATTATTTTAATATATTTATATTTTATAAAAATATTATAAGTATTTATTTTGAGTATATAAATAAATACCTATTTTATAATAATATTTTATTTTTAATTTTTAATTATTTAATTTTTTTAATAACACATATAATATTTATTTATTTATATATTCAAACTTATTATACATAATTTTATTGTATCTTCTTAACACCATCTAGAGAAATCTTTCAAGTTTCGTCTCAATCAAATTTAAATCATGTGGAATCCCAGAAGAATTGAAAATCACACAGGAATCCCATCCTTTTCATTTCTTTTATGTAGACATTGACAAAAATCTGAACCAAGTATGAACTGGTAGATAAAAGGCCAAACCATAAAACGAAGATTTAAGCAGGGTTTAACTTTAAGGCCGCCAGTTTTACTTCTTCTTCTCTATGATACCGGGCCATTTCATTTCATCCGCAACTTCTTTTCAACTTATATTCCATCATTTATTCTCCAAAAACAATTTTTCCTAGTAATTGATGTCCAATACCAAAACCCCTATATCCTCTGCCCACAAATTTCATACTTCGGGTCTCTGTAATAACAGTAAACCTGTACTTCTTTATCACAACCCAGAAAATATTTCCTCAGTTATGTGGAGAAACGTTGCTAGGCAAGCAATTTTGAGATCTTCCCTTTATTGCGGAAAACCCTTTTCACGTGCTTACAGCTTTCTGGGGTTTTCTCAAGACTCGATTTTTCGTGAAAAGTGCCAATTTGGATGTTTGGAGCTGGGTTCGAGTCGGGTTAGTGAGATTCTTGGTCGTGAGGATTATTTGAGGAGGCCATGTTATGAAGTTTTTAAGAATGATGATTGGGGTAATGGGTTGTGTTTAAGAGGGTATGCCAGTGTAGCCGAGGCTGTTTCTTCAACTGATGTTGAAGAAGATGTGTCAGTTGTTGATAAAATTCAGGAGTTGGTGCAAGAAATGAAGAAAGAAGAGCATAAAGAGGAAGTGAATAGTAAGAGAAAAAGTAAAAATTTTGGGCGAGGAATGGGGTCGACAAAGTATCAAATGCTTAGGAGAAGGCAAGTGAAGATTGAAACTGAGGCATGGGAACAAGCAGCCAAAGAATATACGGAGCTTCTGAGGGATATGTGTGAGAAAAAACTGGCGCCAAATTTGCCATATATGAAGTCATTGTTTTTGGGATGGTTTGAACCAATGAGGGACGCTATTGTCAAGGAACAAGAAAGTTTTCGAACAGGGAAAAATAGATTGGCGCACGCTCCATATTTTGATCAGTTGCCAGCTGATAAGATGGCGGTTATTACAATGCATAAATTAATGGGGCTGTTGATGACTGGAGGTGATCATGGGCAAACTCGAGTTGTACCAGCTGCTTGCATGATTGGTGATGCTATTGAGCAGGAGGTGGGTGAGATTTAGTGTTGTATTCAATATCTGGCTCTCTTGATTTTAATCCTTGTAGTTGTCAGTCTTGTTTAAGTATGATTGAGTATGATTCTTATAGGCCTATGTAAACATGGGCATGAATGTTCCATGGTAAAACTTGATATTTTCTAGCTTTGTGTCAACATAGCGCATTGTGTTTAGGCATGCTATTCTGGCCTCTCACTCCTTTTATTCTTTTTATCTGAGTGCTGATGTAACATTGTTTCCTCAGGTTAGAATTCACAAGTTTTTGGAGAAAACAAAAAAGAAAAAAGTCAATAAAAATACTGAAGTGGCAAGGGGAGAATCTGCTGCTGCTATTACTGAAATGAAGAAATTGAGAAAAATGGTTACCAATTTGATTAAGAAACAAAAGCTTCCTGCAGTGAGGCAGATAGTTAAGGAACAAGATGATTTTAAACCGTGGGCCCTTGATGTGAAGGCTAAGGTTTCCATGCTCTCTTACAATGTCTAGTATGATTTGCATATTATTTGATTATATGCTTCTTAAATTTATGCTAGTTGGTCCTGCACTTTCCAGGTTGGAAGCCGCCTGATTGAGTTGTTGATGGAAACAGCTTATATACAACCTGCAGCTAATCAGTTTGCTGATAGTCCACCTGATATTCGACCTGCATTTGTGCATACAATAAGAATAAAAGGAAACAAGTGAGTGATCATGCCTCACCATCCCTTAGACAGATATAGTTGTCTGGTTTCACTCAAACTGGTGCTTTTGGCTTTTCTCTGAACAGGGCCAATAGCAAAAAATTTGGTGTTATTGAATGTGACCCATTAGTTCACAAAGGGCTGGCAAAAATTGTGAGTGAATCCTGCCATTATTGTAGTTCATTATTCTGGAGATATTGGGTTTTCCTGTCCTCAAAATTTTGTAGTTGTTATTTTTCTTTGCATCATTTTTTCATGCATGAGGAACTATAAGAAGTTTTTTCTTCAACAGGCAAGGCATACGGTGATTCCTTATATGCCAATGTTGGTGCCTCCAGTCAAGTGGACAGGGTACGGTATCTTAAATTTATGTTGCCAGTTTTGCTTCCTTTTCTCTTATCTACCTTTCAACTTTTTGCATTGCTTTTAGAGTTTATTAAAACTTTACCGAGCTTGGTGACTAAATATACTTACATAAACCTAAGTGCTTGGTCAATTGAAATTGAATCTTTCTTCTAATGATCAGGCATTAAGTAGTAAATCCAAAGACAGAAACCAGATAAGTTGGAAGTTCAGTATATATCTTCATAATGGAGGTCAAACATAGCTTTTAAAAAGTTCACCATGCTTTTTAGAAATCTGTATAAACAGCTTGTCAGGCCAATTTTTCCAGTTTGCATGGTTTACCCTTAATTTTTTGCCCCATATATTTATATCCCTTCCAGTTATGATAAAGGAGCACACTTGTTTTTTCCATCCTATGTTATGCGAGTACATGGAGTTCGACAACAACGTGAAGCAGTTAAGAGGGCCCCCAGGAAGCAACTACAACCAATTTATGAGGTTTGGAAAATAGTTAGATTTGCTGTATAATTGTTTTTATATTTTATTCTATTTGATCTGCAGAATCTACTTTAGAAAGAATGCTTAAATGTAATAATTTGTCTAAAAAACTATTCAGGCCTTAGATACGCTTGGAAATACCAAATGGAGGGTAAATAAGAGGGTCCTTAGTGTCATAGATAGAATTTGGAGTAGTGGAGGCCGTCTTGCTGATTTGGTGGATCGTAATGATGTGAGTTACTCCATTTGTTTTATCCTTTATTTTTCCTGTTCAATATCTTTTATGAGGTCAGTTTGATTGACTCATAGCTGACAACTTCAACATGGCAGATTCCTTTACCAGAGAAGCCAGATACAGAAGATGAAACACTGCTTAGGAAATGGAAGTGGAATGTCAAATCTGTGAAGAAGGAGAATAAGGAGAGACATTCTCAACGTTGTGACATTGAACTTAAACTTTCAGTAAGATCATATCCCTTAATCTATGGCAATAATCAATAGCATTTCCTCATAGGATTTATGTGAACTTTATTCAACGGGGGAGCAGGTAGCTCGGAAAATGAAAGACGAAGAAGGTTTTTATTACCCACACAACCTGGATTTTCGAGGTCGTGCATACCCCATTCATCCATATTTGAATCATCTTGGTTCAGATCTGTGTCGTGGTATTTTGGAGTTTGCAGAGGGACGTCCTCTTGGCAAATCTGGCTTACACTGGTTGAAGATACACCTAGCTAATCTATATGCTAATGGTGTGGACAAATTATCTCATGAAGGTCGATTGACTTTCACTGAGAACCACTTGGATGATATATTTGATTCTGCAGACAGACCTCTGGAAGGAAAACATTGGTGGTTAAAGGCTGAAGATCCATTCCAGTGCTTGGCTGTGTGCATGAATCTTGCCGAAGCTTTGAGAAGCTCTTCTGCTGAGACATTTATATCGCATATTCCTGTTCATCAGGTACCCTTTTCATTTTGTCCCTGGATATGCTCTTTTAACCTTTTTTATATCTTACTAAGAAATTTTCCTTTACTGAATCTTTAGATTTTGGGAGAAAACATGATAAGTTGATGTGGTAGATGTCACATTTATATATTCTGCTTTAAACACAGTCTTTAATCTTCTTTAGAGGAAAGATGGATCATGTGTAAGGGAGTTACCCTGAGTTTAGCCTACAGTTGGTGCATAAAATATCTGTGTGCTATACTCTCTTTCTCGCTTCAGTGTTTGTGTGTGTACTTCTTTTTGTGTGTATTTTCAGTATAAAAAGTTGATGGAATTTGTTTCTTATGCTGGGTTATTCAATTCAAACAAAAAGCTAATGTGTGTTTGTCAACAACCGGAGATGCTGAAATTGTGTTATATGTTGGATTTTTCATTAGAATGTTATGCATTTGATGGATGACAATCATTTGTTCTATCACATTTTTCTTTATAATATCATTATCTCAAATCTATCCACACTATTCATCACGCACTTGTTGGAATCTGGTATATTATTATTGTTGTAGTGCTGAAGTTTTTTTTCCTCTTTGTTTTTTGAAGGATGGTTCCTGCAATGGTTTACAACACTATGCTGCACTTGGAAGAGACAAGGTTGTGGTTTTTCTTCATTTAGCAGTTAGGATTTAAGTTGTTATCTACATATTATTTTGTAAATTTGAAATTCTCTTTCAGTTGGGAGCAGCCGCTGTCAACCTGGTTGCAGGAGAGAAGCCTGCAGATGTTTACTCAGGAATAGCTGCTAGGTAGGCTGTTGTTCTCTTTGTGAAAAATGAATCCTTTAGGTCACAACTTTCCTTATTTTATTGGAATACTGAGATTCAAATGAGTGTTTAAATGTCTTCTCCTTAGCTCCACTGTCTTTAAAGAAAGGAAGAAGAGAGGTAACCATTGATAAGCATGCTTTTGTTGAAATAATTCATTAAGCTTAGGTATATAAAATTTGAAAATTAGAAAGAATATAGTATTAGTGACATAATTAAATTTCGATTTGATGAAGGAAGTCTCCTGAACTCTGGAATTTCTGTTGGAATAGAGGAAGCTTTTAATTTTAGATAAAAGATTGAGCAAAATTTAGAACTAGTTGCTGCAGTGAGCACAAAACCATACCGAGTTTTTTTTTATAACTGTAGTCTTATGGAAACTCTCCATGAGTAGATGCTGAATTCCTGTGGGGTTAAAGCAGGGGGCAAGCCAGCCATAAACTTGTTTGACATTATGTAATTTGTTATGCAAGAGCTTGTTATAATTGTTGGCGTTACAATTGGATATGCAGTGCTGGAAAACCAGAAAAACTGACAATTATATAGTCCTGATAAGAATAACATTATAACCTAACATCTGTACTAAATATACTCTTATTTTTGTTTAGTAGTAGATTCTGCTTAAAAATCCATACGTATAATTTTATTTATAACTAATATATATGGTAGTAGAATACCCATTAAACTTCTAATTGAGTCAGTTAAGGAAGCTATATGATGATAAGAGGCCATATCTTATTTTCAGGGTACTGGATATTGTGCGGAGAGATGCCCAGAAGGATCCTGCTATTTTCCCCAATGCTTTGCACGCAAAGATGTTAGTTAGCCAGGTCTTCAGCCAATTTTTTTCTTTTTCATTAGAATGGTATCATTTAACAGATATATAAGTGGACTATATACTACAATTCATGAGAGAATTACTTGGGAGTGTACACTGCCATTTAAGGTTGATTTGATATGATTTATTTAAATATAGCTTTTCATAAAATTAATCTGTATAAAAAATTGTTGTTTATTTAAATAATTATATAAATATAAGAGTTTACTGGTAATTAATTGATAAAATTTTATTTTAAAGAAAGTATAATTTTAATTCTTGAAAAGTATCAGTTATCTTTGACATTTCAATTTTTTTCTTAAATAAAAATGCCTCAGAAACCAATGGATAAGTCTTGTCACTGGTAGTTGATTCTGATGTCTGGACATCATCTAGGTGGATAGGAAACTAGTAAAGCAGACAGTGATGACATCAGTATACGGGGTGACTTACATTGGTGCTCGTGAGCAAATCAAGAGAAGGCTGAAGGAACGTAGTGCGATTGTGGATGATACAGAGGCATTTGGTGCTTCTTGTTATGCTGCAAAGGTAACACAAGCACTCTTTTTGTTCTACTTGCCTTTAATACTCAGATTTCAGGTGCTTGCTCTAGGAAATCCCATGAGTGTCTGTTCTTGTGAAGATTTTATCTTTAATGGCAAGATTGGACATTTCTCCTTGAACAGGTAACTTTAACTGCTTTAGAAGAGATGTTTGAGGCTGCACGTGCTATCATGAACTGGCTTGGTGAATGTGCAAAGGTGTCTTACTTTTAATGTCTATAGCACACTAGTTTGAAATATGCTAGGTAATCACACTATGAAGTATGATTACAAATCTTTATTTGTTGCAGGTTATTGCATCTGAAAATGAGCCAGTAAGGTGGACAACCCCACTTGGCCTTCCTGTTGTCCAACCTTACCGAAAATTAGGGAAGCATTCTGTAAGTATTTGATAACATCACTAATATTCTAATCACCTTTGTGAAGACTTGAAAACACGTTGAGTCACCTTCTTCAAAAATTTGATTCAGGTCAAAACTTCCCTTCAGATTTTAACTCTACGACGTGAAACTGATCAGGTATGTGCCTTTGTTGTCTGTTTTCCTTCTGGTAACCATGAGACAAAATCTTTTTTTCTTTCTTTATCTTGTTGATGAGTTATTTATTTTATTTAATGAATATTGTTGAGTGGTGTTGTTTCTATGCCTAGAACACTTAAATATGAAATTCTATGAAAACCTGCTTTTGGCACCGAAAAAGTGGTTCTGTTCTTGGATCTCAGCTTCTACTGGGACAATCATGATATTCTGTAGTGTGATTTGATTTCATCAATTTCTAGGATTTTACATGAGATCAACGTTAAAATCTCTAGTATGTAATTTTCTTAGCCAAATCTCAAACAATGTTGGTTCTTTTTCTTTCATAGGTCATGGTCAGGCGACAAAGGACAGCGTTCCCACCAAATTTTGTCCACTCCCTGGATAGTTCTCATATGATGATGACTGCTGTTGCCTGCAGAAATGCAGGCTTAAATTTTGCAGGTGCTTTTTCATTGTGTTTGCTGTCATTTAGCTACTTAATTTCTAAACTTCTTATTGTTGTATAATGGTATATAATTACAGGCGTTCATGATTCATATTGGACGCATGCATGTGATGTTGATGAAATGAACAGGATTCTTAGAGAAAAGTTTGTTGAACTTTATGAAAAACCGATACTAGAGAATGTAAGTATCTTCACCTCGTAATCTTAATGAAATTATTTAAATAGAAAACTTGTCCATTGTCAGATATTATCATTTACCAATCCAACTTATTTTTGTCCTAGTTCTGCATTTTCGGCTGGTCGGCTATTCTTTTTAAATGAAAAATAGAAAAAAGTATACTTGTGTATTTAGGCAGTAGGCTTCGGTAACCTGATGGTACCTGCATTTCTTTAATTAATCATTGTTTTTCAAGGCAAAGTAGACATGATATCAGATTTGCAAATATTCAATAACCTCGGAACCAAAAATAAATACATAAAAGACCAAAGGAGTGTGAATATTGTGGTCTCTCTTCTTTCAGAGTGGTAGTAATGTAAATTATTGTTTGTTTTGTGCATAGTTATTGGAGAGCTTTCAGCATTCATTTCCTACATTGTCGTTTCCCCCATTACCGGAGAGGGGAGATTTTGATCTAAGAGATGTTTTGGAGTCGCCCTATTTCTTCAATTGATTGCATAGAAGAGCCTCTCCCTTTTCTGACATGAGAGTAATCCCTTTTTAATCTCTGGCATGTAGCACAAGATTCAGGGAAGAAAACTTGTTCTATCAGAATACATGGCAGGTCTTGGAAACTCGCCTGTATATATATTGAAAACAGCATCAACAAGATCACTGTACAGCATTGTATATCTTCGCTTGGTCTTAAACTCAGATATTCTGATGGCCCTGTGCAGTCAACATAAATTCCAGTTTCACAGAGCAGTCACATATTCAGTAGAAAGCTGAGAGTTCAAACCACTAAGATACTTGAAGCGGCTTGTTGACAGTTGATTTTATAGATTCACTTAGGGGATGTAGGCAGTTGCAGCTGATCTGAACGGAGGGATAATGGTTGCTTCTTTGTTAGTCGCTGCCGCCATCGGTTCTAGAGAATATGCTGATGTAGAAATGCAGTAGTTTGACTGCTCTCTGTAATGGCATTGTTAATTACAGGGTAAATTAATTCATCTTGTTCAAAAGTTATGTCATACAATTAAGAAAGAAAGAAATGTGAAGATGAGATATATATTGCAAGGTTTGTGCTACATAGAGTTTCCAGCCTTCTGAACAATGCCTTAGTGTGATCTCAAATCTTTCTTTTGCAATTGGCTGATATTGCTACACCTTAGCTTCAGTCAGAACAAGGGGGTCAAGTTATTTACGGCTAAAAAATGAGAATTATATTTGAACCGAGCTCGAGTTTACCATGTTTGGTTTGGTGAACTTGCTATATCAATAAACACAAACAATTTAAAATCTTATAATTACAATTTTTTTTCATGTAAAATTAAACTTTATTAATAAAAAAAAACTAATAATATAAATTTCACCTTCCATAAATTTTGAAGAAATAAAAAAAAATTATGTTTATAAATCAAAATTAAAAAATTTTACATTTTGTGACTGCATTTTACAATCCAGTATTGCCATTGACGAAGCCATGAGCGAAGGCAATCGAGACTGACAAAGACGTGTGAAAAAGATTGGAGAGAGAACAAGCCAAGCCGTGGAAGGAGACTGCAGCATGATGGCATCGATTTTCAATTTAAATGACCGAATGTTTAATCGGCAAGGAAACAACAATATGATTGCAAGAATGAACCAGAAATGAAGATATTGAGTCTGAGAGTTTGAAAGTAGAATCAGTGCTAGAGAAGAGATGAACATGGAAGTGAGGGTGGAAAAGAGTACAGTTGTAATGTATATTTGATTCCTAAAAGTTTCTTTTTTTTTAATTATTAATTTAGAGTTTAAAGATAATTTAAATACCGTAACAGGTTGATCCATCATTCAGTCCGGGCCAGGCTTCACCGCCGCGACGCGACAGCACTTGAGCAACCTGGAATTCGCCATCTCGGCGACTCCTTCCAAAAAGTCGCAAAATTTATTTACATGAAAAAAAAAAAATAACGACATTTCATTGGAACTAGACTGTACAGAATCATTTCAAGACAACCTTAGAAGCTCAATTCTGAAGACAAAGGTGGATGTTGACGCTGATAAACACTCCGCATTTTTGCTTCTAGCAAACAAACATATTCATCAAGCATCGAAATCACGGCTTCTAATTGCGTGACTTGCTGCTCGATTGCATCAATCTGTTGAACATACTCATCAAAGCTTCTGCTTTTCAGCTTCAACTGCTCCACAAAAACTCTTAATCCAGAAGCCACATCGCCGAATCCTTTGAACTCATCCGCCACTTTCAGATTCATCATCTTCAAAAGTTCTAAAGTATCGTTCGTCTCCTACAGCAGCAATATTGACGTATTTAATTAGGGTTTGGATTTCCTGTAAATATATCTTTTTTACAGTTAGATTGACATCTGACCTGGATTTCAGATTTGACCATGGTGGATATGCTGGTGAAGAGAACATTCAATGACTTTCCCAGCTCGTCTCCTGCCTTGGACTCAGCCTCCTCCTTCGCTGCCATGCTGAATGAGTAAATCAGTTGAATGTTTCGAAGAACGGCCTGTTTCTTCTCATGGTGTATAACGGCGTCGTTTAATTTAACATTAAGTGGGTAAAATACCTTAATAATTTATTATTAATTATTAATATTATTAAAATTATTTGTTAGTATAATAAGTTTAATATATATATATATATATAAAAACAATCATATCACTTATATATATATATATATATATATATATATATATATATATATATATATTATTTAATAATATAAACAATTTATATAAACTATCAATTTACAAATAAAATCAATATTATGAATATTCATATCAATAGTGAAAAAATATTAAGGAGATTAATAATGATCAATTATTTATTATCTCGTGTTCCAAATTTATGAGTAAAATTTTAAAAATATAAACACAATTTGAAATTATCAAAGGTTTTTCACTTAGCCAACTAACAAAAAGTTCAAATTCAAATAAAAAACTAAACTTTAGTCGTTCAAGATTGAGCTCAACTTGACAATAATCAAACAGAATCTGGCTTGACACAAACCGAATCACGACCATCTCGATTTGTTTACACCCGTGCCGACAATCACTCAACAAAACTATACAATCATCATCATATGAGTAACAGGGGGAATGAAGGAAAGTGCGATAGAAATATAAATTATACAATTGTACTTGTACAAACAACAAACCAAATACATCATCAAGCATCAAACAACACAATGGTCTGACACAGGAGGGTATACAGACCTCTACTAACACACTCCTTTTAACGAACTAACTTTCTACATCAGGATGACAGTTCTGATTAAATTACAGTTTAAACTAACCTCCATAGAAAACCTGAATTTTCTGCTGGGATTTTTGCCCATGTCAATATCCTATTGAAAATATGACCATACCTCTCCGTCCACCTGGTTCGGAGGAGTAAGATGATAGATCATTCACGCGGTGATGGGTTCTTTTTAAATAAGGCATAGGCATCACTGTATATGGCCACTAAATTTGAGAATACAGCAAGAACAATCATGAAAACACCAAGGATCTTGTCCTTCTTTGTTGCTATGTGGTGACGATCCCTGAAATGGCAGAAGGAAAATTCAGAGAACATAAAACCAGGGTTTTAAATGTAATGAAGAATTAAAGCAAAAACTATTTTTTTCATTTATTTGCACACCAGTTTCCCAAAGTTCAAGTAAGCATAAAACTTGTATATCATAGCTAAACAAAAAACTACACAGCCCTTTAGCCTGCATCTTCCTCCAAGTTATTTCTATAAAATTTCATAGAGATTCTACATCTTATGTTTGGAAACAATATTTTTAGTTTTTTTTCTCAAGGAAACTCAGGCCAACAAATTTGCCATATTGCACAGGTGACCCTTAAAATAATTAAACATGGAAAACTTATGCCAAACCTAGTCTTCAAGAAGTTAAAAACGAACTTTCAATTTCACAGTCAAAAATTCACCTGAGAGTAATGGCAGCAGGAAAAATGAAACCAATGCAGACTGCAGCAGTTGCTCCAGTGAATTGAAAAGCGTCCCAGATGCTGGGGATGAAATTTGCACCCAAGAAGATGGCAGCAATGAGCCCGATGGTGATCAGTATAAACCTAACATTAGACAAAACTAGAGGCCTAGCTGAGGGAAAGAAGAGGCCATCCATGTTGAGCCGCAATGGATAGAAGACAATGGGAAATACAAGCATGAGGTGAGCAGCATAACTAACACGAACTGCATCATTAAGCAGGGAGCTGTAGGGAATGCCAAGGTCAGTGTCAAAGTTTGCAAGCACATCATCAAGAGTATTGTCACCAAATAGAAGGAACCCAAAGAAACTTGTTGTTATGTACACAGTTGAGCACAAAGCAAGCGCTGTACGCACAACTCCTTTAATCTGAGTAGAATCCTCAAGTTCATTATCTATGCTGTGAACTGTAAGATAAGTGTACAAGAGATCAGTGCTACAAATAAAGCACTTACCCATTTGGTTAATGGGAAACAGCACTTTAAATTGAGAGTAATACAATCCTCCTGAAGGAAGTTTAAACTAAGCTAGGCCTTTGAAGAAAGAAACCCCATAGACATTTTAAATTTCTCAAGTCTATTTTAACCTAGTAAAATTTAAAAAAAGTCTTACTCATTATACATAACAGTAAAATCATGATAAAAGAAACTACAAAATAATCAATCCAGAGGAAGGGAAAACATAAATCAGAGTTAGATATAGAAGTCATTGCAATTTGCAAAAATATACATGCCTAGAAACAAATGACGTTATATACGGGTTGCTTTGATTTGGTGCCCAACCCAATAGGTTAAAGGGTGGTCACCCCTGGGGGTTTTGACACTCATTATAGTATAAGATCCACTTCTGTAACTCAGTCTCATTATCAATATTAATTCATATTCTATAGTTTTTCTTATCAATAATTGATAAACATGATGAAAACCAAATTGGTCCTTCTACTCAAACTTTATCAGATTTCAACAACTAACAGGTTCCAGGCATGCCAATGTCATACAAGTAATCAGCTTGCTTACCATTGTAGTGGCAGATGAAAGCTGTGACCAGAACTGGAACTACAGTGAAGAGCTTAAAGACAGATGTCAAATCAGTTACATCAGGCAGTAATCTGGGCATTTGTATCCCTCCACTGATCAACTTCACAATTGAAATGCCCACAGTGATTACAAGAAACACAACAGCCAATGCAACTGATAAGGCAGATGTGAACTTTAAAGAATCTGCAACCACAAAATTGCACATGTCATCAGTGAGAGTTCAACAAAGTGGATGGCCAAGGCTAAAAATTTATGAATAAATTGAACATCATCATCAACTTGAATTTTACAGTGAACTGAATAGATGCATAAGATTCTGATGATCCCAGGCATTGTAAACAACAAAAATATTAAATTCAATGCTCCCACATATACCAATAATTCGTAAAATTTATGCATGTCACTATTAATTCATTAAATAATAAATAGTGTTTTATAAGGGGATCAATTTATAATACAACTAAACAATCAGATGAAGATCATCTCAATTTACCCAATAGTTTTCAGCATGTGGCAATAAGGACCCAGCAGTAACACCTTTCAATTAATAGAGAATTCCTTTACAAAGAACATTCAATATAACAACTGCACAAATGCAGAGAAACTATGGGGTGGGCAAAAACAAATAGACAATGAAATTTCACCACAAGCTCTAAGAACTTGGTGTCAAATGTAAATCTAACTTAAAGGAGGCCCAAAGGCTGTGTTTCTATATTGCCAAAAAGCAGTACATAATACTGAAATTCAAACATAATAAAAAAAATTTTCAAATGTAAGCATGTACAGTCTAAAGGATGTTTTTCCTGTATCAGCATCACTAAATTAAGAAAAGATACAACAATTTTCATATAAAAAAAAATATGAAACCAGCTTATATGTTAATCCTGTCAATGAAGGTAAGTCAATTACCAATTCTCTTAAAGCATGCCAATGGAGAAAATATGCCAAGTGTTACAATAAGAAGAACAAAAGTACGCCCATTCCACCAGTGATCTCCAAACCATCCTTCAAGAACACCATAATGGTGAACTCCGCTTGAAGATGTTCCAGACAACACATCACCTTCAATAATAATTAATACAACATACTTAGAGTTAGAGCTTTCGATGTATGTGTTAAAATCTTCAAAAAGTTTAACGAGTAAACAAAAAAATCACTCCAAGCAAAATATCAGATCAAAAGCAGAAATGAATATAAAACACCACAAAAACATGATACAAACAATAAAATATAGTCATACCAATGATAATCATGTACACAATGAGTACACCAATGTTGTTGACTAAAACACAAACTTGCAACAAAATCTTCCCCGACTTTCCAAATGCATCACCCATAAGACCACCATAAGAAACCGATTTCCCCGCCCTACTGAACCTAAGCAAAAACTCAATTGAAGCCTCGGTCAATATGGCCATAAAGATAATCAAAGCAATCCCAAGACCAAGACCAAGAACTTTCATGGTAGCAGGCAAGGCCATGATTCCAGCTCCAATAATGGTAGTTGCTAAGTTAAAGACAGCCCCTGTAAAGGAACCTCCATTAAATTCATCAAAACCACCATCTTCCTCCTGCCTTTTGGGCAACAAAGGAGCATTCTCATCAACAGGTTGCTTGCTCCTCCTTGACTTCTTCTCCTTTGGAGAGATGTTTCCAATTGTCATCTTTCAACAACCAAATTTCACAAAATCTCAGACTTCAATTATGTAGTACACCCCAACAATATCTGTGCGCACCAAACACATAATTAGCATCCAATTCATAACCCAGTAACTTTAAAAGTTAAATTCAAGTTATATGTATTTATCAGTCCAAACCTGAGAAATTTGCAAGACTTGGAACTGAATTTGACGAGTATATTGACTAAAAATCAGGTCTTTTTAGCTCAAATTAATATAATCCCCAAATTTACAATCACAAGAGGGGAAAATTGAGAAATCAAGTGCTCGATAGCTATAAAATGGCAGATGTCTTCTTTACAAGAAATAATCAAATACAACAATCCAGAATTAAATTAAGAACAGCCACAGAGAAAAATGATACCCAGATATAAAAAAGCTTCAAAATTTAAGCTTCTAATACAACAGAATTCTTTCAATAGACACAATCTGATTACAAATATACACAATTAAAAGAAAACCCAAATCCCCATAAAACCGCAATAAAAATCTTTCTTGTTTTGATCCCAAACAAGTCCCAAAACAATCGATCGAATCCGCAGGAGATCCGAACAAATAAATAACAAAATTCAGCTGGAAACAGAGATAACAGAGATTAAATTGTGAAAGGAGTTGGGAATTTTCACAGAAAAAAACATATTGTTGTGAGTTTTGAATTGGGAGAAAGGTATGATATTTATAAAAGAAAAGAGATGAGAGAAATGCTACACGTAATAGCGTCTGATTTGACCTATACCTGTACGTATAGCTGTACTGCGCCGTAAGGTAAAAATTGTGTGCCTCACTGTAAGTACGTATTTATACCTTCTTTTTTTTTTCCCCCATTTTTTGCCCTGACGAAGACCACCAAATTCTGATATTCCTTAAAAATTAATAAAACCATTGCTAGTTCCCACCCAAACTTTGATGAAAGAATTTTCCCACCCTTTTAGGTTGAAAGTTTCCTTTTTTACCAAATAGTTAAATTTATTAATAAAATCTATTAATTCTCTTTTTATAAAATTGGTAGAAAGGCAAATTTATCTTTCGTCTTTGTTGAAGTTAAACAAAAGTTTTTACCCTAAAAATTTATAAATTTGTTATCTTTCATTGTTAATAATAATAAAAACTAGATTTATAAAATGTTCTCTTAATATTATCATTCTTGCGATGTTGTCAATGAGTCTCGATTTGATTAGATTTTAGAGTTCTCATCAACTTTAAAATGTCTCTTTTTTTCGCGAATCTCAAATATATTTGTATCTAACAACTCTTGTATGTATAATAGATATATAAGTGATATTAACCTTATTTTATATATATGTGTGTGTAAAAAAATATATTTTTTTTGAATGTTTAAATTACTGTCAAACTTTAATGGATGGGTAAGAAAATAAACTTTCAAATCTTAAAGGTGAGAAAGTTATTTCATCAAAGCTTGGGTGAGATATTGTCATTTGGCCATTAATAAATGATAAAATTATAGAATTTGTTTTATTTTAATTATTGTTGGATTAATTTAGATGAAAACAAAAATATTAATTATGCCGTATGGTGGCTGGGCGGTGGTGGGCAACTTGACTTGAAAATGAACCAATAAAAAATACGAGTCGTTTATTTGAAAATATGCTGCACGTGGCAGTATTCTAAAGCTTTCCTTTTTTATAACTATCAGACTTTTTGGTCTTCGCCCCAATCATGTTTTAAAAGTGGCACCGTTCTAGTTCGTCATTGATGACAAACTCGGTATGAATTTGATGAAAGGCCAAATGGCTATTTCTTACTCAAATGTTGGAGGTAAATTTAATTTTTTATTGGTTAATTATTAAAAATTTAAATTTTCACTCTTTAACCAAAATTTTTTATTATTATTAAGAATAAAATTATTAAATTTATATTTTTTAATTTAAAAACTAATTTTTTTCGGGTTTAAGGTCATAAATTTTTTCCATATGCATTGCCTTCCCCCCAATGTTTTTAAAAATTACAATTAAATTCAACTTATTTTCTTCGGCAATGATTTATTGAAGACAACAATCAATAAAATTATATATTTTTTATAATAAATATTATTTAAAATATTAATAATTATATAATTTTAAATTAAAAATAAAATTTATTTAATTATATAATAATACATTATCTTTTATATCCAAATTAACAAATGCATAGGTAGCATTGCCATCTTAATTTTGAAGAACTAATGGGAGTACTTACATTATTGACGGATGACTTGGATTATATGGACCACATAATTTAACATCTTTTCTCTATCCAAGTGGAGCCCAATAATTCTCAATATTCTGTAAGGCGTTTCTTTCAAAACAACAATTATAAAATATAATTATGCCTTAATTAATGTCAATTTGAAGAAGCAAATCTCGTGTGGTGGGCAAGTGAGCAATACGTATAAGGAATCTAGTAAGCATCCAATGTAATAGCATGATTTGATTATTGAAAGGCGTAATGGAATACTATATTTGTATTAAATAACATTGATTTGTCTCTTAATCATAGGCTTGTAGTAAAGCATCAATTACACTATGACACAATCCAAATATAAGGTATATAAAGTCTGGGCCCATGGGGATAATAAAATTGTTAGAAAATAAGAGAACGGTTGCTAAAGATGAAGAATAAGAAGATTTTTTTAAAAAGAAGTAAAAAAAAAATTATCGAAGAAGATGAAAAATGATAACATTATTAGTAACTCATTAGATTTGAATAGTTTCAATATGGATTTAACCTTAGTTTCGAGATTTTGAATCTTAACAATTAATTTTTAGAATATAGTTATTAAAAAAATTCACATCGTTTTGTATCAGATTCATCACTATGTCTTATATTTGCAATCACATGATGCAAATTATGACACCTTATTGCAATGTTTGTTTAGGAGCTTGTATACAATCAGCTCGTGTGAACACCAAGGCTACAAGGCACAATGATATATTACGAACCTAGATGCAAGGTTTCCCAAAATTTTTGTTATAATATTTTGTGTAATTAATAAAATTTATTCATAAATAATAGGCCAAAGGACTATTTCCCACCCAAGATATGCTGTTTTCTCAAGATTTTCTCTGTTAATTTTTAAAATCTTATTTATTTACCTGTAAACGGTTAAAACTAACGGTTTCAAAGGTAAAATTATCATTTTGTCTATATTATAAAAAATAAAACTTGTTTAGAAGCTTGTATGTTGTTTTATTGAAAATCCTATAGGGAAAATGATATAATTAACAGACTCAATTAATTTTAACAGTCTCTGGATAGGTAAATAAGATTTTCAAAATTAACAAAGAAAAACTTGGCAAATGCACATACTTTGAGTGGGAAATAGTCTTTTGACCTAAATAATAATATATTATTATATGATTGAATATTATTTTATCTTTAATTTATGTATAATAATTATATTTGTAAGATTAATTTTAGTATAACAGTAATAAAGATTAGAATACATTAAACATGAGGCTGAGGTTGAACGAAAATGAAGTAAAATTTTCTTAAATATAATAAGGTGATAAAGGAATCCAATTAGGGAGCTACAATCATGTTAAGTTGTCATTACTTTTATCAATCGGGCCACAATATGGCTAATAATAGAAATCAAAAGTAAAAGAACAATATTATGTGTATCTATTATGGGTACACAAATGTATATACACTCATATGTGTCATCATATGATTGGTTATTGTTTTATTTTTAATTCAAAATCATTTAATCATATGATGATACATATAAATATGTATATATTTATATATCTAAAATAGATACACATAATTTTATTGAAAGTAAAATTACAAGTGGGTTGAATTTGGCCACTTGTTATTTGTCCTTTAAGATAGATTATGCGACCCTCCCATGAGAAGTTGTGTGGAAAAATGATCCCTAATTAATAATTAATAAATAATTTCACTTTCAATGGGACGCGGTGACAAGCAAAGCAAATGAATTTAAACCAAGGTGGGTAGGTGTCTGTCAGTCACCAACATAATTAATCGCCTCCACTAATGTCTGTTTTTTTTTGTGTGTTTAAATCGGTGTCGTTTTCATGTTTACTTTACGTGCTTATTAGTTTACATTAATCTTAACTTAATTTATATCTCGTTTACTTAGTCATAGTAAAATAAGAATTGTGGATTTAGGTTTGCTTTGGTTAGGGTTAGATGTGATTCGAATTGGTTTGGACTCAGCGTATTGTTTTATTTAAATAAATTAAATTTAAGTTAAAATTTTAATTCATTAAGTTTGACTTAAGATTGATGTTTGATTGACATCATCATATTTAAATTTGTTTATGTAATATAATAAAACTATGTGTATTTAATTTTGAATTTTTAATTAAAGACATAAATAACGTATTATTATATAATTAAATAATTTTAAATTAAAGATAAAATAATACCTAATCATATAATAATACATTATTTGAATAACTAAATGAGTATTTAAAACTGAGTACATATAATATTGTTTTATTCGAGTTATTGTATTAAAGCTCATCTTATTGATATTGACACAACAAAACTGGCTTCACTAACAATTTATCCTCTTTGGTGATAGTTTTTTTTTTTTAATCTCCAACTCTTTTTCTTCTTTGACTTCATCAATCGATCAACTCAAATAAGTAGAGCACTTAGAAGTTTGTATAATTTGGTTCGAACTGTAAAACCAAACTGAATTTCTTCAAAATTATAATTTGGTTTAATTTAGGTTAAAAATTTTTTAAACCATTTTTTTTCGTTTTGATTAAAATTTAGCGATTTCCAAACTGAACTAAATTGTACACTTTATTTCTTTAATATATATAAAAAATTTTAGGAGGTTCAAATTATGATAATCGAATCAAAAACCTAATTTTTTATATTGTGTATTATATCATATGATATATCTTTAAAAATAAAAATAATAAAATATTAATAACATAATTATAATTAACATATAATCATTTTGGAAAATATTATAAACATCATTAACATTTTAAAAATTTTCATATATAATTTTATTGTGCCATCATTTTCTTTAAAAAAAGTGTATTGATCTATATCAATAATGTGTCAAATCATAAGATACATATCATATTATATGATACATTTATTATATCATATTAATTTAATACATTTTATGATACATATCATTTTCTATTAATACCGTATTATATCATAAGATACGTATTATATATCGTAGATATTAATAACTATGATTCAAACTATAATCCAAATCAGACCTAACAATATTTTTTTAGTTTGGTTTGCTGTAAAAAATTTTCAAACTGTTTGTTCAATTTAGTTTGAAAAAAATTCTAAACTATACTAAACTAAACTATACATACCTTTAGCAGAGCTTAATCTCAGATTACTCTATATTCTAACTCGACTTAATTTGAATCCATTTTAAGCTTGTTTCTATTTATAAATAACTCAACAAGATGCTTTTTTTTTTTTTGGAAAAATATGGTTTATATAATCGATTTTAATCCTCAAAATGTTGAATTTTTATTTAGAGGATATGAAACCGTGTGTTCAAACCAAACCAAAATACGAACAATACCTTGAATCCGTATCTATGCCCGTATCCACTGAATCGAAACCCGAAAAATACTCCAAGTTTCAGCAACTCCTCTCCTCCTCCATGGACACAAAAGCACAGGAGTGACACATGTTCATGCACACGTGTCACATTAATCTCCCATCGATGAGGCCCCAAAACCACTCGATCACTCTTAACAAATTTGCCGCCTAACCTCCATTTTTGGTGAAAGAAATTTTACAAAAAGGGAACTCCTTAGAGTTACTGTCTGTTTCTTCTGCTTTCCGACTCTGTAAAAAACAAGGTACAAGCATTTTTATTTATGCTCTGTTATTAATTTAGTATTTTCTTTAGAAACTGACGTAAAATGACTGGCTTTATAACCGCAAGGGTTAGCCAAACTGGTAGAGCATTAGAAGTTCTAATGTGTGCTACATTTGTAAAACCTTGACTTATCTGGTGTAATTATTGTAAATTCGGTTATTGTGTTCCAAGTTTACCTATCCAACAAATACGCGCGGATCCTTGGTTATAAAAAAAAGACTGGCTTTATTCTTAATAAAGTTCGGATATGTTGCATGTTATGGCATTGGTATGTGGGCTTTGAAACTTTTTAGCTTCTTTGAGTTGATATTTTGTTTATTTACGTGAATTTGTGAAATGGGTTATTGATACTTTCTAAAATAATGTAGTAATCGATCATTGAATGTGGGGCATGCTTTTATTTTATTGGAACAATAGGACTTATTATTGTAGAGGTAATGATTTTTCCAAGGATGATAGCTTTATATGCTTAAATTTTGGGTCTGTGTGTGAGAAGTGTTGTTTAGATGTGTTCTGTAGGGTACAACTGCATACACAATTTCAGTAGTTAGTTTTGTGCTGTGAAGTTGGGTTGCAGTGATAAATGGGGGGTTGCAGATGGAGAATTCATTATGGTGAAGGAGGTTGTTATATTGGGAAGAGTTGGTTTCATGATTGCTTGGACTTAGTTTTCATATATTTACTAACATTACTTTTGTTTTTGGAAAATAAGTGGGCCTATTTGATGTGGGAAATGGGATTCTGGTTTTGTCAAGTAACGGTGAACAATGGAAAATCTTGAGAACTATATGGCACCAAAAAAAAAAAAAGAAAAAGATGCATTGTGTGTTTATTAGGTGCATGTCTAGTTTTGGAGTTTGGAATATTGTGAAGTATTGAATTCTGATTTCTGAAATTCTGTAATGTAGGAGTGGGTACGATATGTGTGGGCATTTTTCTTATCTCTGAGTGGGTTTTGTTAAGGGAATCAGATTAATGTTGTTGGAGAATTGGATTGGATGCAGATTTAGACCAGTACAGATAATGTCATCGACATCTACCTTTCCCGGACAAATAATATTCCTTTAAGTATGCTTCCCAAAACTGAAACTGGCTGTTAGACCTGCTATAGCAAGTTAGATCTTTCTTTATTGTCTATTGCATACTCAAGTAAATAATAGGCTTTAATTATATCTAATGGATGTGCACTGTATACAAACTTTTGAAACTTTTTTGGCCCTTTTGGGCTTGGATGTCATTGAATCTTTGTTAGTCTTGATAAGGACTCTGCTTGTTGAACTTTTTGCAAACCCCTGAAGGCTGGGATGTTTTATTGCTATGCACAGCAAGAAGACAGGGTTTAACAGTGCTTTTTATCTTTTTAGTTTAGTGTACGAATTATCATAATGAAAAAGCAACATAAATGGAAGATGAATAAACAAAAGAAAGTTCCATTCACTGTATCAATCTCCATCCCTCAGTTCTATTTTTTTCCTTTTCTCTCTTTCAATAGCTTACACTAACTTGTTACTTTTAAATTTTCAGGTCTTGGGACTGGCAGCCCAAGTAGACTACTGAAATGGATACTGATATGGACAGGGAAACAAATGTGTCTGTTTTTGTCAATGTTGGTGATCTAGTGGTAGAATTGAATAGAGTTGACTTACTTTGGGGAGTGTCATCTAATGTTGAGGTGGTCGGTGAAATAGGAAGAGCTGGCGAGTTTGTAAGTAGAGTGGAATTAGACATAGCTTATTTTTCAGAGGAGTTAGTGAACTTAGATATATTAATGATGCATGTAGCAACCAGGGAAAATGACTTTGAAGTGTTTGCTTCAGACAGAGAGCATATCCTGGCTGATTCCTCTGAGAAGGCTCTGGAATTTGATTTCTTATCTGGAATACTGGAGTCATGACCAATCTTGAACTAGATATTATGAATGCCTGTGAGCTCTTATCTTCACATAGGCACTTGGGAAGAACTTCCATGGAAATTGAAGAGAAGTTAGTAGATTCTGAAAATTCATTGAAGCAATCATGGGAACAGATTTCAGAAATTAAAAAGCAATCTGCCAAGTTTCATAGGACCTTGTCATGTCTATATGAAGAAGGAAACTGTAAGCTATTGAATTTATTAACTATATTTTAGCAATTTTATTTTCTTTATTGGGTAATGTGTTAAAAGAAACTAATTTAGAAATTCATAAAAATGGGACTGATATACATCTCCTGAAACACTGGGCTGCTAAACCAATGTGAAATTGGATTATGCATGGCTGAGAAAATTCTTCTTTTTAAGTTTTCTTTAATTCCTGAGGACACTACAGGCTTTAGGCCTTGTTGATATAAGAGAAATGAAACACAGGCCATAGGTATTGTCATGTTTGACTGGCTAAATTATGCTGCTTCTTGATAAAGATGCATGGAACAAAAAGAAATTGTTGTTTCATGCTTATCAGAAAAAAAATATATATATATTTCCTGATTATGTGTCCTTTTTATGTGGAAAAAAACGTGCAATATGTAAGCAGAAAATTTTGAAATTATTGACTAACCTTTTTATTGCATGGCTATTGACAGGGAATGGTTTCCAGGGTACAGAATTTTCCAAAGGTTATCAGCTGTTGAACATGAAAGTGAAAATAAAAATGCAAACTGCTGAACAACAAAGACATATTTTGGGGATGCTAGAAAAATCTTTGGCAAGAGAGATGGATCTTGAAAAGATGTTTGTTGAATCAAGACAAATTAATGAGGAGCTGAAATTGAGACTAATCTCTTTTGAACAAGAAGTATTTGACATGGAAGAAGAAGCTACAAACGCTTTTGAAGGGTTGTTTGAGGCAGAGAATGTAGCTGAGATCTTGAAGGGAAATTCTAAAGAATTACTTGGTCCACTTGAGCTTGTTTAGTTCAAGATGAATGGTTCAATTCAGCGAAAAACTGAACTAAGGTTGAAGCTTAATGGTTCCAAGGAACAGTTGGAAGTAAAAGAAAATGCCTTGCTGAAGCTAGAAAGCAGAAATGCAAAACTCAATGACTTGCTTCTAGTACAGACTAGCTGCTCGAAGGAAGCTAAAGATAAATTAAGTCTTGCCAATTTTGAGAACTTCACTTTGAGTCAGAAGGTGAATTCACTTGAGAAGCAGCTAAAAGAAGGACATCATAAGGTGGATTCTCTTAAGAGGCAGTTGAGGGAAAATGATATTCGGCTACGGCATGCTGTTGCATCTGCTGAAGCTGGCCAGGGAAAGCAAATTATGCTGTATTCTACAATCAGAGATACGGAGAACTTAATTGAGGATCTGAAGTTGAAAGTTTCAAAAGCTAACAATCGGGCTGATAGTGCAGAGGACAAGTTAATCATATTATCTGAAGCTAATGCTGGGCTAAGCGAGGAATTAAACTTTTTGCGGAATAAACTTGAATGTGTGGAGGCATCTTTGCATCAAGTTGAGGAAACCAAGTTGGCAACTGCAAAGGACATTGGTATACAAACAAAAGTAATAAAAAATCTGTCATTGCTACTGGCCATAGCAATAGAGTGCCTTCATCTGCAGGTGTGGAACTTCTCTCATAATAGATTTGTTTTCATGCTCAAAATTGGTCTTGATATTTTGGAGTGTTTGTTGTCACTTGGTGCTTGTTGAGGGGCGGGTGTGTGGTTTAGCACTTGGGTATTAGATAGACAAAGTATGAAGTATTCTACCACTTTATATCGACACTGAAAAAACTTGAGAGAAATTGCATTTCAGAGCACAGAAAAGCCTAGTAACCTTTGGTATTTCCATGTACCTGTCATCTTTCACCTTTATACTCTATTTAGATGCTGCAAATCAGAAATTCTTGATACTTATTGAGTTATTTAAGATCCGAATTATGAGTTTACCTGAGTTTTAACTGTCTGTTTTATTCACGTTCATACAACATATAAGATGCAAATATTGCCGTCCTACATTTGCACTGACTTGATTTCTCTTCTAAGATTTTCTGTTGCAGCTTAACAGGAACTAAGATTTTAGGATTTAGTTGGAGAGAGTTTCAATTGTCATTGGAAATAACAATGGTTTTACCCCAATCTAAATCATTCAGAACAATTTCTTCAGATTGAAATTTTTTTTTATATGGTATTTGCAGATATCTTCTTTAACGTTTGAGAACAAAGCCATGACTATGAAATTGTGGCAGACCTACAAAGACCTGGTAAGCATGATGTGACTATTGCTTCTTCTGCTTGAAAAAGCAAGGAAGACATAACTGAATTGTCAGGTGCTGTTTCTGAGGTATTCATTTACTAATTCGTTATTCTTCTTAATTAGTTATTAGCACATTCAATGACAAGATGTGGATAATTTATGATTATTCTTTCATCTTTTGTCTCACTTACACTAGGTCTATGCAAACATCAGCTGTGTTTCTTATAATTTGGTAACTACTTTATTTGGACCATGTTTGAACATATATGGTGTGTTGTTAGGATTATCTCAAATATATTCTCCTCTCCCTCTGTCTCTGTCTTTCTCTCGCTGTTAATAATTGTAGTTAGGGGTCTAAACTAGTTGGAACTAAGGAATTCTTGACCGATGGAAAATTGGTTTTCACTTTTTGGGAGCTAAAGTAACGATACATGGTTTGTGTATGCTCATAGAGTGTGTATTCTGTTAATTTAAGACCATGGTCTTGAATCACTCTTCATTTGGCATTCCCATGTCCTTTTACCTCCAATTTGACATTTTCTTCATTTTGTACTAATTGGGATGGGAAAGCAAACCACCATTACTTCAGTAGAAACTCCTGTCAACTTCAATTTTATGTGTTTTAGGTTTCCATTCTGTGTAGCAGGCAATAATTTTTTAGCATATGATCGGAGTAGAAAGGCTTCAAATACTTACCTAGACCTTGTCCTTTCCATTCCTCTCTTTTCATTGTTACAATGAGTAATCAAAATGTTGTATCTGGAAATAGGTCTGAACTTTGTGTTTTGTTTTTTTCCAGCCTGATAAGACTATAAAAAATGCTTCTATCGATAAGGCTGATGCGGCACCGGGAGATTCAACATCTCAGTGTGGAGCCGTCCAGACGATGGATGCTGGGCTTCTTAACCGCAAGTGAGTTTTCATGGCATTGCGAATTGGACTAGTTTCTGCAGCAGCTTATTTCTTCATAAAACAAAACTCCCAAGTTTGATAGTGGTGCCAGTCCCAGAGTTTCTCATTGCCTCATTCTTAAGCCGATCTCAAGCTGATTTGTTTAGATTCAAGCCGATTTTTAGTTGGGCTACTTGTTCAGACTCGATCGAGTATACTACCGAGGTGCTCACATGGAAAGCAATTTTTGTTTTTTTTTTTTTTTTTGTTTGACTAGAGCTGGCTCAGGGATTTCCATTGAATTTTATGACAATTTTAAAAACTTAAAATAACATTAATAAGAAAAAAAATTAATGTCAAAGTTAATCTAAATTAAAGATCCAAAATGATTGAAAAGCTTTTATGTGTGTATATAATACTAAAATCAAAATGAATTTGTGCCAGAAAATTTGTTTTCATTTCTTAGAGATTTTTGTCATTATTAATTCTTGTTAGGGCAAACGACTATTTCTCATTCAAGTTTTAGTTGAAATTCAAAAACACATTTACGAAAGATAAAAAACCTAAATACTCACCTATAGACTAACTTCTGTTAGAGACAGAGGTAAAATTATTATTTTAACAATACTATTGGGGCTGGATTCGAGCCGAGCCGAGCTCGGCTCGCAGCCAGCTCGGGCTCGGCTCGGTTTTCTTATGGCCGGCTCGAGTTCGGCTCGAGCTCGACTCGAGCTGACCTCGGCTCGGCTCGAGTTCGGCTCGTTTTCTGCTCGGCTCGTTAACGGCTCGGTTCGGCTCGTTTTTCATATCAAAACGACATCGTTTTGTGTATATATATAAATCAAAACGACGCCGTTTTGAATAAAAAATTTAAAAAAATTTTAAAAAAAAATTGACCGAGCCAGCTCGGGCTCGGCTCGAGCTCGATCGAGCCGAGCAGAGCCCGGCTCGTTTCGGGCTCGAACCGAGCCGAGCCGAGCTCGAGCCCGAGCTGGCTCGGCTCGAATCCAGCCCTAAATACTATGAAAAAAAAAATAATTTTATTTCATTCATCTACTTAAAGTTTTGAAAATTGACTTTCATCTCGTACAACAATTTTGAAAAGTCACTATTTTCCTCTAGTGTTTGAAAAATTTAAGGTTTTTTTCTCCAGCACCCAAAGCTAGCTTTCCCCACCTATCTTTCGTTGACAACCAAAGAAGAAGGAAGAGCGACCACCCATCTTTTGTTTGATGCTCGATGACCACCCGTTTATCACATTTGAATGACGTATGGGTGACGTTGTGCAATTTGTTGATCTCATTCACGATGCTCGATTCAACAACGACGACGATGAGATGATGTCAAACGACTACGAGAGACATTGGGAGGATGACGACAGATGCTTGGACGATGTCAAGGGGATGAATTGAGTGAAAGAAGAGGGGAAAATTCGCGAAAAAGATAAGGAGATGCTAGCTGAGATCCGTGCCTCTAAGCATCGAATGAAAGATTGGTGGTCTGAAAGAAGGAAGATGGATGGCTGAACAGTGTTGATTGTCAGAAAGGGAAAGGTTTGGGCAAAAAATCAAAACCTTAGGGGGAAAAGTGAATATTCTAAAACTTAATTTTGAAGAAAAATTGTTAGTTTTTAAACTAAAAAAATGGGGGGGGGGGGGGAATTGTAAATTTTTAGGGTTTTATGGTTTAAAGATAAAATAACAATTTACCCTTTCCTCTAACCTAAAATTTTAACAAAATTTAATTTATGAGTAGTTGTTTGAGTTTTCATCTGTCATGTGTGTATTTTTGAATTTCAACTAAAATTTGGGTGAAAATAGTCCTTTGCCCCTCTTGTTAAGATTGTGGATGAAAATTTTAGAATGTTGGTTTATCTTTTGAGTAACGCTGGACCTGAATCACCCAATCACATTATTACACTTAAGTTTATATGGATAACATATATTATTATTCATTAATAAAATTATGTATACTTATTTTGGATATATAAATATATACATACTTATATTTGTCATTATATGTGTGAGAGATTTTGAATTAAAAATAAAATAATATTCAATCATATGATAACACAAGTAAGTATATATGTATTTATATACTTAAAATAGATACACATAGTATTACTCATTATTTATTGACTTACCAAAAAAATATTTGGCATTTGACCACATCCACATAATGATAGTAATTATGGCATTAGTGATAACAAGCAAATGAAAGAATTAATGCTATATATCCCACTGTTTTAAAAACTAAATTGGATTAGCAAATTCAACTGGTTGAACAGAAAACCGACTCTAAATTTGATTTGATTAACATTAAAAAAATAATTTACTTATTGACTTAATCAAAACCGGTGAATCAAATAAACCAGTCAAAACCAATATAACCAAATTTGACCAAAATTTAGGGTATTTTTAAAAAAATTAATTATTTTGAGTAATTTAATTATTTTAAATTAAAGTGATGCATTTCTAAAGGTTTGTAAAGAAAATCAATAAAAGTATGTGTACCTATTTTTGATATAAAATTTATGTACACAGATGAGGTGTTATCATGTGATTGAATATTTCTTTATCATATGATGACATATGTTTTAAAATCTCTTAATTACATGATGACATATCACTGTATACATGAATTATGTATCAAAAATAGGTATACATAACATTGCTCAAAGAAAATATAAGTTCAAAAATAAATGAAAAAAGAAAAAAAAGTATCATATATTTATTGAAATGTTTTTTATAGACAATGACTTGTAGAATTATGTTTTTTTTTTTTGTATCATGAGATAGAGACATTTTTTTATCTAATTGTTTAATTGAAATCAAGTGAATAATTGTCACTCCTTAGAAAAAAATATGTTCTAATTACTATAAATCTATGTATCTTGATTGATTTTATTTTTTTATAAATTTTTAAGCAAAATCTATTGATTAATATAATATTATTTAAAAAATTTATTATAATTTGATAATAAATTGAATCAATTATTTTTTGATCAAATAATAAATCAGTGAGATAATCGATTCAATCACTAATCTGGTTTTAAAAACATTGATATATCAAAAAAGATGATCAAGTGCATGTGGCCCATCAAGTTGCTTGGTAGGATTCTTCTTGACCTTAGGATAAGAAACAAATTTGTCATTTTCACTAATTAATAGAACTGGGTTTTTGCGGCTCTCACAGTGTCCACAAAGCCAATTATATTAAGACTTAATGGTATTATTAATTTGTGGCTCTTAGAAGTGGCATTTGTCATTTATATATTTCTAACAAGCCAAGCCCCCCCTCTGATGAATCCCTGAAAATTAAGATGTTTTCATTTGCTGAGGGTGGGCACTTTGAATTATTACTTCAATTATATATATATATATATGTATGTTTGCGTCAATATTCGTCGCTTTCGTTTTGGTTAATCTATATATAATTATAGCAAGAATATGTAATATAGATTTGTGGCTGGCCACTAGATTTGCCATGCCATGGTGGGTTGGCTGTTTAGCGATATTTAGGCCATGCATCTACATCATGCAGGAGGGTCACCCACTAGCAAAATGAGAATGAAGTTTGCCCTGAGTTGAGTTGGCTTCAAATGACCTACGTAGTGTGTGGAATTGGGCACTAAAGCAAACAAATAAACTCATATAACCATAAATAATAAAGTAAAAAGACATACAATTTATTTCGGTATATCCAAAAATAAACTCATATACCCATGGATGCTCTCATATTCTGTTTGAATCTGTATGTACCTACAGATAAAAGATTTTTGTAAGTTGAATATGTTCATGGGTACCAGTGGGCGACCATCCTGCATGATGTAGACGTTAAGATTTAAGAGTTGTTGAGACAATAAAATCGACGAAGATATATCTGGTCTGAAGTTTAACAATCAATGGAGCCAAAGCCAAAGCCAAAGTTAACCTAATCCCCTTTGATAAATGGAAAGAGAGAAAGATGGATGCATTATTTTGCGTGATTGAAGATGATTTTATTCGCTGCATGACACGAAATATTAGTCAAAAGAGATTGGATCATTAATTATACACGAACATGTGAGACCGAAAATGACTTGAGTTGATGGAGGGCCATCAACACAAACAAACAAAAACCCCAGAGCGTCCACCAGAAACAAGTGGTTGATTGATTAATCCCATGATTGTATACATATGATTTCACTGTTAACATCATTCTATTTCATAATTTTTTCCGGAAAAAATAGAAAGAAAATGAAAGAACTCAATTTCAAGGAGAATTTCATTGCACGAATGATGGAGTTGAAGCCGGTACGTGTCAACACAAGGTAGACTCAATTAGGGTTGAATTCTATTTACTTAAATTGAGTTAACTTGGGTTTGGTTAAAGTTCAGACTGCGTTTATAATATTGAGTTTGAGCACATTTAAATTGGTTTATAGTGTCATTGGAATATTGTCAATGGACTAGAATGAATAATGTTATCAAATGAACAAACACGTCGATCTTGATCTATATTACCGAATTAAAACTTCAACTCAATATCAATTAGTTTGAGTTAAACCAATCAGGATCATATCCATTCCTAAACTCAATTAACATAAATGCAACAGATCGAATTAATAAGCATCATCACTAAATTCTTGAGTTCAAGTGGGGCATCGACGACATCAAAACTTATGAATTGAAATATTCTTCAAATGGGACATTTGTTTCATAGGATTAGGAGTAAATTCGATTTGAATATGCTCAATTTGAGTTCAAGCCTATTTGAGTTGATATACAATATCATTGAGAGGTTGTTAATGAGATAAACTGTATTATTGATAAAATAAACTATATCAACAATTGAACTGTCAAATTGAAATATAAACTTAAAATCAACTAATTCAAATCAAACAATAGACTTGATTTGACCCAGATTAGATCAAATCCACCTAGACATAAATGGCCTAATACCGTTGTTGGGGTTGAGGGATGACGATAGTTTTAAATTATCCATTAAACCCTATGATTGGTTGTTGTAAAATTGGGATGATGCGTCAGATTATGATTTATAATAAATGGAGTGTTAATTACACGATTGGAAGAGATTAAGATAAGTTAGAGATGATTAAAATGGGAGAGGCTGGAAGACTTAACATTCATACGACAGCAAACACAAAATTAGAAGAAAAAAAAAACAATGTCAATAATGAATTTCCACGATTAAAAAGAAAGAAAATGGACAGGCACATTTGCTTTAGAATATAACTAAACCAACTTTATCATCCACACAAATTAATGTTAGTGGACGAAGACTATGTACCAAGTAGTACGCAAGCACAAGGAAACAAAGTTATTGTCAATCTAATTAATTAATTAATTAATTAATTGCTCCCACTAAGCATTATTATATTTATTAATCAATATTTAATCCTCTTTAATAACATGTAAAGCTTATCCGTTATCCAACAGTCTCTGTTGATTTCAACACCCTCTTCTATCATTAAACAATGATAAAAAATGTATCACATTTAGTTTATTGGATATATAAACCCCATTAGATAAATCAAGATTTTTTGATTAATTGGAGATTTTATATGTATTTATTGGATAAATAAATTCTATCAGATAAGTCAAAATTTTATAAGTGTGACAAAGGCTTAAACCCAAACTTTTATTTTAGAATTTTTAATATTTTTGAATGATAACTTTTAATAAATAAATAAGTTATGTTAAAGTTAAAAAAAGGAGAACTAACTAATATATATAAGATTATTGAATTCTATGAAAAATTTAATAAATATTAAAGTGCACACTGAAGTTGTTTGCCAATACTATATTAGATTTATTTTTATTACTCACTTATCATCCCCAATTTATCATTAGATTATTTAATTATTAAATTTTATTAAATCAAAAGTATGATCAAGTAGGGCTGAGCTGACATTCCAAAAATTTCCAACATAGTCGGCTTGGGGTACCCAATATTTCAATTGATTTTTTTAGCTGAATTTACATTATACTGCCACAAGCTCACCATTTCTTTATTTTTACATATTTTTCCAGTTGAAAGTCCTTGTTATAATGATTGATCGGTAAGTCTGAACGAAATAGACTTATCGGATTTTTTAGTATATAAATGAACTATTCTTTTATACGAGTGATATAATAATTTATTAATAAATATATTTATTCTAACAATAGAAGTGGAGGGATATTGAAATAAAATCGATTCTATTAAATAAAGTTATATTTTGAACGAATTAAGATAAATCATATGTTCTTTCTCTATACTTTTCAGTGTGATTGTTTATTTCATTTATTTTACACTCTCGTTTAATTATAAAGTACTCCATAATTGAGACAAAATCAAATTATTGTTACATGTACCTTGATTGTTGAAAACTTTAGCTATGACGAAATGAAGAGATTAAAAATAGATTTATAAATTAATGTTGAAATTGATAAATACTTCGTTAATAAGATTGTTAACGCATACGATATACTATTAGAGTTTGTCTTAGAGATAAAAAATAAAATATTATATAAACACGTTATTCTCCTACGTAAGTGAAATAACAATTCTTTAGTAAATACTATATTTATTGTGATTAGAAAAGTAACAAAATATTAAAACTGTAATTTAAGTGAATCAGGATAAAGTGTGTATGTTCTTTTGATTAAAAATCAAAGGAGTGGTGATTTGAACTAGAAATTTACATGAGAAAGCATTAATAAAACAACAAATATCCTTGATAGCTGAAGTGGGGTGCACGACTGGTACACTTGACAATACCCCAAATAATCAAAGCTCCCCATTCGATAGCTAAAAAGAAAAACCCTAGAGAGGAAAATAATTAGGAGTCTTTTGAACATGAGGTGACAAGTTAGCCAATGAGGGCAGGACTTGGTGATTAAGCAAACCACGCGAGGCTTGGTTTGTAGGGTACCCTACAGGACTCCACATGTTGATCATGCGCTGTGGTTGATGAGTCTGTTGATTATTTTCATTTGCAGTTAAATCAAGCACCCTTCTGTGGATCACCCTGACCGCTATTTTTGGGTTGTGTTTTCGTTCCCAAGTGTTTATGGCCATTCTGGAATCGATGATCGGATGTGGAGAAGGATTCTGTAAGGTGGATAAGATATGTATGTTTAGTGAGAAGAAGTTTAATCATTACTTCCACATTTTGTTTGTGGCCATGTTTGTTTGAAATATGCAGTGTAGGGGTAGATTTAAGTCTAACCAAATTAAGTTTGAGTTCGAGCTAACTTGAATGGTGAATAAAAACATTGAAAAGAAAAAGAAGAGTAACACAAGAGAAAGAAAAGAATCATTAGAAAATAAGAGTTTTGGTGCATATGGCTAAGGGTGGATCCAATTTGAGCTGGCTTAAAATGAATTTATAGATCAATTTGATCGAGTTGATTTTGATTTGCAATTTCAACTAGACTCAAGATTGATTGGTTTCTTCATGCGATGACATTGTTCATCCTATCGGTATCCGTATAATCTCTCTGATGATGCTATTTATCGGTGGCTCTCTGGTAATATTGTACACTAATTCAAATGAAATCAAATTTAAGTTCAAACAGGGTATTTTGGCTTTAATCTAAGTTCGAGAAGGTTGTAGGCTTGGCTAGGATCAGATCAAACTGAATCCACCTCTAGGTGTAGCAACATTGACGAGTCTTCGAACTTGAATTAAATTGCTGAGCTAGAGTCGAACATGGAAGTATCAAATTATACGTACATTTGCATGTCTACTTCTACTCTACTGTACAAGTACAAAACAATGGACCAAATAACAATATAATCAGATAAAATTTCAGTGAAAAAACATTCGGTAGACAGGAAAAGAAAGAGGAGTCTAAATCTGTCTAATGATTTTTTTGACCAATCAGTCCACTCAGTTTAGAGAAAGAGAGAAGAGGGCATTCATTTGCCACCGCAGAAATTTTGTTTGTGTTGGCAATGCATCCTTTTTTATTGGTTTAGTGGAATTAAGATAGCAATTCAAAGTACATCCAAATATTTCTCCATCTCAATCTTGAAGGCTTGGACCCAGCATTATAATCTTGAAGCTGAAATCAGCATTCATTTTTGTCGTACTAAATGATAAAGGAGAGAAAAAAGTTGGGATTGGAATTCTGGTCTCTCATGATAATATAAAATTGGACCATAACAGGTCACCATTAAAATGTGGCAAGATTTTTTCTCTTTATCAGTCGTTAGTGTTCTTGTATCTAATCCAATTGACCCAAAAGATTAATTTGCTATCGCAAACTTTTGTTGTTGTTTCAAACCTTTATGCCGAAAGTTGTTAGATATGGTGACCTGAATTCAAGAATAGACATTTCAGGAGAAAAATAGATGTTTAACGGCAACAATATATAAGTTTATATCGGAAAAATCATTTAACATCTAGCCTTTTACGATGGATTGATGATATTATTTTGTGGTACAAAGCTTACTATACAAATGTGACAAAAATGATAAGGGATAAAGTGGTGTTGATGTATGAAGTGTAATTACTTTGTGAAGAGCATCAAATTAATTGAAGTGGTTGTTGAGTCATCAATTTCTTAAATAATTTAGCTCACCCTGACAATGATACAGTCAAGAACACTATTATCTGTATCTAATTTTGTATATTTAATTGAGTATCTCAATAATATATCAATATATGATTGAGTATTATTTTATTTAAAATCACTATTATCCGATCGTATAATATGACATATCATTTAATATTCAAAACTAAATACATATAATTTTGTTAAGTGAAATAATGATTATCTTTCATTCTCTCCTTTCCATTCCAATATCCATTGCGTCACAAAGTCGTATCAGCTTAAAGGGTGAAACCCCATATATCTGAGATAAACTTGGATGGGCAATTGGCCAGAACATATATAATTGTCCACTCAATTGATAAGCTTGACTAACTTTACACCATTCACTCACTTCTACTCTCTCTTACCTAAATCCCCATTAAAATAAGTGAAAACGACTATTTTCCACCCAAATTTTACTCTAATCTCAAAATTATACCCATGACAGATAAAAAATCTTAACACTCACTTATGAACTAATTGTTATCCAAATTTTTCAGTTAGAGATAGAGATAAAAGTGTCAGTTTATCTATAAACTTAGAAATTTATATTATTTCCCTCAAGTTTTAAAAACTAAACTTTAACCCATTATCAAAGTCTGAAAAATTTAGATTTTACCCATAGAGTTTGTTTTCTTCTCCGACCACTATCATTTCAACTGATGGCCAACGTTTTTTACCCATCTTCTAGATCCAGGTATGAAGAACAATCATCTAAATGGGACAACGAAACATCATCCTTCGTCTTTTAGAAGAATTGACAAAGGACGACACAACGAAGGACGACAAAGTGTTGTCCTTCGTCGAGTCTTTTGGATAGAGACGATGTTTTATCGTTTAGATCTAGACAACAAAAAATCACCCTTAGCTAGAGAAGACCTTCACTTCTTCCGATTTGAACTAAAACTTGGGTGGGAAATTGACCTTTTCCCTTAAAATAATTATTCTCCCCACAATACAAGCTTCTTTATCTCTCTCTCTCTCATGTATCATGTATCTATATGCTTCATCATTCATCAATGCATGCATATAGAATTAGGGGTGGATTCCATCCGTCTTGACTCTATTTGAATCTAATAATCGACTTAAATAAACTAATTTCAAAATAGAGCTCAAACTCCACAGTTTGGATTAAAATCAACTCATTTATTCATCTAGTGATATTGTTTATTCTTCTAATGAAGTTGTTTATTCTACTAACAATTTTTTAGTGATATTGTATACTAATTCCAATAAACTATTTGTACACTATTTTGACACATAATTTAGATGTACATATGATGTGTTATCATATGATTATATGATTTTGAATTAAAGATAAAGTAACACCCAATCATATTATAACATATTATCTATGTATTTAAATTGTATGTAAAAAATATATACATATATATTGCTTTTACATACTTAATTTGTCTATGAGTATAAAATGAACAATATCAAATGTTAAATTTATGCTGACAAAAAACTAGTATAAACTCGAATTACTTTTATGTTCAAAGTAAATAATATCCACTTAATTAGACACCCATCTTAAATATTATCCAATATTATTGGACAAATATTACATGATTAGAATGATATAACTAAAATCAGAGGTGTTGTGAATTTGATGCAAAATTGCCAACAGGGTAGGGACCTCCTAAGCCCTTTTTTCTCCCTATATAAACACCTCCTTTCTTCAACCTTTTTCCCCGTTCAATTCTAAAACTAACTGAAACAATCATTCATTTCTCTTCATATCTTCCTAAATTCAATTGAATCTTCCTCAGTTTTTCAAGCCATGCAGCCTAGTGATGTTTCAGGTCTCCATTATCTTCTTGCTTCAAACCTCTCCCCATATTCACCTCATTTGGCCTTGCCTTCTCAGAACAACACACCCACTTGCCCCTTCAACAGTTTTTTCAACCCGATTCTCAATTTTCAAAATACCGCTCCTCAAATCCAAGAAGGCAACTCCCAGTACTCATATTCCTTCAGCAACAACTCAACTTCTGATGAAGCCGATGAGCAACAACAGAGTCTCATCAACGAGAGAAAGCAGAGAAGGATGATATCTAATCGAGAATCCGCCAGGCGTTCACGTATGAGAAAACAGAAGCACCTCGACGAGCTGTGGTCGCAGGTGGTTTGGCTCCGGAGCGAAAATCATCAGCTTCTTGACAAGCTGAACCATGTCTCGGAGAACCATGACAGGGTTCTGCAAGAGAACGCGCGGCTCAAGGAGGAAGCCATAGAGCTTCGTCAAATGCTCACTGACATGCAACTTAAAGGCCCTTACTCTACCTTGGGGGATTTGGAAGACATTCAATGCAACACAGATTTGCTAAACTAGTTCAGATGGCATCGCCGGCGATCAATAGTTCAATTTTTGTTCATTGTTTCACTTTAACCGGCACTATTACCTGCCCCGTCTTAAAGCCTGTGTGAGATGATGATGATGATACAAAGAACATGGTGTTTTGAGTATTTTAATTAATAATTTCTCTCTAAATCAATCTGCGGTTTCTGCAATATCTGTTATGAACACGGTATTTTCATAAAAAACTAATACATGAAAAAATACAGACAATCGAGAAAGAAAATTTACTATGAATTCAACATTTTTTAATTTTTATATACATTTTAATACAATTTTTATATGAAAATCTTAAAATATAAATACATATACTTGCTGGTTGTATTTCTATAATAAATCGTATTTACATTACAGTAAATCATTTCAATACATAAATCGTATCAAATCTGTTCGATTAGAGTAACAAATACGCTAACAAGATCTTAACCATTGATTTATGTAAGTGAATTAGGAGAAAATTCACTTTTCAAATTTATAATACTTGGTTTGGGATAACCCACCCTTTAATTCAGCCACTACTATGCAACAATATTTTATTTCTCAATTTCTCACTAAGAGATCTACGCAAAAATACAGTGGCATGAGGAGCAAGAGATCACATTAATGGCTACAGTGAATTGAAATGTAGTTTTCCTGAAGAAACAATTTTAAAAGATTCACAAGGTATGTTGATAATGACGCACCCATACATATATATTATGAGTAAAAACAAATTTAAATGGGATGACTGTGGAAAAAGAAAGTCATCAGGTCATTCAGGTGTACTAGAACAGAAAGAAGAATGAGTGGGTATTAGGTAAAAGATTGGTTCATGATGCAACAACTTCCATGAAAAGAAATATATATATATAATTGAAAAGCTAAAGCTATCCACTTGACTCTGAAGAGTTACTGTCCCTTTAGCTTTCTGAGAGCTACTTTAAGTGGCCGGACTTTGTTGCCATGATGCAACCTTGGTTTCCTTGCTTTGTTTATAGTATTTTCAACAGAAAAACCAGCTTAACCAGTGATGTGGGGTGTGCTTTGAACACACTGTGCTAGGAGCATCACATGCAATTGAAATGCTCATCTTGTATCCCTCTCACATTTTATCGATATGATATTTGTCTAATGGTTGTTTGATTCCAGAACAGGGGAGGGGAGTATTCATGTTGAACTCAGAAATTGAAATGAATTATTCAGTTCTATTTTTCTGAACACAACAAATGAAATCTTTCATTATTGCCCTGGATGCAGCATGCATCATCAAATGAGAGAGAGAAAATAAAAAAAGAAGAAGATTATTGCCAATATCTGTGATGATGGATGCTTCCGAATGGAAGAAATTCAGTTCAATATGAAAATGCAGAGTTCAATTTAGGCCTTCAAAACGAACCCAACAAAATCACTCAGAGTTTCATCTTGTGAGCAAGGCCCCAAACGGCATCTGACACCCATTTCAAACTACCAATGGGTTAAGGCATTGCTGCTTGATTTGAAGGGCAATCATGGATCATTCTATTGCGTCAAGCAGCAGCTGTTTAACTCTTAATTATGTAAACGTTTCAGTTGAAGTTGGATTTGAGATTAATTGAACTCGAATTTTGTGCATATAATTATGTAAACGTTTCATTGTTTTCATCTTCTATGGAGATCACACTTCTAATTTTGTGTATATTTCATTGGTGTAAGCTTTTACATCAACACAATGAAAGTAAATGATTGTAGGTACCGTAAAACTTTGGTGGAGGAAAACACTTTTTTGGGTTAACTAATGTGTTATGCAGTCAAAGCTTTTTCTCTGTCAAACTTCAAAATGCAATAGCTAAAGAGATGATAAACGATTAACACATAGATATTAATCTAGTCCACAAGTCGAGATGAAACACAAACACAATCTTATCGAAGAGCAGTAATAAGGAAATGCGAATACTCATTTTTGGTCATAACCCATGTATTGGAAACTTCTTAAATCTTTTTCGTTGCTTGTATTTATGAAAATACAACATGGTATAAGCTGTTCTTATTGATGAACCAGCAATACTCAACTCTTCAAGACATGGAAAACACGTCCTTCACTGCATCAAACACCTTTTCAATAGGCCTCGCAGCATTGATCTATATCATTGCAACATTATGAGTTAAAAGAGCAAGGCAAGGCACCATTAAAATCATAGAATTGGTGGCTAAAAGTTACCTTCCGAATTTTGCCATTTGACCCGTGATTTTCCAGACAAACTCAAACAGAGTTAGTCAATGGTTTCTTTGACGAGCTCCAGCTCACCCTTAATGTTATCAAACCAAGCTTGAGTCAAGCAACACTTGACCTGGCTCAATGACACTCCTAACGACATATACAAATGATGTGTACTGACAGTTACAAATTAACATGTAGATTGAGTGATCTAATTGTTTGAATACGAAACATTATTGAATATATATTGCAACAACTCACCTGATTTCTATTCAAAAGCCGTTTTATCATCTCTTCTTCAGAACAATCAAGAAACAACACAAAATCTGGCTTGATTTTCAGCTTAAGAACGATGGAATAAAATAGTCACTGTTATAAGATCAATGTAAAAGCGTAATTATGTGACTTCTAGCTGCGATATAAAAGGCTTACAATGTGTTCAGCTGCATCAAGATTTTCTTGTTTCCGAGGAAAGCCATCAATAAGAAACTTCTTGTTTTTGCTTTCCTGCATTGCCTTCTCCAGAGCCTCGACCAGGATATCAGATGGCACAAGTTTTCCTTCCTTCTTCAAGTCCTGCATCATTTTTCTGTCAAGCATAAGAAACATGGATGCATAACAAGATGGTAAGTTATAAAAAGGTGATACGATAATTCAAATATGTGAAAAGGGTTAATCAGAAGACAAATTTACCCATAATCAGAACCAGAATCAGCTTCTGCTTGAAGAAGATCACCGAAACTCAGATGACAGAACCCAAAGTGTTTCTCAATTAGTGAGCATTGGGTGCTCTTTCCACTACCAGGTCCACCTGGGAAAACATATTTCCAGCTATAAATCGAGGTGCCATAACTAGGGGTGGATTTCAACTAACCTTCAAGTTCCTGTATGACAACTTCACCCGAGATTGATTTGGTTATCTATTTAATGAAACAGTTTGAACTAGTTCGAAGTGGGCATTACTGCAGATGGAATCCACCCCTAGGCCTAAAGATACAAATTTAATTACCTAGAACATATACAATCGTGCACTGATTTGAGGAGCTTTCTCTTGAATCCTGCCAGCAAAAAGTCGGTTTTTACAACTCCGAACTACGAGATATTTGAACTCATGTATCTAAGAAATTGTCGAAATATATTAAATATATAAGTATATATATTGAAACTCATAATACATAAAACCAATTTACTTGTGTTAAAGTTGAATTCACCACATTTATATATCATTCACTTTTATTAGATGTAAAATCATTTTCTTTTCAGTCTTTAATACTTTTTCTCAAATACAACTATCATAGATTATTAGGGTATTAATTCCACCACAGTCATCGTTTTGTATCAAAAATTTAAATTGGTGAGTTTGACAAGTCGAACACCCTAAAACTCAAGCTCGAATTTGAATTCGAAAATACCGAACTCTTATATTGGAGTTCGAACTCTTTTTAGATTTAACCTAATATCATTAGAATAATAAATAGGCTAAAGGACAATTTTCCACCAAAAGTATGTTCTAATCTCATATTCCCATCCTTTAACTTTGAAAATCTCAAACACCCACTTATAAAGGGTTAAATCTGTTAGTTTAAGGGATAAAATTATCATTTCATCTGTAATATTAAAAATAAATTAAAATTTAATATTTTTTTCCCCTTAAAACTTAAAAATTAACAATTCCCTCCATAGACAGTTTAAAAAATTGATATTTTCACTTCGAGGGTTTAGTTTTCAAACTTCAGTACTATTACCGATGGTCTCTTCTTCCTTGAAAAGTATAATTTATTTTAAATATAAATTAATAAAATAATGTATATTTAATTTTGACAATAAATAATATATTAATGTATGATCAAACAACCTTTAATTAAAATAAATTATCTTTTAATAACACGTGAATGTATAATTTAAATAATTAATTAAATATTTAAAATTGGGAATGTTAAAATCTGGCAATCAATCTCGGTCCAAACGCCGACAAATCAACCATAAGTCTGATTGTACTCATTGAATCGTTCTACTACACCGACAGATCGCTGTGTTCCGGCAAATTAGCTATCGGAACCCGAAACCTAATGGCGGTGGCCGTTCGAGGAGGCGGCGGCGGAGGTGGTGTACTTGGTATGGGCTCACGTGGCTTCTTCTCCTACCGGATCTTTGTCTCCGCCATGTTCTCTCTTCTCTTCCTGGCTACTCTCTTCGTCATTCTCACCACTCACCCCTCCACTTCTAATCACGACTCTGTGAGTTCTGTTAACTTGCTACTTGTTCAATGATTTTTTTTTTTCGTTTTAGTTTTTAATTTAATTAATAATTAATGAATATTTTGAATAGGCACTTAGGAATGCTGGTAATGTATATTTTCAACGAACGTTTTTAGCATTGAAATCCGATCCACTTAAGACGAGGTTAGTCTTGATTCACAAACAGGCCAATGATCACATCGCTTTAGTCAATGCTTATGCTGCACATGCCCGGAAGTTAAAGTTAGATGTATCTAGGCAATTGAAGACGTTTGATGATTTGGCTCGGAACTTTTCCAATCTTTCGGCGAAACCCCCTTATAAAGCTTCCCTTTTTGAGCCTGAGGGTGCTGTTGATGAGGATGTGTTGAGGCAATTTGAGAAGGAAGTCAAGGATAAAGTCAAATTTGCTAGGTTATTGATTGGTGAATCGAAAGAGAGTTATGATAATCAGTTGAAGATTCAGAAGTTGAAAGATACTGTTTTTGTTGTTAATGAATCGCTGGTTAAGGCTAAGAAAAATGGGGCTTTGGCCAGTTTGATTTCGGCTAAATCGGTTCCTAAGAGTTTGCATTGTTTGGCGATGAGACTTGTGGAGGAGAGGATTTCACATCCGGAAAAGTATCAGGATGAGGAGCCTAGCCCTGTGTTTGAGGATCCCACTTTGTATCATTGTGCTATATTTTCTGATAATGTAATTGCAGTGTCAGTGGTGGTGAGGTCTGTGGTGAAGAATGCTCTAGAACCATGGAAGCATGTTTTTCATGTGGTTACTGATAGAATGAATGTTGCAGCGATGAAAATTTGGTTCAAGATGAGGCCTGTTGAAGGAGGTGCACATGTGGAGGTGAAGGCAGTTGAGGATTATACCTTCTTGAATTCTTCTTATGTGCCAGTGCTGAGGCAGCTTGAATCTCTTAAAAAGCAGAAATTTTACTATGAGAATAGGGCGGAAAATTTGACAAAAGATGTGAATAACATGAAATTTAGGAATCTCAAATACTTGTCAATGTTGAATCATCTTAGGTTTTATCTACCAGAGATGTATCCAAAATTAAATAAGATTTTGTTTTTAGAAGATGATGTGGTGGTTCAGAAGGACTTGACTGGGTTGTGGAACATTGACTTGGAAGGGAAGGTGAATGGAGCTGTGGAGACCTGCTTTGGTTCATTTCACTGTTATGCTCAATATCTGAATTTTTCACACCCCCTGATCAAGGAGAAGTTTAGTCCCAAGGCTTGTGCGTGGGCATATGGCATGAATATATTTGATCTAGACGCTTGGAGGCGTGAGAAATGCACAAAGCAATACCATTACTGGCAGAACTTGGTAAGTACACCTCTACTTTTAACTGAATTATAGTTTTATTTAGTTATAGCACTTGTTTTAGAGCAGTCTCTTGTTAATATATATATATATATATATATTGGTATTCTCTTTTGCTTTTAATACCCCAAAATTAAATTTTATTCACATGCGTAATCAAGAAGGTTATGAAATTCAAATTGCGGCAGTTTACTCATGTTAGTCTCGGAATTTCAAAGTTGATTTTGAGGTGGGATGTGTCAATTAATTTACATATCAATTTTATTTTATTTTATTTTTTCCCATCAGAATGAAGATCATACTATGTGGAAATTGGGTACCCTTCCACCAGGCCTTATCACTTTCTACTCATCAACCAAGTCATTGGACAAATCCTGGCATGTGCTTGGACTTGGGTACAATCCAAGTGTTAGCATGGATGATATCAGCAAAGCTGCTGTCATTCATTACAATGGAAACATGAAACCTTGGCTTGATATAGCTCTGAATCAGTACAAGAATCTCTGGACTAAATATGTGGATAATGATATGGAGTTTGTTCAGGTGTGCAATTTTGGCTTCTAAGCGAGTATCACTAGGGTTCTCATTGATCAGGTAACACGCCAACAGAGTTTTTGTGATTGTTTATGGTTGGTTACCCATATCCTCATAACTTTTTTCTCATTTATTTGTTGTAACCTTTGGAGCAAAGCTTAGTGATGTTGCTGTAAATCTTCCACAAGTGGAAACGATTTTGTTGTTTCTTAATTTATGTTGGCTAGTTATGATACTGTCCAGCATAAATTGTAATTATTTAAACTGAATTATGCTCAAGCAGAAATTTTTTGAAGCTATTTTCTTGGCAAAAGAATCTTATATTGTTTGACATGTACCTCAGAAAATCTAGACATGCATATGTGCTAATTGGCCGATTTTATATTCTTTTAAAGTTATTTCTTTAGAAAATCTTTACATATTCATATAGTAATGCCTTCACTAAGTCAAGCTTGATGTATAATTTTGCCTCTATTTTTGTTCCCATAGCATATTAGAGTTCTTGTGGACTACTGTAGGGTTGTGTGCTCTTGGCATCATAACATAGCTGCAACTGTTTTAATTTGTTGAATGAAACGATGGGCACTGGTAGATGTTATAAGGAAGAGAGGATACAAACAAGGTGTATAAATTAAGATAATAACATCTAATTAGGTAATTTTGAATATTTAGAAAAAGTAAACAATTACATTACCTAATTATGAGTTGCCTCACCAAATAAGTTTGTAAAATTTGTTTGTAAACATGGTTTTATTTTATAAGGAATTATAACCTGAAAACTCCTTTTCTTGGAGCCATAAATTTCTGAAATTATTAGATTTTTTGCTTCCTATCAGTGGTTTAATGGTGGCTATGGTTTTATCTGATAGAGTATGTGTTTAGTGGGATATTATGTGTAAGTGTGCTTGTCAAGTTAGGTGCATATGCTTGTTGACTGCATTTCCATTTTGATTGGAGAAGAGAAATTAGGTAGCAAAGGGTTATTGGTGGCTCGCCCAACTATTAATCACTCCTCTCTCATCAACAATTGTTTTAAAACAGAGTCCGACTGTAATCTGGTATCAAATCTGGTTCATGTCTTAATTAAAATCTGTTTTAGTTTTAGTTGTCAGATTAGATTGATTATGAGTTTTATTAAGTAAATCGTGTTGAATTATGGTTTAACCGTTTGATTAAACGGGTCTAATTGTCATTCTGATGTCCCAGTTAAGAACTGTTTGAAAAATTTTAATCATGTTGAAGTTCAAGGATCCTCAGATTCAATGAGAGACGTTGACAAATTTAGGAGGCAGGCCAGCCCAAAAAATCATGAATTAAAATTTGACCAGGAATTTCAATGAAATATCTAAAAGAAAACTTGCATAAATTTCGTTTTCCTTTATAAAATATTAATATTAGAGAAATATAAAAAATAAATCTGGAAAGTCTATAATTGCGTCTCCCGCCTTGTTGGAAAAAAAAAAAGAAATTTTTATCAAATAAACAATAAAATTTAGTATGATAATTAGAATTTAGAAACCTACCCATATAAACATGAATTAATAAAAAAATGTATAAAATTCCCAAACTATAATGTTTTATCTATTAATAATAATAATGATTATAAATATAAGTATAAATTATTATATAATTAATTAATTTTAAAAATAAAATAAAATAATATTTTGTCATATAATAATTAAATTTTTATATTTATGTTTGTATGTATTATTAATATATTTAATACTATTAATAATAAAATTATGTATATATATTTTAGATATATAAATATATGTATATTTATATACGTTTTAATATGATTGAATAATTTTAAATTGAAGATAAAATGATATTCAATCATGTGATAATATGTATAAATATATATATATTTATGTATCTAAATTGGTTATGTATAATATTAAGCTATTAATAATTTTTATGTATAACTTTATAATTATGTGTTGTGAAATAATTTTAAATTAAATTGATTAAATAATAAATAATTCAGTCTTGATCTAGCCTTTTTTGGCGGAATAAAAAAAATGAAAATAAAAATAAATCAGGCGGAGAAGATGGAGGTGAAGTGATTTGGCCGCGTCAGCATGTCGTTGTGGAAACCAGATGACCTGGCAACTACGAACCAGTATGGAAGTGGCTAAATTTGACCAGCTGAAGAGAGAGATCTCTGGGCTGTGTCTTAAAAAAGTTGGTATTTTTTTTTTTATTTTAACAGGAGGGCTCTTCTTTTTCCTTTGTTTTTTTTTTCAAATTGCATTTGATCATTTTATTGTATATTTACTCTCTAATCTCTATCCCTTGCAAAACCCAGATCTTAGTTTTTCTTCATTTCTCAACAATCCGCGTTAAACAAGTTTAAGAGTTTCAGGTTTGGTTTCTCTCTACTCTGTGTATTTGTACATGTCTTGCTATGATTTATGTGATTAAAAAAAGTAGTATTGTTCTTGGGTTATCGTTTGGATTTTGCTGATCTGGGCTAGCTTGTTGTTTATTTGGCTATTTTCACTTGTTTTTTGATCTTGCTGGTGAATCTGATTTTGCTTGTATCTAGATCCTATTATTAATGAATCATTCCTTCATGTAATTTCACTAATTAATGATATCCTTAGTGATAATGATAGGTTAAGTGTAATTCAGTTGAAAATCCTCTTGAATCTTACTGAATACATCTGTTTGTGTTTAAAAGTTTGATTTTTCCTTCTTTTGAATATCAAGTCTGGTAATTTTAAGAAAGAGAGAATTTGATTCTTTCTTAAGTATATAATCTTTTTCATTCATTATATATATAATCTGATGGAATCCTCCTGCGATTCTCACCCAAACACACAATCCAAAACCACAACCACACACGAAACAGAAGAGAATGAAGAATATAATCTGATTTTATTTCTCTTAATGAACAAGAAAACGATATACACACTCACTACTACAATCAACCTACTCAACTACACAAAAACAGTCAACAATTGGAAATTCCAGCAATTCGAGGAGTTGGAGAACTCTTTTCAGCCAAAGGCTGCCCAAAACCCAAAAACAATATTTTTCTCCCTTTTTATCAATTTTTCCTTCTAACCACATGAATCTTTCTCCAGCCACGTGGTCCTCTATTTCAAAGTGGGTCACACTTGTTTTGGTGCCACCTTCCTCCCTCACTTTTGTGTGCCCAAACTTGTTTTCCCCTGTGATGGTAAATAAAACATTAGTCACCAAGGGGTCTAACATAATCCCAAAGTAATAGTCTTTATTCTTTATATAGTTTCACCATTTGACAACCTCAGGGTACATATTTACACCATCAGTTTATTATCAAATTGTGTATATATTTTCCTCGACAATATCTGCCTCAGATTTTGAGATTTATCATAACTTGGAATTTAGTCTTGGTGCTACTTAATTAAAATATTTCATCTTTTCATGACATCGTCGTATAAAAATAATAGACAGCTTTTATCACACACAAGAATTAGGAAGTCCATCAATTTATTCTGTTAAGAATCTTGGATTTTTTTCTTCTTTTTTTTTTTTTTTTGTGGTGTGAATGTAACAATTTTTTGGAACTGCTCTTGTTGTTTATGTCAAATCATGAACAGAGGAAGATATGGCTGAGACCAAACAACTAACAAGAATAGGCCTTGCTGGTCTGGCAGTCATGGGCCAAAATCTGGCCCTCAACATTGCTGAGAAAGGCTTTCCCATTTCTGTTTACAATCGAACTACCTCCAAAGTTGATGAGACTGTTGAACGAGCCAAAAAGGAGGGAGATCTTCCTGTATATGGTTTCCATGATCCTGAAGCTTTTGTTAATTCAATCCAAAAACCACGAGTAATTATCATGCTTGTTAAGGCTGGGGCACCTGTTGACCAGACCATCAAGACCCTCTCTGCATTCATAGAGAAAGGTGATTGTATTATTGATGGTGGTAATGAATGGTATGAGAATACTGAGAGGAGAGAGAAAGCTATGGCTGAATTGGGTTTGCTTTACCTTGGAATGGGAGTTTCTGGTGGTGAAGAGGGTGCAAGAAATGGTCCCTCTTTGATGCCTGGAGGGTCTTTTGAGGCGTACAAGCACATTGAAGACATTCTTCTTAAGGTTGCAGCTCAGGTCCCTGATAGTGGCCCTTGTGTGACTTTCATTGGCAAAGGTGGATCTGGTAATTTTGTCAAGATGATTCATAATGGAATTGAATATGGTGATATGCAGCTGATTGCAGAGGCTTACGATGTGCTGAAATCTATTGGAAAGTTGACAAATGAGGAATTGCAAGGTGTTTTCTCAGAATGGAACAAAGGTGAGCTTCTCAGCTTCCTGATTGAAATCACTGCAGATATCTTTGGAATAAAAGATGATAAGGGAGATGGGTACTTGGTTGACAAGGTGTTGGACAAAACCGGTATGAAGGGTACTGGCAGGTGGACTGTGCAGCAAGCCGCTGATTTATCAGTTGCAGCTCCAACAATTGCTGCTTCTTTAGATGGAAGGTTTCTTAGTGGGTTAAAGGAGGAAAGAGTTGAAGCTGCCAAAGTCTTCAAATCAGGTGGCTTTGGTGATATTCTGTCTGACCAAGCTGTGGACAAGAAAAAGTTGATTGATGATGTGAGGCAAGCTCTTTATGCATCCAAGATATGCAGTTATGCACAGGGGATGAATCTTATCCGTGCAAAGAGTATTGAAAAGGGATGGGACTTGAAGTTGGGAGAACTAGCTAGGATATGGAAGGGTGGTTGCATTATCCGAGCTGTGTTCCTTGACAGAATCAAGAAGGCATATGATAGGAACCCTGATCTAGCAAACCTTCTTGTGGACCCAGAGTTTGCAGCAGAAATCATTGATCGGCAGTCTGCATGGAGAAGAGTTGTATGCCTTGCTATCAACTCTGGTATTAGCACTCCGGGTATGTCTGCCAGTCTTGCTTATTTTGACACATATAGAAGGGATCGATTGCCTGCTAATTTGGTCCAAGCTCAGCGAGACTATTTTGGTGCTCATACATATGAGAGGACTGATATGGAGGGCTCCTTCCATACAGAGTGGTTCAAGATTGCCAAAAATTTGAAAAATTAGATCTTCTCACAATGCTATCTGTTTAATCCAAACTCTTTTCAATGATAATAATTTCTTCTCTGGAGTCTAGCTGGGCAGAGCTTCCTTCACCACTGTTTCTTGAAGTATATTTTAGTATGATTTATGAATTGCGGTCAAATTTCTTTCTCTTTCGTTTTCTGTGGTCGTACTTTGGCACGTTTTATTTTTTTGCTTTTTCTTTAGATGAAGATTAATCTTTAGCTTATACCTTCTAGACATTGAGGAGATGAGTCTTCTGTCACTGTGAGGCATGATATTGTTACATGTAATATTTGATCACTGAATCATGGAAAAAAAGTTGTGTGTTTTGATGGCTTGGTGTTAGTCTATTTAGCTGCTTCAAATCTTTTGTGTTTCACATTCTTGTATAGTGTGAATGGCATGAGCTACATCATTGTTGGCCTCATTTAGACATATCAAATCAGACTACTAACAAAGATTTTCGTTGTTTTCCCACATTACGTAACAGAGCACTGGATTTCAATGTTCCAAGATGGTGAAAGAAGCCTAATTTAGCACTCACATTCACGCTCATCAAAGTGACAAAATTTCCCCCTTTTACTTGTATCAATCTTTTGTTTTATAAGTCGAAATTTAGATATTTTTTATTTCTTTTCTGTTCATAAAACTTTTAGTCATTCACAAGGACCATATGTTGGAAGCCATCTCTTAGGTGGGTACAACATGGCTTTTTTTTTTTTTTTTAAAAAAAAAAAGACAAACAGGAAAAAAATATGCAAATAAACTGCCATTTGCATAAATGTTTTACAGAACTAGGTAAATTCATCTTCTTTATTGACCTGAATGCAGTAGTGCTTATTTTCCAAGTGGTCCCTTTGTATCTTCATTACCAAAAAATGAATATTCATCTTGAATTTAGGTGTATCCATGGTTAGGAAGCTATTAAGAGCTGCAGAAATGGGGTAAGTTCACCATGATTGTAATCCTATCTTTGATGAGAAGAGCTTTTATGGCTTTTTACAGTTTTCTATTAATGTTATGTTATGGGGGCTTTAATGAAACAACAGTTACAAAAGATTAGCATGAGGGAGATAAATTAATAAAGTTATGATATTTCTTTTTGATTTCTATTGTTTTCTGTCTTCTATAACACATGCAAATTCCTTTTTCCTTTGTTCCTTCTTGTTTTAAGCATGAGCAGAAGTGGTATCAGTATCATCACCACTCTTTGATAGGGCGCTGGGGAAAGTTGAAAGTGGGCTGTGTTAAAGTATACACGAGTAATTTCTTATCATTAACTAAAATATATTTTGCGCAAAATAAACTTAAACATTGATAGTATTAGTGAAAAATTAAACACAAAATAGTTTTTTAGTCCGTTGCTTGGGAACTCGCACCGAGGGTGATAATATTGGTATTCAATACTGGTTTCACGTAATTTTATTGATAAATTTTTACTGTTTTCACAATAAAATTTCTCAAAGCACAAAATTTTCATATCCTCTAACGCTCATCATTTTACAGATTGTCCCGCAAATTCTAAACCAAAATGAACTAAAAAATGGAAGAAAGATGGAAACAAAACTGGGTTGTTCCTGCTCTTAAATTTGTATTCATTGCACCTGTTGATGGCAACTACGAGCGGTTAAAAGAAATGGCGGGTGTGGCGAGGTAAGTGGGCTTGTGGTCGCCAGCCATTATGACGACAAACTTCGGCTCAGGATCAAGCGGTTTCAATTCCGATGAAGGTGGATTTTTCCGGTTGTCATTCTCACCAGAATTATGCTTCTTCATGTAATAGCAAGACAAAAAAATCAGCGCCATTGCAATCAGCAAGAAGACAAAACTCAAGCCCCTAATAAGGTAAAGAATTAGAGGCTTCCAAACGATGACGGGTAAATTTTCGTTTGCAGGCTTCATTTTTCTACCTCTGTCTTTCTTTCTTCAACAATGGACGAAATTGTGGCAAATAGAAGTAGTGCTGCAAAGGAATGGAGGCGGCGGAAAGATCAATTCATAGAGGGGCCGATTTTTGGGCTTGTGAAATGACATTAATAGACATTTGCATTTGTGGGGGGAAGATTCTATGTGCTTTCCAAAATAAGTAATAACACATATACTTAATTTTAAATATATAATTAAATATATAAATGATATATTATTATACAATTAATTATTATTTAAAATCATTTGAATATAATTTTTTTAAACTCTATGGTTAAATTATATATCTTTTAAGTGAAAATAGTTTTATTATATTTCTTTTTATTATTGTTATGAATTGTTAGCATATATTACGATAATTTTATATGTATAATTTTTATATATAAATAATGATATATTGTAATCTTATTTTTTTGTTCATTTATCGAACAAAGCAAATATTGTTTAAGTCAAACATAATTTGAGTGACTTGTAATAAAATATGTAGAACTTACAAAGGAGGTGCAATTTACTGTAAAACGAGTACGATCTATTGTGGAAATACAGCCTGTAAGCAAACAATAATTTATGCATCCATGGAAGGCTGGTCGAGAAAGAGGCAAAATCAAATTTCAATCACTTCTTTCTATGTATATATGGTAGGTTGGTTGTTTTCTCTTCTAATAATAGTATCAAAGTTACCTTCTACGACCATTTTACTAGCATTAGAAGAAACTCATCGCCATTTCTCAACTGTAGTGGCTCGAAATTTGTGTGAACAGCCAAGAAATTAAAGATGATGGATGAGTAATTCTAATGTTAAGCTGAACAGGACTATTAATGACTTGCGATGGCAGATTTTTGGTAATTTTTCTCACAGAAAAAATCGTGATTAAATCTTAATTTTTCATATCGTATATTATATATGGTATGATGTTATCATTTTTTTTATAAATTTGTATTAATAATGTTGCCGACAGCATTAAATTGTTTCTCTAATGAACACAAAGCATATGGATTGTAACTCCTTTTCATACTCAGCAATCTTTTACAGATTCCCGCAAACTAAGAGAATTTTTAGCCAAGGAAAAGAAAGAAAGAATTCAAAATACGATGTGGCTTGAAATGAATTACTATAGATTAAGCAATTGATGGAGATGTCAAATGGGTTGAGTTGAGTGGAGTTTGTTGACAAGTGCAAGCTCAGGAAGATGCTGTAGGCTTGGCCAAGTAAGTGGGATTGTCATCGCCTGCCATGATGACAACAATCTTCGGCTCCATCTCCGACTGCATCGTCGCTACTTGCTTATTGACTGATTTTTCTTCACCCTGATGATCACGATCGCCGCCTGCCGAAGTCGTCCTGGATTTTCGACAAGAGCAAGATAGAATCGTCACAGCTATGGCTATGAGCACCAGCATGAGTCCCAACCCAGCCAACAGATATGGAACCGGAGAGTTCCGATGCCCCAATCCGCCATTAAAACCTCCTGAAGTTGAGTTATTTCCAGGTCTCATGATTCCAGGAGAAGGTTTAATAAACTTGGAAGTCGAACAATTTAGGAGGCTGATAATGTCAGTATTTATGGCAGAAAGATGAAAATACACTGTGGGTGGACTAGAACAAATCAAAGAGAGATTGCTTCACGGCAATTTCATTCAAGATACCAAATTGTCTTTTATTTTTAACAAAGGGTGACTCTTTCTTGGGCAACACTCATTCAACGAGATCGACTTGGTTGATTTAGACGTTTCCTTTTTTACTTGGATACCAAGTAAATATATAGCTGTAAACATATTTATATATGTTGATTGGCAAGAATCCACTGTAACATTTTCAATTGATTCAATCCGAATAAATAAAGCCGGGGCTAAGACCTACTCTATCTCAGATAGAAATCCTAATATACAGTTTCAGAGATGGTGTAATTGTTGACAAAATAAATAATATTATAATTGGAATGAATAGTAGATAAACAATCGATTCAATCTCGAGTAAAACTGCTGAGTTGAAACTCTGATCCGAAATCAATTTATTCAAATTTATAAGCCGTGAATTTGATCCCAACCATCTCAACATTGGAAAGAGGTAGCACAGTAAAATCCATAGGGTGGAAATTCATGTTCTCTGGATGAAGCAACCAACAGTGAAAAGGGTTCCAAACGTGAATCATGCAGTTCCCATAACCTTATATTATAAAAGGGTTTCGTTCATCACTTAACATTCTTTCATTTTAAGGGATTTCTTGTAATGAAAAGCAAAACCCTAAATACAAATAACTTGCAGGACTTCTTTGAGAAAAAATATTGCCACTGCACTCCAGAATTTTAATACGTCCTGACAACTTTTTAGGGACCAGAATTTTAATAACAACGTTAATATCTTGTCTTCTGTATGATATTATTAATATTATCAATCTTGATATTTGTTACATTTTCGCGAATATCTTAACACACACCTTTGTATTAATTAATAAGCTAAATTCTATAGGGTGAGTCTTCCTACACGGCCGGACGCCCGGCTCTAGACGAAGTTGCGGGAGTTACCACCACATCCTCTCCCGATAGACTCGAAGCTCTTCATAGTCAGGCGGGGTACCCTCTATCAAACCGATGGAAGCTCTTCATAATCTTTTCACATTAATCTGCTTGACAACTTCAACAACATAATGCATGGCTGACTAGAGTATTTACATCATCACCAGGCAATCGGTTGGTAGCCCAAGTTTTGCTAAGGCCAGGTCCAGCTCACTTAAACTTCAGTCAGATTTTACCGGTCTAAGCCCAGCTCTATAGATAAGCAGCCTCACCTTATCCAGCTTGCTCAGTCCATTTGAAACTTCTAACCTTAATATTATGTATATTACGAGTGTCATGAGCTGGGGTTGGCTACAGGAAAGGCTGGATCCAGCTTGGTCTCAGCTCGGTATTTGACTTCAATTCAAACGAGTTGAATTTGAGTTGTGATAACTCGAGTCTGCATCAAGCTGCCATGAATCTAGTAAGTTATTGAAAGTTCATTAATAAATTCATCTTTTTCATTAATTTTCTTTTTCTTGGAAAACTTTTCTTTTGCTCTGAAAATTCTTTTTCTTTATCATTTGTGCTGAGGTTTATTCTTTTTCAGTGTTTTCTGATGTTTTCTTCAATGACCTTATTGCCACAAAATCACATGCTCTCATGTCAATTTAAATTGATAAATTAATAAGAATTGTTCATACATGTAATATTACTCTAGTATTATTGTCGAGGGCCTTATGTCAAACTAACAGTTTAAATGGACTAAATAGCTGGAAATTTTGTGTTTGAGAATTTACCAATAGACTTAATATGATCAATGAGTTAACCCAGTATAGTTCATGAGTTCTATAATTTGAATGGACGGTTTAGTGACATTTGATGGAAGAGTAAAATAATCTCTAGGTCTCTCTCCGAAATCTAAAAAGTGAGGTTGCTTGGCCAATTAACAGTCCTTATAGAAAGACCGGTCAATGCATTCGGCAAAAATCAGGAGCAACGAAGAACAAGCCTAATGTTTGGAATCAGAAGTGAGGTGGTGAAGTGAAGAGGCTGGCATGCATATTGCAGTTATTCAATTATGGAATATCTGAAAATCATTAATATGTGAAAGGTAGGTAGAGGAACGAGTGCGCCAGGTTGATGAACTGAAATAGAGGCTGTTGTTCAAGGAATCTCTTAATCAAAAGAGCACTTTTTTCCCCAGTTTGGACGATTCCATGAAATGAAGTAGGTAAGAATCTTTTCTATGAAACGAGTGAAGAGAAAAAGTGATGCTTCTGAGCGTATGAGATTGCAGAAACTGATATTTTCAGGGCCCAAGGATTCGTTGTTTGCTTCTGCAAAAGGCAATTAAAGTAGTATCTACATACACACACACACACACACACACACATTTCCATAACTGTTGCTACTTTCTGTGGCTGCTACTGCACTTTGTTCGCTCAAGGGCCTGATCTACCTTGAATAAACCTTTCCCACTTGTGCCATTTACACTTTATCCTCATCATCATCTAAAAAGTTACAGTTGATGTTTCAGATTGAAGCAAGAATCTAAGGTGTTCCAGTGCATATGAAATTGACAATAGGAAGCCAGGAGTAGAAGGGTGATTGAGGTGACAAAAAAACTACACTGCAGACAAGAAAGGGTATCAAATGCTGCATGTGACTGTATCTTCTAAGTGAATATTTCACTGGGAAAAGTGGAAAAGTGCAGAAAGCTTTTAAAGAAGATATAAAAATGGAGAGCAATGCGTACATCAACATCTGATGTTTTGTCATTTGAATCATATACATTTATGTATCAGTGGTGCAGGGTGATGATCAGCATATAAGAATCTTAGCTTCAAAGCTTACTTGGTGGACAAGAACCACTGATGCCTGATAAATGGCCTTGCATATTTGGATACGTAAAGCAGATTGGGATCTCTTAGGACCTCGACTATAAAGCGAAAAAGCTCATCTTGACGTTCAGAGAATTAGAATATCCCTTATCCTCATGATTCCCACATTCATACCTTCAATTTGCTCTGCACTTTAGCCTTGCCTTTTCACTTTGCTCTTGCTGTAACATACAATTAAGGGTTCCTTAACGACTGTTAATCCATGGCTTTCACTCTGTCACTGGTGTGTTTTATTAGAGTCAGTTTGCACTGATACTTTTTATCGGCATATGCTATTATTGGGAATTATTACTCTTTTCACTTTTAGAATCTGATGCTATCATTTTTATTGTAAAATTTCATCCATGAAATCATGAAAAAATGTTGCTCATATTCCCTTTCTCTTTAGCAGATTTGGACATCATCCTTCTGGTGTGTAGTGCAGAAGGAATCGTCAGCAAGATACTTGTCAAGAAATGACAAAGGTAAAAGCTTTGTTTTAACAAAGAACAACTTAATGCTATAGAATTAGCAAATATTGAGCTTTCTGATCTATGGATACTGTCTAACAATGGGTCCCCTTATCATTCTTTGGCCTTGTGGCTGCAATTTCATTCTTTTGTCTCTCCCAAAAGGTAAAAATATGGTCATATAGTCTTTTTCTTCAAATTCACTACATATAGACCATTCACTTCTTATGGTTACATCTTTTGATTGCTTGATTCCTTTTCCATTCAACACAAGAAGTTTCAGAAATGAAAAATAGAAGATATTGCAAGTCGAAATCTGTAATTCCAAAACTATAAATATACTTGCATTTTTACAAGAATGTAGTTGCATGGTGGCAAGGATAAAAAAGACTATAAGACATGTTTAACAAAGCTATTAAAACTATAGAACACATATCTCATTACTTGATAGCAATTAGACTAAAAGACCTACAATATATCAGTGGTACAACTATAGTAGCAATTTCCAATAGCTCTCATGATCTGGATTTAGAATGAAGGAACAATGCCATATCCAGTTTCTGTCATTAATGTTGTGGAGAACATCTGGTCCACTTCAACTTCAACATCTGTCCTCTTGGCAAATCGGCCCTTGATTCGGGGTCTAGTTTCAGCATAGGCCTTCCTTGAGGCATACCTGATTGTCTTCTCAAACTTCCTTGTCTTCTTTTTCTCCCTATATCTAAGCACCCTGGCCTCCCTGTCTACTGGACTCAGTTGGGGGGGCATTTGAATTGGATGCCCTGAGAAGAGATCAATAGTCCCTTTTGGAGGCCTTGAATGAGAGATGGATATTTCACTTGTTGAGTCTGGTACCACACCAATATCTGTGGATGAAATTGAGACCTAAATCACATAATCACACAAAACATAATCAGTGCTGTCTTCTCTGAAACTAAACATAAGAGCCATGAACTTAATTAAGAGCTTCCTTTCCAATTAGATTCATTTGAAGCTGCAATATCTTGGGGAAATACAAGTCAGTGGAATAAATGGATTGAATCAGATATACATGACATGGACCAAAAGTGAAAGTGAAACAAAAAGAGTTGAACAATTTGCCAACAGATTCCACCCTTTAAAGAGAAAAGGGGGAAGGAAAGGGCAAAAAGTTGGCTTTGCTAGTAAAGTGCAGAAAGTGTATGGTGAAGAAGTATAACACTAGCTTGAGCAAATTCTGAGGCAACAAAATCAAAAATTAAGAATTCAGAGGCAAATCCCATTTGGACAAAGAAAATCTTACACTTTGACTAATTGAACCATTGTAACTGTAGGCAGCTTTTGAAGATTCATAATCCAAACCCAGCTGAAAATTATTAATCAGATGTTGCTGCTGATCCTTGACTTCACATTGAACATGAGGAACAACACCATCCCCCACATAACCCTTGTAAGGAAAGCCATATTGTTGTTGTTGTTGCTCCTTATTATCAGTATTATACTGATCAACATACTGAGTTTTGCCATTGTAGTCCACAAGATCCAAATACTCATCCACCTCCCCACCAAACAAGAACCCATTGCTGTTACTGTTGTTGTTACCACCATTTCTAGCAGTTGCAGGATTATTTAACAGCAACCACGAAGCCGCCTCTTCCTCATCCTCATCTTCATCTCCCTCCGCCTCAAAAAAAGGATCTTCTTCACCGGGTCCATTCGCCCGAGCCCTGTATGGGGAGCTCGAGATGGCCAGAATCGGAACACGCAGGTGGCGGCGCGCCAGCGGGTTGGCTGAGTGGATATCAGCATCACACGCACTGCAAAGCGACGCCGCATCTGCCTTGCATAGAAACTCAGCCGGGGCTTGCTCGCATGCCTCGCATACGAACACACGCTCGTGCCTCGACGCCACGCGGTTCGCCGCATGGACACGTGCGTCGCAGCCCGCACACAAATACGCCATGTCGGCCTTGCAGTACACAGTGCATGCCGCCGCCCTGCACGTGTCGCACACACGTGCCCAGCTGTTCCCGCCGCCGTCGTTTTGACTCTCTTGTTTCATCAGTTCTATTTGGCTTGTCAGTGTGGAGTTTGAAGAGTGAGGGGGAGTGAGGGGGCGGGATGGCTTGTAACTGTGTGAGGGGGAGGGAGAGAATCTGAAGTCGTCCACGTGGGGGGAATTTAGTGGTGGTGAAAAGGTGCTGCGTTATCTTGTGGTTGGCTGAGCTCCAAGGTGGGACCAGGTTGAGTCAGAAAGTTTGTGGGACCTACAGCAATGGCTTTTGGAATCGTTTTTAGGCCGCTCAGTTTCTAAGATGGATTTATTTTTTATTATTTATATTATTTTATTTAATTTAATAATTATAAAAAATTATAATATTTTTTATTAATAATATTAATATAATAGTGAATGTAAATAATAATTTGATTATCATTTTATTAAAAGAATTTTAATTTTATTATAATTATATTTTTATTTATTAATTTTTAAAAATAAAAATAATCATATTTTTAATTAATATAATAAGTTATATAAAAAATATTATAGAATAATTATACCTAATTATATTTAAATAAAATAATTTATTAGTATTCTTTTGTTATCTTTAATTAAATATAATAATTATTTATATTTATCAAATATAATCATTTTTAAAGTAATATATTTTTAAAATAATTTTTAAATTTTGATAATAAAATATTATCCAAATTAAACACTTATTAGTGTTTGAGAAATTATTTTTGCCGTCAAGGTGAGCATAAATGACAAAGCGGTAGATATTCAAACATAAATGCGAGAAATAAGTTTAAAATATCTATATTATACGATTAATTTATATAATGTAGTAATTATAAAATTAATTCTAAGATTTATATTTTAAACTAATTGTGTAACACGTGACGAGAAGGTTAAATATGTGTGAGAGATTATTATAATATATGACTCGAATTAGTATTTATGTATCTTATTTGAAATAAGAAGTTGAGTATTTAAATTATAATTTTAATAAACTAAATTGTAAGATTGATTGTTTCTATTATTCAAGTCATCGATTTTAAATTAATTCGTTTAGATACATACAAATCTTAAATTAAATGTTATTCAAATTTATTTTAAATCAAATCTATTCCTATTTAAACAATTAAATAAAATTTTTGGCCTTTAAATAAGCTTAATGGAGAACACTTATTTATTTATTTTAGATAATAATATTTGATGCATAAATAATTAGATAAATAAATAATTTATTTATTCAAAGGACTATTTATAAATATGAGAAATAGGTTTTAAATGGAATTATGGAAAAAGAGTTTGGTTGGAATCGGAGAAGAAGCGAGTGCCACAAATTAATATGAAATTTTATTAACCAATGAAACGTCACCACGTATGAATTGACTAGATGAGGATGCACCTCCTCCACAAGTTGGCAGTGGCCCAGCCCCAGCCACTATAATAGTAACAATATAATATATGTTGGTTTGGATATATATTTTAAAATAAATTATTTTATTATATTATATTTATTGCAATTTAATATTTTATTTCACTTAAATTTTTTTAAAAATTATTTATTAACCTTAAAATTAAGATTGGATCTAATCTAATCTAATCTAATTTACTCAAAACTTAAATATATGTGGATTAACATAATGTTTATTCACTAATCACGGTCACCAGTCATCTTTGCAAATGTTATATCCGTAATAAATAATATTATACCTACAAATTCGGACTGAAAGGTAATTTGAACTAGATAACAATATGTAATTGTAAAAAATGTGACAACACTGCACTGGGGAGAAGAGGATAAGGTTTGAGTTTGTATTGATTTGTCAGGTTCTTCACTCAAAATGCATGGTGGTCACTTCTACTTTGGAGCCATCAATTCTTGCAAATATGTGGCTCTAATCAATTAAACCTCATCTATGTCTACAGTTGAGCTGAGTTACTTTCACTTTTATTGTTATTTGGTTCAAATTTAGTTGAATTCAAATTGAATATTAATACGAATCTTAAGAAAATTATATCTCAAAAGTTAATTATTGAGATAAGAGAGTTCAAAATCGTATAAATCTTACACTAGTTATTTATACTTTTCAATATAGAATCTAAATCTCATATCTTATATTTGAGATCTTAATAAATATCTTTGGATGATATTGTATATTCTATTAATATTATTATTTATTTTATTAATAATATTATTTATTTTATTGATAAATTTTTAATAATATTTTTAACTAATTTAAACAAATTTAAATTTGAATTAATCGATGTAAATTCAAATTAAAGCTCGTTTCAAACTAGCGGTAACATTATCCAATGATTGAAGAAAATGCGTGAGATAGTCCTACACTTTTTGCTGAATCACAAACCCTTCTGGAAAAACTATGAAACAATTTTTATATATTCGTCTTTCATGCTACTAAGTAGAGATTTCAACGAAGACCCGTGTGATGAGAAGAATCACAGCCCATCAAATAAGTAGAATAAGTTTACAGTTAAAACCTAAATTTCGACCCAGGGGATTTGATTGGATTGACTTGTAGCCCAATGGGGTTTTATCAGACCACTTCACCCCAAAACAGTATTTTCTGGCCCTCATTTTCTAGGGGTTATAAATCTTTGATTTAATGTAAGGTTAGATTCTATTTTAACTGAGTTTGAAAACAATTTAATTTAAAATAGTTGATTCAAAATTGATGAATTGAAGTTTAAACTTTACTTAAAACAACTTAACTGTGAACATGATTTAAGCCGATTCAAACATTGGAAAGCTAAATGACATTCGCTTGCTTGAAGTTCTATGGAGACTGTTGTTTCTGAGAAATTGATTGATGTTTGTTCGCGCAAATTTGTTTGGCTTTGCCGAGAAACTGAAGCAAGTGTGAAGCATTAATTGATTCAGAACTATGAAAAATCAAGTCTAGAGCATTACATTACAAGCTCAAAATTTAAAGGGACATATCCTTGTAAAATTTTCACTCAATAAGAACAGCAAATAAATGAAGATATCATTCTAAAACTATAACTTTCTCAAACTAAAAACTGTACAATTCAGGGGGGAAAAAAAAAAAATCAAAGCCAGTTTGGAGCTCTGATGTACCACTACAATACATTGCAAACTTTGAATCGTGACAGGGACTTCTGCACAGTAGCCTTAACCATAATTCATTGTTTTGATTCTGAGAAATTCACCTTGGGCCAGAGAGCTCCATTTCTTGCACTAGTAATGATGAATCATCAGTGAGATCAGAGTATCGATCTGACGAGGAAAATTCATGGGGTTTGCATTTGGTTGCTTCTGCTCTTTGAGAAGCTTCCCATCGCTCTGCAAGGCCATCGCCTTCGAGCATTCGAACAACTTCAGACATTTTTGGTCTGTGCCCTGGAAGGTATTGGGTGCACAATAGAGCTACTTGAGCCATCTCTTCAAGCTCAATCCTGTCGTAGTTGTTTTTCAAGTCCTTGTCTACAAGCATTTCAAGCTGCTTCTCCTGGTGAATTTTCCTTACCTAAAACCATTAACAAATGTAACTCAGAGGAATATGTATGACCAGAATACATCATATAAAGATTGCTGATCATATGAGCAGCTTAAGGATTTAAGAAGCAAGTGTATAAAGAAGTTTTTGCTCACCCAATCAAGAATGGCTCCTTTCTGGTTAGCTGCCTTGCCAAATTCTAGAGCTCTTTGGCCAGTTATTAATTCTAGTAAAAGAATACCAAATCCAAAAACATCTGTTTTCTCAGAGGATTGGCCAGTGGAAAGGTATTCGGGAGCTATATGGCCCACAGTTCCCCTCACGGCTGTTGTGACATGAGAATCCTGGTGATCTAAAAGCTTTGCCAACCCAAAATCTCCTACAACTGCCTCACAATAGTCATCAAGTAATATATTTGCAGCCTTTACATCCCTATGAATTATTTTTGGGTCACATTGCTCATGGAGGTATAATAGTCCTCTACCAGCTCCTAAGGCAATTCTCCTCCTGGTGCCCCAATCCAAGACTGGTTTCCCTGACAAAGAGAATGAAGGACAGTTCAGTAGCCTAGATATAGAATTCTAGGACAGTTATATATTGTTCTAATTTTTCAAGCTGTTTTACCTTTGAGACGAGACGCAACACTGCCATTAGACATGTATGGGTAAACTAGAAGCCTTTCTGAGGATGTGATGCAAAATCCATGAAGTCTAAGGAGGTTCCGATGGACTGCTAAGCTGATCATCTCAACTTCAGTCTGGAATTGGATCTCTCCTCGAATGGCATTTCCATCTTTAAGCCTCTTGACTGCAACAACAGTCCCATCTGGGAGAGTCCCTTTGTACACATTTCCAAAACCTCCCTTCCCCAGTATGTTCTTGCTGCTGAAATTATGTGTTGCTATCTGAAGTTCTCTGAATTGGAACCTCCTTAAATTTCCAAAGGAAACCTCCTCATGATGCCGCTCTGAGATTTCAAATAAATATGGAATGAATTTAAGTGACCAAACAGCCATTAAATACCTAGTATCAGTCAAGTATTACATCAACATCACTTACCCTTAACATCTAAGAATATCTGTTCATTGTGTCTTTGCCTCCACCACATAAAGAGTCCAAATGCAAGAATGATAACAGAGACAAATCCCACACTCAAGCCAAATACAAGGGACAATTTGTGACTTCTGCGTCCGCCAGAAGGTAGATTGGCTGCAGAAGTCAAGGAATTGAGGTCATGACTCAAGATCAACAAATATAAATTCGATCAATTGGAGATGGTTAACTGAATTTAACTTTGAGCAGACCAAGCATTCAAATATCCATACTTTCTGAGCTATTCACATTCATGGACATCGGCATTAGTTGTGTCCCATAGCAGTCTGGTTCAGAACCAGTTGCACAGATCAGAGGGTTTCCAAGGATGCTGCAACAACAAAAGGTATACAAGCAATTTTTGTAACACATTGCTCCACCTGAGTGAATGTGAGAAAGAAAGAGATATTTACCTGAATGTTTTGGCAGGAAATCTTGGAACAGGGCCACTTAGATTATTGAAGGACAAGTCACTGAAATGCAAAGCAAATTGAAACCTTGTCAATAAGGCCATTCCAATAAGAAACACAATAGGTTGATTAATAATGTTCAGAATACTTACAGAAAGATAAGCAGGGTCATGTTGGCCAATGACATTGGAGGTGCTCCAGAGAAACTGTTATTATTAAACCTCCTATATGCATTCACAAAATTAATGTCAAATTTAGACCCAGAAGGGAGATACTTGTATGGTTAAGGTACACAATTATAACGTTTCACATTCCAATTCACGGATCTCCATGCTTACATGTACTGGAGACTTCGTAAGTTGCCTAGAGAGAAAGGAATTTCCCCATTGAAGAAATTGTTCGAAAGATCAAGTGTGTGAAGCTTTGATAGCCTACCAATCTCTGCCGGAATTGGTCCTGTTATGTTGTTGTTTTGTAAGAGCCTGTATATAGTATGAAACCACTCTACATGTTAAACCAGTAACAAGATAAAGCGTTCCATTAGAATTCCAGAAAATTGTCTAATTATCTTTAGTACTTACACAATTTGAAGATTTGTCAGATTGCCAATGCTTGGAGAAAGAGTACCAGATAAGTTCTGGCTTGGAATCCCTCTGCAGCAAAACAAGTTCAACAAATTCAAATATGTCCGTTCTCATTTAATCAAGTTAATAGAGGAGATTTAAATTTTAAGGAAGCTCAACAAAGACTTACAGGCCAATGACTAGACTGTCAGAAGAACAAGTAACCATTGTCCAGCTACATGGATCAACAGCATCCCCATCCCAATTATCAAGAACACCATGAGGATCATGTAAAGAGTTCTTTATACCCATTAAAGCTTGAACTGAAACAAATCACCCAGATGAAAAAATCTTCACTTCCAACTCTTAGAAGCCAAACGACAAAAGCACAACTTGTAGAAGAACCAATAAAGGATTTAAAAATCAATAAAAGAACGGAAACCCTGTACTCTTTACCTTCATAGTTTACACCTTTAGCAGATAACATTCCATTTACAGTAGTCCAAAACCACAAGAATGTCACAAAACAAAGAGCAACTTCTCTTCTAATCCTCCCCATTGAATAGAGTTACAAAAGAATCAGAGACACAGTTGCAAAAGCAGAAAGCTTGTTTAAAAGTGAACTAAACTGATAAGTATTACTAGGAAAAAAAAGAACTTTGAACTAAGTTTGTTGAACGTAATCTTTAGATCACAATAACCCACTTGCTGCTTTCTATGCCTGAAACCCACCCACTAAATCCCGTGTCAGAACTCAAGAAAAAAAACACCAAGTTTTATTGGTACTGTAAAGGGAACTAGCATGCCTGTCATTTAGTCGGGCGCTTGTAAAGAAAAGGATATGTAATGCCCATAATCTTAAAACAACAAATGCAAACGACTCACTTGCTGTGTCAATTATTCATTTCCTTGCATTTTCATATATAATATATAATATCTATGTAACTTTTTTTCTTTTTAAAGCAAAGTTTAATGTCGTTGATGTGGAAAATGCAAAAAAGTTAAAGATTCTTGATTCAAAAGCAGATATGAGAGATGAGTCATCTTATTTGCCTCGAGAAGAGTAATGAAAACATATTTTACTATGATTGTTTTGTATTTAGTGTTTGGATTATGAGAAGATGAAACCACAAATGGGGCAGAGGAAGTGCATGAGAAGACGCGAGGCAAAGGGCATAGCTTGTAACAATTGAAGAGAATTCAACATTCCCTGAGCTTGGCTATACAGTAAAATTCCCAGAAACCATATTTCGCTTAATTCTTTACTTATTTGTAACATCATATATAGAGAATGTGAGAATCTCGAGGTGAGCTCGAGATTGATGAAGGTGGTGGATTTGGTCACCCACCCACCTATGAGCCACAATGAGTGTCTTTGTTGTCTTTGCAATGGTAAAATAATACAAGGCCATATTTAGTCACTTTTGTGCTGTAAATGGGTCTGCTTTTCTTGATAGATTCCACAAACCCACTATCAGCTAACCGTCACACACTCTCTGTATCTAAAGACTTTCCTTTTGAGGGCCTCAGCAGCAGCAGCAGACAGCCATTCCACAAGCACTACTCAAAAAGAGTAAAACTTTTAAAAGCAAAAGCTGCCATTCCTTCTCTCTTTGTATTACATAATTACACGGGATATTTGTCACATTCAGGGTGGGAAATAGTCTTTTGGCTGAACAGAGAATTTTAATATCGAGTAAAATGACAAAATGCCCATGGATTAAGGGCCGAAAAGAGTGGGAACAAGCTAGATTTAATTGTCTCTTTTCTCACATAATTATCTTTATCACTCTAAATTAAAACAAGAACAATTTTGCACCCAAATTACTCAAAGTTCAAATCTTTTAATCCTTCATTTGTCTGCATTGCTTGTCTTTTCATTTTTTTGTCTTCACAACATGCAACAATGGTAGCTTGCCAAAGCTGTGAGACTATAACATTATGAAAAACCTATTAGATCATGAAAATGGCATCCTATAATTGGATTTTCCGACAGCCATGTCAATTGAGGTTCCATTAAGGGGAACGAATAATGCAGATAGCAATAAGGATAATTTAGTAAACTTCATATGAACATTAATAAGATGGGGTACAATTTGTCTATTGATAAAACACTGTCAATCATCTATAAATACCGATATAATGGAATTTCTGAGTATATAAAAGATATTAAATATGTATAAATATCTCATATTGTTTGAATCTGATGACAAAAAATTAATTAAATAATATATGAACCTTTAAATTATTAAAATGTGTCTTAGATTGTAAAACTCCAAAAAAAAATTATGACAAAGTATATGTCTAAAATGACATCTTACACATAGAGTATTATGTTATAAGCAGTTATTCCTCTTCGAAGCTTGATTGAAGCATCATTAGGTCCTCTCTTGTCTCATTAATTCACAACCCATTTTCATATTTTACCTACCTTCCCTATTCACATAATTGTTAAAGCATGCCAAAATACTCAAATGCATAGTAATGAAGATGTGTGCACTAATATATCAAACTTTCCTTTGTATGTATGCTTCATTTCCATTTGTGGGTTTTGAGAAGTGGGTTGTCACTTCATCTTCATCTTCTTCATCATTGTTGTTGTGTTGTCATTCTGGCCATTGGAGAAAAGCTCAAGAGTTGTATCAAAGAAATGTCTAATCAACAAGTAATTGATCACCTAAATTGTATATAACGATTAGTCATGTTATTACACAAATTCATCAAAATGTGAGTAGAAAACTTCACATTTTAAAGTAATGAAAAAACTTATACTTGAAAAACAAATATGTTGATGAAAGGTTAGATGAGGGGACAATTGGGTCATCATCTAATTTTCATGTCATCATATTAAAAAATATTATAATCTTTTCTTAAAAATTTAAAATTTTTCAGATACATTCTTATTATGTCATCATTTCTCTAAAAAAAAATATATCAATCTAAATTGATGATATTTATCATAATATTATATAATATATCTATCGTATTATATTAACTCAATATATCTTATGGTATATATTATTTTTTATTTGTATCGTATCAGATCGTATAATACGCATCATATATTGTAGGGCACTAATAACCATGATTATCAATCACATATTTGTTAGTTTATCTTTAAGACAAATGACAAAATGTTAATGTTGGTCCCCTCAACCTCAAGCCTTCGCTCCCCACTCGACTGACTACTTTAACAGTAACACAGTAAGAAACGTGAAGGCAATAGCTACTAATCATCTCACCATGATGCCAATTTTGTCCGACTGTCTGTAACAACATCAGTTGTCCTTAGCAGTTTCTCCTTATTCCAGAGCAAATTGAAATATTGAACACAAGACTCAAATAACTTACTGCTGTTTTTCCTGAGAAACTTCTCTTGTTTTGTCACATTCATCGCGTTTTGCTCATGGACAAGTCTCAATCTCATGCTTAGCCAAAAAAAAAAGTCTCAATCTCATTCATCCATCTGCAGATCATCCCGATGTAGAATCATGGAAATGTTGAGGCAACAGAGATTGAGATAATAAGGAGAAGAAAGGTGATAGAATTCAGATTTCTGGAAAAGATATTATAAAAAATAGGAATGAGACATCACTTTCTAGACCAAGCTTAGACAAATAAATGATGAATTTTTTCACAAATCCCCTTGAATACAACCTGGAAGGCCAAGAACCTGTAAAAGCAGCTAAATGATTTCATAATGAGCAAACAAAATATATGATAATCATATAAAATTATTACAATCTCAAGTGCAAAGTATAGAACTTAGATCCCATATTGAAAATTATGAATTTCTAATATAAGATTTATATGACTTTGATTTGAACTCTCTATTCTCAACATCTAGCTTTTAAGTGTAGATCCTTCGAGATGCATAACATTTAGTATTAAAGTTTTGAACATCTTTCAATTTAATAGTTCACGGACTATTAAATCAACTTCTCTTATCATTTCAAAACATGTTTGAGATGTTTATACCTAACATCTCTCAGATGTTTTATCGACATGAAAATAGACAAAGAAAGTACCAAAAACTCGTGAATTTATTGCATATATACATTACTTTCCCTCTCATTTATCTTAACAATTAATATACTCGATTTTCAAACTAAATATTTGCATTCTATAAATTTGTTAGTTTACTGTATAAATAACATGGTACTGAATACCCTTTAACTCCCATGCAGTGGCCAGACATATAACATTTGGATCATGAAAAAGCCAAGCCCAGCCAAAGACACAGTCGCACTCAACTCAACAATTCCTATCTTCATAAATTTTCTTCTTCACAGATATTCCAAACTAAAACAATAATGAAAGAAACCTGGGCAGTCCTTCAAGCAGAGGCTACAAACTATGCTTCACTCTGACAACACAGGACATGACAATAAATACTTGGAACATGTACATCCGGTGCTAAAAAAAATCCATAAACTGTACCAAACCGGTATCTAGACCTATGACCGAACTAGAAAACAGTATCACCAAAAAACTGGTTCGCTTAGTGGTTAAGATTTTGACCAAACCATTTCTTTTCCATTCACTTATGGGTTTCCATTAAACTATTGAAAAAAACTCCTTAGTATAGGTTCTTGAGTCAGTTTAGTCATTCATAGAACATTGAGGAGTTCAGATACTATTCGGGCCTATGGAAACTACAAGATATCTAAAGGCAGAGTAAAACGTGAAACTTGAAGACCTTAAATTTTTTATTTGCCAGTAAAAAAAGTTGATGATGGGCCAGCAGAAAACAGATTTGCTATGAGGAGTCAAAATTTTCATGCTCAAAAAAATTTCAAGAAATTCCTTATTACATCAACCTCACAAAACACAATGAAAATACACCACAGTGAAGCCTAAGCAACCACAGCAGCAGCTGAACCTCCCCCAGATTTATTCACCAGAAAGAGATTTAAAACATCAGCATGGTTGCGGATGTAACCTGGGCACTTAGACAGGAGATCTTGTGCTTCACTATGCCTTCTGGCCTGGAAAAAGGCTTCAAACAAGCGAAGAACCACAGACGTAGAAGGAAACCTCTTTGAAGTCATGGTTTTCAGGAAAGCAATAGCATCATCAGCAGTTCCAGACTTCGATACATAATCAATAAATGGATCAACAAAAGGTGGGAAACCATGACTCTTCATCAAACCCACAAGACTTAAAGCATCTTCAAACCAGCGCTGAACCAATAACTTCTTCATCAATTCTTTGTATGTTGTATGTGAAGGCTGTAAATGATTTTCACTGACATAATCATGCACAAGCTTGCAAGCATCTGTTGCTCTGTTCTTTTTGCAATAAGCATTTACCAACAATTCAAATGCATGAACAGCACAAGATGCACCCTCTTTTTCAACCATCTTCTGGAAACAATCAGATCCCCTTTCAAGATCCCCAGCTACACAATGCCCTTCAATCAGAGACACCCACATCTTGTGGCCTGAATCACTCCCTGAAGTTTCTACATGATCCATAAACTCACTTGCTTCATCCTTTTTACCACCACTAGTAAGCCTAAACACAATTTTGCTCTTCATATTACCACTAGCTACATACCCACCTTTCTCCATCACTTTGAAGATCTTGCTGCACTCTCCCAACCTACCAACACTAGTCAAAGCCTTTAAAACTGCATTGAGCATTGAGTCTGTCAGCATATTCCCATTTTCGGTAAAAACACTTACAACCTTTGAGAAAAGACCCATATCTAACTGCTTACTGACAACTATTTTCCTCAACAAAAATGTGCAACATTGCACTGAAGGTTTATTCTTACCAGCCATCGCAAACTCATACAAGTCCACAGCATCCTTAACCATTCTCCTCTTAGAAAAACTACCTAAAACCTTAACATATGTCTCCTCCTCCATCTCATACCCTCTACTCCTCATCTCATCAACAACCTTCCAGAACCTATCAATGCAATCCTCCCTCCCCAAAACTCTTGCCATGGCATTATAACTCTTCTCATCATGCTTCATCAAACCACTCTCCTCAGCCCACCTGAAAAAGATCAATGCTTTCATTGGGTCATCACCAAGATTTTCCACTGCAAATTTAACCAAATCACTAGAAAATGCAACATTCAGTTCTCGTAACTGCTTCTCAATATCATCACCCCAGACCTCACTTTTGACAATCTTGGACACCCTAGAGCTAATCTTTTCTACTGAATTATCAATCGACCCTGTAGCAAAGACCCCTTTTAGCTTCTCCAAATCACTATCTAAACCTTCTTTCTCAAACTTCTCAGTCATTTTATTGCGCACATGACCAGACACACCATAACCCTTTTTCTTCATAACATTAACCAGACCCCAAAACTCCTCAATAAACCCATTAGCACCCAAAATTTTTAACATCAAATTATAAGATTTCGAGCTCAATCTCGCACTTTCTTTCAGTGAGACCCAATCGAAAAACCTCCTAGCTACATCTGGGCTCGATTCGAAATTGTTCAACACTTTCAACACCATTTCATGAGTAAAGAGAACACTGCTTGATTCCAACTCCTTACAAATATCATTAACATCACTAAACTTATTGAAAATATCGCTAACAACCACAAAGTCTGAGTCTTTCAGCTCCATTGCTGGCTCAGATGAGAAGCTACAAATCATGGGATTCTTATAAATTGTTGAATTTTTAGGTTTTACGAGGCTTTCTAAGTGAAGATATAAAATGGGTCTTTGTGAAACGGTGCCGTTGAGATAGTGCGAGCTTGTATGAATGTTTGAAGAAAGAGTATGAAGTGATTCATGGAGAGTGTTACATAGATTGGAGTGTACCTGAGAAGAAGACACTGTAGAGAATTGGAGAGGCGATCGAGGGTACTTTCGGAATAGGAGAAAACGCCATTGATGTCTCATTTTCGATGAAAGTTGTGTCCGTGAATTGTGAGAAAGACTTGAAGGGTTAGAGGGATGAGTGAACGTCAGTTTTAGGGTTTTAGAAAGGTGTACCTCAAAGTTTAATGGACCGGATCAATCCGACCCGGAACTTAACTAACTTCGGGTCAAGGTTTTATACGTAGCTACATAAGTTCGGCCCCCAATACCAGATAATTAACATTTTTTTCAATCCGGATTAAATTTTTATTTTTTGTCTATGAAGTTAAATCAAATTAAAATTATAAAAAGTTAATTTAAATTTAGGATAGTTATCTAAATTGGTATATAATAATATTAAAAAATTTAAAAAAATTAATGATGAAACGAACACTAATACATCAATATTATGGACACAATAAATTATTCATCGTTTAATTCAAACTTAATTATTTAAACCAATTAAATTCATCTCTAATAGTTTCTACAAAATATAAAGTATACTTCTTTGTCATTATATAAAAAATATATCATATTATATAATTACCTTTTTATTTATAGGAAAATAAATATATATTTGTTTCACCTAATAATTTGGCATGTCTCTGTTAAAAACATATTGTCAAAAATTTTGTTAGAATTCTTCTTTTTAAAAATTATTTAAATTACATCTTAAACGGGCTATGATATTACTATAACCTAAATAAATTTGATATTAAATTAAATAAAATAAAAAAAAACATTTGTTTTTATTCAAGGATATTTTAGCTTCTAAACAAAACTTCAATAGAATTTTCTTAAATGGATTTAAACCATAAAACTTCATGTGTTACAATATGATTTAATAATTCTAAATTAATAATAAAATAATACATAATTACATTATGATACATTATCATTAGTGTATATATACATATATATGGCAAATACATATTAATGTTTGAATCCATTTTTATGAATAAAATCATATACATTTGTAATAAGTATTAATTTAGGCTTTAACGATAATATGTCACTATATAATTTCATAATTCTGAATTAAAAATAAAATAACACTTAACTATATAATGACATATTATCATTAATATTTTTATAAACGCGTAAAATATTTCTCTCTTGTTTATATATAATGTTCCATTCCTTCATGTACCAAACATGGCCCAGCTGAAGGCATGCATCACATTTTTAACCTAGAAGCCGAGTTGATAGTCTCACAAACACGAAAGTGAATATATCAACACAATATTTTTAAGGTTTTGTACTGTGATTGTAAGATCATATACGGATGAATGTCCAGATGTATAAACAAAACATTTCGTTGATATTGTCTTGATCTGTATATAACATGTCACTCGAAATTATGAAATATTATTCTTTTTAAACTTTATTAGTCGCACAGCAAGAGAAATAATGAATTTATATTGACTCAAGACCCTCAACTTCTATCTGATATGATTGGCACCAATCAATGTATTATTAAGAGCTTTGTTTTAATCTGGCAAGTAAACGAATATTTAGAAAACCAGAAGAATTGCCTTACAGGAAACTTTGAAATGAAGACAGAAAAGAACTACACCATTAGAGCTCTCTTCTTTCATTCTTACTTATAAACTAAAACATAAAAGACACCTAAATGAAATTTAGGCTTCTGAATTATTCGATTGACTGAATGAAGAAGCTTCAGCTTCAGCTGCTTCATTAATTTTTGTTCATCCCAGTTGCATTCTTAACAGCATCAGCAGCACCTTGTGCCTTGGCCTTCATTTGGTCGCCAGCCTACGTAAAATGAAAACATTAATGGCCTTCATTTGGTCGCCAGATATGTTTGATATTATTTGTAACGAAGCAATTATACCATGTTTTCAGAATATATACGAACCTCTTGCATTGATTCTTTTGCGGATTGAGCTGCATTGTTTGCCTTGTCCATCATGCCGCTGGCCTTCTCTTCAGTCTGGCCCTTGGCCTGGCCGGCGTGGTAGCTCATCTTCTGGGAGTTGTCAGCCATTTGTGGTTGTTTTTTGAAGCTGTAAAACGCACAGAAAAACCTTTTACTTGGGATGATAAACAAACTGTTTAAAGTTCGGTGATGATCGACCGATGAAAGTTGCCGATATTTATAGGTTCTGAAGACTCTCCATTGCTTATCTTTTTATGTGGGAAGAACCTTGACACGTGTGAGCATTTCGTTGTTTGTGTAACACGTGTAACTCTCGTTTTTGGGGATTTAGGCCTTTTGACTAGGAGGGTTTTGAAGAGTTCTTTGGAAGAGATAGGCTTTGAAGAGTTCTTTAGCACCGACTATTCAGTATTTTTAAAATTAAAATGGTTATCAAATTGGTTATTTTAATGGCTTATGATTTAATTGATTTAATCGGATTAATCTATTATTAAATTATAATAGTAATATTTGATTAAAAAAGAAATCCTAATTTAATAATTTTGGGATTAATTTAAAAAATAAAATTGAAATAAGAATAAATAAAAGGAAAAAATAAAATAAAAAGACCAAGCTTCACTCGGGCTCAAAGGGAAAATTTGAACCGGAACCGGGATGGGTTCATCAAAATAATAAAATAGGCGTGGCGCCCTAACCTGCTTGCTCCGCGGGGGTCTTAATTGTTTGGTCTATTTGTATTTTCTCTTAGCTTCTTCGCTGCAACTGTTGAGTGGAAAAACATGGATAGCCACGGGAGGAAGAAGAAAAAGGTCAAGTCTAAGAAGGGAAGCAACCTTCAACTCTCTGAAAACGGCAAGTGGTTTTGCTCTTTTTTTTTTTCTTTTGATTTTTTTTATCTGGGTTCTCTTTTCTAGATTGGTTATAACTTAGTATTGAGTGTTCTTTACTTGAAACTCATTGAATGACATCTGGGTTTGTTCTGGTTTGACTTCTTGTGTGTGAAAATACAAACTTCGCATTGTCTTTGCTTGGTACTATCTTGTGCGGGCAACTAGCTTCCATGAAAGAAATTATGACAAATTGAAAAAGATAAAAGACTTTAATCTAAAAACGAATGGAGAGTTGGAAAAACGAGGGATAAGCGTCATAAGTCAAATCGATAGTATAGCCTAATTAAGTTCGGGTAGTTTAAAAAGATATGTCTTTTGTAATTAGATTAATTAAATTTTCTCTTAGATAGCAGACTATAGATTGTAAGTGGAATTTTCAGGTTATTTTTGGAGAATTCAATTGATATATAATGCTTGAAAGGCTCACTGTGGTTTCTGTAATGTTCTGGGATTTTCACCGAAGAATTCATTGGTTGGAATTCAGTCTGTTCAAACTAATTGCAATGACTATTCAGGGTTGCAGAATGTAGTACTAGTAACATTTAGTGATTGCCTTGATAGATTATTATATGGCAAATCACTTGTGTTGTCAAATATATGATTATTGACTCTGTGAAGTTTATCATCGAGAGTGATAAAGCCTACCCTTATTTGTTTTTTTCAGATGAAATGATAAATACTGTGGAAGAGAAGACTGAGAAGAATGTACCTTCTGAGAAGAAGCAAAGGAAAAGAGAGAAAGTGAAAGCTGACGATGTTAGCAATGCTGTTCAGACTAAAACCCAAGGTGGAAATTGTGTAGATCTACTAGAATTTACATTAGAATGACTTTTGTGTTGAAATTTATTTCTCTTATTGCTGTCTTGCTTCTATTGGTTGTGCAGATAATTCAATTGAAGAAATCAGAGTTAAAAAAAGGAACAGAGCAAAGAAGAAGAAGATACCAAAAAGTGGTAATGCTTCGATTGGAAAATTTGGTCAGTTTGGTGCTGGGGATGAAGATGGTGTCGAAAAATTAAATGGTGTGTGAAAAATAAGCCTAAATCAGTATTTTATTATCTATCGTTTTTGTATTCTTTATGATGGCTTCCATCCAGTGCTCTTCTAGTGTGCATGCCTGGGACATCTTGTGGTCCTGATGGATAAATTTAAATTGAAAATGCACTATCTTGTTTTCCATTAATTATATTTGGAGGAGTAATTTCCCTTTGCTTGAACCGGAGGTTGTTAGTCTCCTCTACTTACCCCATACAAGGAAATTTGTAAAATGTTGCTTAGGTGTGAGTAATTTTATTGTTACTGTTTGCTCTATAGACAATTTTAACAAATGGCTTTTTTATCATATTTAGTTATTTTAATATAAAATATGATTTAATTGAGGTTTTTTGTTTGGTTGTTGTAGGTAACTCTAAGAAAGCTAAGAAAAAGAAGGATCATGAATCATTGAAGGAGGATGAAGATTTAGCAGAGAAGAGTATAGACGCTGATCAGAATGAAGTTTATTTTATCTCATCCAGGGATGATGACAGCTCAAAAGGAATGAAAAGTATGAAGCATTGAACCGGTGATACTTGTTTGTTGTTTTTAACTGCCTAGGATCTACTGTTAAACTTCATGACTGTCATAGATAGCTACATGAACCAAATGTTGTCTCAGATGGTAAATAGTCTAAAATATTTGGAGTTCTCTAAACATCTGATTTTACTCTCACTCTCTCTCTTGCTCATACATATATATATATATAAAACAAGCTCTCTTTTGGTGCATTTCTGTTATCCTTCAGTGTCTTTCCCTCTTTCATAGAGTCCCCTTCTTTTTGGGTTTTGACCTGTTTTGCTTGGCCATCCATAAGTTTTTATGTAGCTTGGAAGTTGCCTGAAAGAGCTTTAATTCATTTTTACCACTATCTATTAATTTCAGCCAATTGATCATAGGTCATAGTATATCAACCGACCCAATCCCCCTTCCCCTTTCCTGAGAATCAATTCAGTGTTATTAAAATAGTCATTTATTTCTTGCTCTTCCTTTAAAGGTTATTGTATGGCTATTTTCAACTTATGGGTGTGCTTTATTATTTATTTTTCTTAATGATGACTTCTTAACTACAGAATGGACCACAGCATACCATCAAAGTAGACCAGGTTTGAAGGTCTTACAACAAAGAATTGATGAGTTTATCACTGCTTATGAAGCAAAACTTGAACAGGTACATTTGCCCTTCTGCTTCCTTATCATAACTGTTCACTGACTCTCAAGTGGAAAATTCTGTCTCTGCAATCCTTGTACCTTTGTCCTTGAGAATTGTCTCATAGAAACACACAAACTAAATATGTTAACAAACACAAGAGCCATGTTTTCATGTAAACATAAGCACTTTTTAATACTGTTGCATCATATGAAATTATAAGATTAGTGTTAATGCATGCAAAATTTCTTTGAACATAAGGAAATGTTTTTGTCTGAAGTCAAAACAATTGGCGTATGTATTTTAGCATTTGATTTTTGTTTTTGCTAATGTTCAGGCTTGTACATTTAATCTTTAGATATATGTCTTGGTGCCCATATATTCGTTTATGTGCACTTGTGCAGTGTTGATTTATGAAATTCACACGATTTTCATCAACTAGTCTATTATTTTGTTTATAGATGCATATGCTCATTTGCTATTTAATAGATCTTTATTCTTCTGTTTTGGTTAGTAAACATGCATACATGTTGTCTGCCTCTAGTCCATAGTTTCTCATTCAGCTTGTTGCGGTACTTACAGGAAAGAAAAGAAAGAGAAGCTCTTGCTGCAGAAGGGGGATGGACAGTTGTTGTGCATCATAAAGGAAGGAAAAAAACCTCAGATACTGAAAGTGGAATTACTGTGGGCTCTGTTGCACAGGCTGCTGTGGAGGATAAGCTTGCCAAGAAGAAGAAGAAAGAGGTTGGGCTAGATTTCTATCGTTTTCAAAGAAGGGAGGCCCAAAGGAATGGTATGATAATCTAATTTAAAATTTAAATTTTTTTCTTCCCCTAAATTGCTTTTAGTATTATCATATGTTAACCATGCTGGTTGGAAATGTCTCTTGGTTACAATCCTTGCATTTTGACTAAAAAGTTTAAGGTCCAAACCCATTTGGGCCGTCTGTTGGGGATATGTATCTAACAATTCCCATAACTACTAAGGGTGTATGGTCTAAAAGCAAAGGAGTTATTTCTGATACCTCATACCAACTGCCAATCGTATGCAAACCTAAGGATGTTCAGCTGATAGACCAGAAAGGGGAAATAAAAGTTTCATATGCCCAATGTCAAGTTAATCACACATGATATTGCTGTGGCCTACTGATAACCTATGGATTTTCTCTTCATAACTTTCCATATAAAATTATATTGGATGAACTTTATAGTGATTTGATCTCTGTATTATTGATTCATACTCTGTTTCCTCGCAGAAATTATGATGCTTCAAAGCAAATTTGAGCAGGATAGAAAGCGAATACTACAATTAAGAGCTGCTAGAAAGTTTCGACCTTATTGAATTTTATAGACGCATTAACAAGGCAAGGGACTTCAACTCTCAAAGCAACAGTTACGGTTTCATCAAAGATAATGAACTGGGAATTGTGGGGGCGGGGGGTGTGGGGGGTCTATATCAATAATTAGCATACAAGCCCTTTCTTTTCAAATTTTCAATTTCTGGTTAGGTTTGCTGAAGAAATCACAGGCATATTGATAGATACTAATTATTCTTGACAGTGTACAACCTTTGAACAATCAAAATCGGATAATTTGTTCCATTACTGAGGAATGCATGATTCCCCTACCCCTGGTTTTATGTTGGCATTATGAATGAATATATCATCAAGCCACTAAAGATTCAGGTCTTTTTTGAGTGCATTATCTGATTCTTCATGTTTGCCCCCACTACTCAAATGGATTTCCAGTTCAAGATTAACAATTATGCCCATTTCTTGCAACTATGAATCTTCCCAATCTTTACATAATCTTCCGAAGAGAATATCTTTTGCTTGAAGGAAATTGAGCCCAAATAAAAGAGAAAGGTGGCACTTGGCAGGCATTTCATTCGCTTAATTGCACGACTATCCATCAGTAGGCAGCAAGTTGAATAGCCAAGTAGAACAAGTAAACCAAAATACAATTTACAAGAACCTTGCTTTTAGAAGAATGAACATGGTCATTCAGAATTATATTTCTCTATTCATGTGCCAAATCGTATCTATTCGTTCTTCCAACACATGGCCCTGTCTTTTAGCTAATTTAAGTTTTCTTTTCTATTTATGGTCAAGATTGGCAGCCGGGTTGGCTTTCTTTTATTCACTTTCAACATTATTTTTTCCAACCTTTCCCATCATATCAGGAAGGATTTTGAATTAGTGGCCCAAACTGCACCCGCATAAAAGGACATCACTTCTCACCACAAGTTTTTTATTTAACAAGTCAAGGAACAGACCAAATATTCTATTAATATAGATAGATTTGGAAGTCAAGAACACTTATTATAGTGAATTTGATTTTGATATTTTATTGGAAAACCTTTTTTTTTTTTTTTTGTATCGGATGATAGAAGTGTAACTGCCTTTAATGCTTTCTAGGTAAATACTGCCAAACATTTTTGACAATGAAAGTAAGCCCTAGCACAGAATAAATAGCTTCAACTTTTCTTACTATCATGCAGACTTTGACAGAAAAAAACCTTGTGAACACAACAAATAATGATACTATGAAGATCATCAAGAAACCAGATACAGAACTCCCGAATACTTGAGACAATTTAAAGCATAAGCAACACAAATCATTTATTTAGATAGGTAATGATTTAACAGCACTATGTCTGCAAATCTAAGGACATAAATCTTGTCCAGAATATCTTAAACAGTAAACTAGAGATCCAGCAAGCAAAGTTGCCAAAACCCTACAACTATTACATAACCCCATAAAACAACATTTTATTTTTATTGAAAGCAATTAAGGAAAAATTAAAAACAACAAACAATATCAAATGAGGAATTGTTTCCCTCAACTTCCTCGTCCTTCTCGTCCTCGCTCCAGCAGCATTTCAGAATGGACCTGGGAGATGAAGAACCGTCAACTCTGGTAAAGCTGTAGTAGATCAGCGAGCCACCATTACCAAGCACTTGAAAACTCTGTTCTCCAAGAGCATATCCCTTTAAGTCCACAGGGAACTTTGTTGCAAGTTCTTCAACAATGTCAGAATGCAAAGAAACAGAAAACTCAGCTGGCTTAAAGCAGGCCAGGACCCTCTCCAGCATGGGGACCAACTGGTCGATCTCAAAATCATATCCAACGGTTTCAAAGCTTGCATAACTGAAACCATCTTCAGGTGTGACATGTATGGTCGATATAGCATCCCTTTCAACGCTATTCATAGAGTAGCCACAAGGGTCAAACTCGAAATCACATATGTCAGATTTTGGAAGAATCTTCCTGATACCAGATTCAACAGTCATCTGAGCAGCTGAGCTTGCCTCAGTTTTGTAGAAGACAGATGCCCTCTTCTTGTCTAAGCCAGTCATGCACATTTCAAGAGAGTAAACTGGGTCTAAGTATTTTTCTGTTTTAGCAGAGGCAGAGTAAACATGCCATTTCTTGGTGTTGTCAGGACTACCCATCACATAAGCAGTGCTCTCCAAACCAAACTTGCCGAAGTGACCATCCAGGACAACTACTTCTTCAGAGAAACTACGATGTGGAAAAGGCTGGGCTCCAGGAAAAATGAAGCTTCCACGAGTATACCTCACGGATTGAACCTTGAGGGAGAGTGAATCAGCCAACTTAAGAATGGCAGGGATTGAGAGAAGCAACTTTGTAGTACCACAAGTTTTGATGATAACTTTGTAGGGGTACACAAAGAGGCTAGATTCCGAGAGCACGTAAGAATCAAGATACTCGTTAGACAATGAGGAAACAATAGTGCATGCAGCTGGTTTCAGTATCTCATCCAGTTGGTCTTTGGAGAAAGTGCGAAAACCAGCACCTTCAGGATCAGCAAAGACACCAGGCTTGAAAAATGAAACCTCAAGCCTCTTTTCAAAACCTTCAAATCCAATTGCAGATACTGGCAATTCCATCTTGCCTTACAGACAGCAAAAAGAAACGATGATTGCAAAGAGTGCAAGAGCAAGAACGAAAGAGTACGAAGGAAGCAGAAAAGAAACAAGCCAAGCAAATTGAAGAATTGATAAGAAAAGAAAAAATTAAAATAGCAGAAAGAGAAAGCTTAATGGGGTTATGTCAAAACTTAGAGAATCTCAGGATGGCTTTCGGATGCACTGCATAAACAAAATACAAGAAACAGTGTCAACTTCACAACCCATTCATGTTACTAGAAGGAACAAAATCATGAGATGAAAATTACGTTAGAGTATGCAGCAGATCTGAATTTCTTGATTCCACCGTGAGGCCTGACGTCTTCAATGCTGTAACCGAGGGGAGCTTCGTAAAACAAGGATTTACTACTACTGCTAGACTTCTTTTTACCACCTTTGGTTTCCATTAGCTCATTCAAAATCCTGTGAAAACCATCACAATATAAATCAGCACCATATCCATGACAGGCAATATAAAGTAAACCAACCATTGAACATTCAAGTCCATGTCAATAACATCAAAACACAGAGAAAAATACTCTTTTACAACGATTAAACGGAAAAACAGAATCAACACGTAGGCAGCAATTGTAACAACAATCAACTTATTCAGATCTCCACAAAAATCAAAAGAATAAAATATTTCGCACAAAAACTTAATATTCAAGAACCCAGATTCTAGAAACTGAAAAGTTTGAAGAAATCCGTAAGAATATAATAGGGTAAGCGAAAGGAAAATGTTAACATAAAAAACTCAATAAGAATTAAACGGGGTCTCCAGAAACTTGATAAGATTAAATCTTTCATGTAAAAAGCTCTTAGAATATAAAATTTCTCACTCAAGAACAGAAAAAAAAAAATTCAATAAACGGCTCTTGTTCAAATATAGAACTTCTTTTCATCACCGCATAAACACACAAAAATCTACAAAAGGAACCCAATAAATCTTAAAAAAAAAAAAAACCATTACACGAAAATCCGTAAACAAATACAAATATAAACAGAACCCACAAACACAAACGAAGGCATGCAAAAGCAACAATCTTTCATAAACTTACAATATTTAAAAGACGCCAGAGATGAAACCCGAGAAGCCAGGAACCGCCAAATAAACCCTATAAAATATTAGAAGATAGAGAGAGCGCAAAAAGGAAGCTTAAATATATATTGTGAAAGAGACTTCTTGAGATACCCCGCCGAATGCAACAACAATTCCTTCTCCTTCCAAGCGGAGAAGACGAGAAATCTCGTTATATAGGAGGACTTCCCAATTATTGCCACTACTCTTCGACAAAATTACGGTCGTATCCTTCAAATTTTAGGGTTTTTTAACCTGAATTTCCTCGAAGCATCGACTGGTGTGCATTATGGGTGTGTGCTGGATGATGAAATGACTATATTGCCCCTCCCGGGTCCTCTGTATCCGAATTTTAGGTAAGAGATTAATCAGCAGTAATTATAATATTAAAATTCTAATTAATTTAGAATTTTATTAAATATAGTAATACACAAAATTTAAATTTTATTTAATATTATTAAATAAATATGAATTCAAAAATGGGAATTTATTCTAATGGGAGTAATCTTGTACACGTGGAGAGTAGTCATTGGAAGGCACAAGAGAAAATCTTGATGGCTTGGCATCATTTTTGGGGCAAGAAATCTATCTCAAACACATAATAATGTTTTAATTAATCATAAAAATATAAAATCCCCACAGAATTATTTGGTTCAATTGGTCTAATATGAACATAAAAATGTTAATAAATTGAGATTTTAATTATCATTTATATTAAATTATAATTTAATAAAAAATTTATATTAACTTATGAGTGATTTAAGTGATGAATAAATCTAATGACATGTACATTGAAAATGTTGGATATTAAAATATTAAAAAGATATAATATAGATTAAATTAGTTCAATTAGATAAATCATGATAATTAATTTTTTAAAATAAAATTAAAATTTTCCATATATAAAACAACAAACCCACAAAAAATTCACTAAAATTAAAACAATAATCATGAAATTTAAACATAAAAACAATATTTAAATATAAGTTTAACAAAATAATTATAAAAAAAACAACCTCGAAGAAGAAAAAGATAATGATAAGTTGGGCCTATGGATAAAGTAGTGACAGGAATATGTGAGCTGGTTTTTTGTCTTTAATCTGAAATTACCTTTATGCCCTTGAAAACACCTACATCGCATTTTTTATATTCTGTTACATTTATTTACTATTTCCAACCACCCCACGAACAAAATCACACGTCCAGTTTGGAGTTTATCATCATACAAACCCAATGATAGGAAGATTAGTTAGAGATGATTAGTTTTGTTATCTCTGCATGAATGCTCAATAAGAAATACATGTGATGGATCTAATTCAATCAGGTTCGTTTTGAAAAAATCGATCTCAAACTAAAAATTTTATTTAATAACTCAATTCGAGATTAATTTTCTTATTTATTTGATAATACCATTTAATATTAATTTAATTTGAAACAAATCCACTTTTAACATTAATAATCGATATAAATATAAAATATAAATTATAATACTTTAAATTTAATATTATTTTATTTATAATTTAAAATTATTTATTACGGATAAAGTACTTTTTTGTAATTTAATAATAGATAAGTTCAGGATAAGCGCACTTTATATTAAAATGTGCTGGTTGGCATTAACGTTACTTGACCTTACATACATTATCAATTCAGCATGGAATAATTTTACTCTTGACTATTTTATCACCACCTCTTCTCTACCCAAAAATAGGAATCATGAAAATATTCCCTATTAAATGAAGATCATGGTAGACGATTCTTGTATCAAAAATTTAATTTTTCGTATCTTGTATTATGTATGGTATCATAAGATCTACCTTTTTAAAAAAATAAATAATAAAAATTTATAAATATTATATTATCATCTTTAAAAATATCTAAAAACTATCAAAAATTCTAAAATATCTTAAATATAACCTTATCACGTCATTATCTCTCTAAAACAGAGTATCGATTGATATCAATAATATATATTAAATCATATGATGTATCCACCGTATCAGATAATTTCTAATGAACCTGTGAAAATAACACTTGTGAACATGCATGCAATTCTTATTATTCACAACTCTTTACATTCTCACTGAATTTAAGCAAGGTGCTTGGCAGAACTAGCCCACCACACACACCTAAACATTTAGATCTACACTTCTTTATACACATATAGACAATAAAGCAGAGAATTAGAGACACAAAGAATTGGAGTGTACGGATTAACAAACCATTGTAGTAGGTAGAAGATCCTTCATTGCAGCTTTTTTAAATTAGTTTCTGCAGACTGAACTAATTTTCCATTCTTCTTTTCATACTCATGCTTCAGTTCCTCCAAACGCCTTGAGACCTACCGATTAAACAAGGCATATATATGAAGAATGAGGATGCAGTAAAATCAACATAAACTATTAATCAGCAATCATGCACAAAATCAAACATAAACTACAACCAGTCAGGCAATAGAAAGGTTAAATCTTTCTACTGATTTGCCCAAAAAAGAAGAAAGAAACAATCTTGTTGTCAGGAGGATCTGCCTAGGAGTCAAGATTTCCGTCTAAACTTCTCTGACATGGGCTTACAGGGAGAAAAGGACAATTTTAACCCAATGGTTGCAATGATATTATGACTCTACCTTAAGATACAGGCAGAACACATCGAGGGAATTTTGGCTTAAATTACCTCTGTTGTGAAGTTATTTGTTCAGAAATCACATTTTTTTAATAAATTAAAATCATCAATAAGGTGCCATAAACAACTCTCTGCACACACGTAATATACAAATAAGGTAAACATATCCTGCAAGCAAAGGCTTTTGAAAAGAATTTCCACGAAAGAACAAGAATAAGAGAAATTTAGGACACAGATATGCTTAGAGGAAGAGAAAAAGGAAATCCAAAACCAAGAAAATAACATCTTCAGGAGCCTATTTTGGGCTCTGACAAAGATTTCTCCTTACCCTCAAATGGTGGTTTTTAAGCTCCATCTCGATAAATGTCCTTTTAATTACATTCCATCCACATTAGAAATGTAAGAGTTCCTTTTTCTGTAACTAAAGCTATAACAACTACTGAAGAGTTCAACACCAGATTAAAGCATCACTCAGAAAAACCCATATGGAGAAAAGGCAAAGCACCATAACTCATGGATAATCACACAATGATGGTAAATGATCCACAGTTTCCCTGTCCCTTTATCAGAATCTAAGCTGCTATACCCTCAAGGATGATCTGACTGCTTTACTAACTTGGTGAATTAAGCAAATGATCACATTCATATACTATTCTTAGTTACAAATGTGATGATGATAGAGGCCTGATCACTAAAGTGTATTTTCGTAGGCCCAAAAAGAGGAGAGAAGAAGCTGAACCAGAGGAGAAAGGAAGAGATGATCCAAAGAAGTTCTCAGCTGAAGATTCAAAGAATAGCAGTATGGACGGCAATCTGGCGATTAAAGAAGCTGGTCTGGAACAGAATGATCTTGGCCATTCAGTTGGTACACATGGCAGCTTATGAGTTGGCAGAGGAGAGGATTCTGTTAGGGAAACTCATCATTTTATATGACAGCGGAGAAAGAGAGAGGGGATTCTTTTTCTGAAATTATGTTGCTAATGTTTTGTTGGTAAAGTTGGAAAGGGCTGGCTCTCAAATTCCAGTACCAACAGTGTCAATTTTTTCTTCTTGTTTGTTCGTTTGTTCCAATTTGAGTTGTCAAAAACACCTTGTGTGAGCACATTCCTGTTGTTAATGAATGAATGGAATGAACTGCGTTTTCCTATTTCTATTTGATTGAAATCATAATGTCCAGATTGAATGTTGAATATTGAAGCTGTGTAAACTGCAGTTTTCCATTTCTTTCTGCAAATCTCCAATAGAAGAGATTGCAGCTTGAGCAGGTACGCAACAGATGAGAACTGGTTAGAAGCAACTGGAAGCATAGCTTCTGAACATATTTTGAAGGTCATAAATATGTTAGCCATTGCTGTTCAAGGCACATGTTAGAGGATGGTAAATTACTTATTTCAGTCAGCAAGCAGAAATAGCTTGAATAAACTCTCTGTTGCCATAGAGGTAAAGCTCTGAAAGCTAGGATTACAAACAATCATCATGTTCTAACCTTTCGTAGCATGTTGATAGTTCTCAACACATTTGTCTAAGAATGAAATGTAATGGTTTGGGATAAAAAGGATTCTCACAGACAAGGAAGAGAAAGAAGACCTTTATCGAGTAAGCCATTGGCAATAGTGTATCTGGTTCCATGGCATGCTCAGGGAAGTTACGCAAAGCATGTATGAGTTTCTCAAAGGGTAATTTTACCTGAAAACAGAAATACAATCTATAAGCAGAATATCGTATTTTTCAGATGTGAAGTAGAGTTTAGGTACTTAGTTACTCACCAAGCCATCATGGCAGTATTTCAAGAGGGCCAAACCAACTTTGAAAACAATTTTAACACCCTGTGGAAAGAAAAAAGAATATATATATATATATATATATATATATATATATATATAGACACACATTTATATATGCTAATATAACAAAATGAGCTTCCAAACAAGTCATAAAAAAACCATATAAGTGAATACTAACTTCAAAGAGGAAGACATCCCAAATTCGGAGCGCCAAATGGAATGGAAAAGAGTAAGAGAAAACAGTTATGAACCACTGACTTGCATACATGCTAGGATTTATCATTTCTTTAGTAAAATGTTCTCCAAGCCTTGGCAAGTGCTCTTGCACCAAGTGGTCAAACTGAAACAAGTACTGTTGCACAAGAGGTAGCCCCACCTATTTCACAGGCATAACATGAAACTCTCAGGAAGCTGTGAAATACTTAATCGAAGTTCTTTTGAGTTCATATATATATATATATATATATATATATATATATATGAAAGCTCTTGTACCAAACTCCATCCAGAAAATGTTGCAGATCAAATATATATATTATTTTAGTAACGACTTATCAAATATTTAGTTCAACCTCCACAAATCTTATGTTAATCTGAATGCAAAATCCTCAGAATAATACCAAGAAGCTCTTAATAGTAAGGACTCACCTGATACAATCCTTCCATTGGGGCATGGACAGCACCTTTCAGTAATGCAACCAGTAACCAAAACGCGTCCTCTTCGCTCATGTAAAGAAGTAAAAGACCAGCTAGAAATCCCATTCCCTGCAAGTCAAGGTTGCAATTATCAATCAATATATTATCAGAGTCAATACATAATTCATTAAAGCATTAGAGTGTCTCAGTCAAACCTGAACATATCCAACATCTCTGTCATATACAGAATATGCCTTCAAAACATTGTAAAGAGACCTTTGACCAGGTCCATGTCTCTGGCGGAAGAAAACATGAGAAGGGAAGGTACGTGAAATATCCCGAATTATATCCAGTTCTGAAGCTGATGTCTCATATATTACTAATTGCTGCCACAAACAAGAGACAGTATTTGAAGATCTGAGAGAGAACTATGTATATAAAATTAATAAACATTTCCATATAAGAAACCCCTAACATCAACCTAAAACACATTTAATTTGCTTTACCAATTCAAGCATTTAGGGTAAAAGATAGCTAGGATTATTATAAAAGAAACTGGCAACAGTCATTTGATTACTTGATGGATTAGAATAAGTTTATTTAGCACCACTAAACAACAGCAGAAAAGTTGTCCCTAGGTTGTGAATAACCTAGCTTTTTAAGGATTTTAGAAATCGAATTGATCTTGAATATTCTCAAAGAAACCCATTTGGCCATCCTCTAGAACATTAATGAAGACAGATAAATAAAACAATGATGATGCAATGAAGCAAAGCATAAAATCACCACATTTCCTTCAAATTTATCGAGAAGGATGAATTAGCAATTGAGGAAAGAGACATTCTCCCATGATTACTCAAAAGCTGAATGCAAACTCAAGAACAAACAGATACAAAGTCCACGGCATAGAAGAAATAAAAAATCATTTATCAAAAAGTAAGTACAATCTTCAATGCCATATATCAAGAAGACGAAGATGAGTACCTCATAAACACCAGGGTTCATCAGCAAAAGATCCCGACTTCCAGAGATCAACTGCCAAACAAGACCCCTTAAACAATCAGGAATTCCTTTCCTTACACGCCTTTTGACCACATGAGGTTTTCGCCTAACATAATGCTTCCAATCACTCCCTCCAACCCCAATCATCTTTCTCCATTTTCTAACTTTTCTTTCCTCCCTGAAAAATGTAATACAAGATAATTGGCAAAGTAGAAGCAATTGCTGCCATATTTCCAGAACCATTCTAACTAAACAAGTTTCAAATGTTAAAAACTAAACTGAAAGCATACCTCTCAAATTCAATGGCTGACCTGCTCTTGATTGCACCTTCAGGAGGACTAGTTTGTTCCTGCTTCACAAAACCAAATTTATCTACTGGTCGAGGTGAAGGAACTGGCCCTGGTTCATAATCATCTACTCTTCTCCTTTCCATTCCACTATCCCCAACAAGCTATAGCATGTTACCAGGCAAATAACTAAACTTTACTTGAATTAACATGGTGATCCCGTACCAACACTAGGGTCAAAAACTGCAATATCTGAAAGAGAGTTAATAAAGCACATGATCTTGTTTTCAAAGTCACGCTAGTAAATTTATCAATTAAAAAATGCTATGGATATTCAATAACCAATCAGATGCCGTGATGAATATACTAAACTATAACGTGTAGTCACAATCAAATATTGATAAATCACCTGGAGTACTTCCTTATGTGATGAAAGTACCCAAATATGTTGAAAAACTGAAGTACATCGGTGACAATTTATAGTTAGTCAGAGAATACGAAGACCAACAATGCTATTGTTAAATCATTATATGATAAACCTATAATATAGAAATAATTACCAGAAGCACCCAGCCACATTTCAATAGCTCAAATTCCAGGAAAAAATATCCAGGAAAAGAAATAATATCCAGGAAAAAAAAACAAACAGGAGAAAATTTCAATACTAAAATGGAAATGTCAATCTACTACAAGACAAGAAAACGAATATCATTCTTTTAGATACCCAAATACAACTTTTTCGAACAAATTTCTTACAACAAAACCAAACACTATTCAAAACCAATAATCAAATATCTACAACATAGACATTACAAGCAAAAACACAAATAAGAAACCGTTAGACAACGTTGAAGCAAGCACGTCATATAAAAATAAACCAAACCCATATCAGAAATAACAAGCAGCTCCAATATCAAAAAGTTACTGAAGAATTGAAAGCAGCAAAAACAGCGTGAAATGTGAAAACATTGAGGCAAAAATTGAAACCCACAAACGATGTCCATGAAGATGAAATGGGTCATTCCCTAAACATAGAATTACAATAGAAAATTACGAACCCCTGCAAGAAATCTAAAAATGATCAAGAAAGCCAACCTGGGTATGTTTCGTTTTGGGAATTTTTTTAAGCCTGCGAATGATCGATCCCTGTTCTTCTTTGTTTTATCATAAATATCGTTCTAAAAACACAAAAACAAAAAAACAAAAATCTAAAAATGGCAGCTCTGGAGTAATATTTTCAAGCCGATAGGAGGCCAAAGCGATGCCATGTGAAAGTACATAATTTGATCAGATTGAACGGATTGTAATGTATTTTCCGGAGCAAATGTGTGCGTATTTGACCGACCACTAGGAAGCATCGATACGACGTCGTTTCTATTTCCTTGCTGTTTAGTTTTCCTTGCGATTGTTTCTAGCTAAAATCACAAAATTAGAAATTTTACAAAAATTCATAGATATCTTTTAACTTTTTTTATTTTTAAATATATTTTTATTATATTATCATTTTTCTGAATAAATGTATTAAAGTGTAGTAATATCCTTCATATTATATTAATTTAATATATTTTAAAATATTTATCAATTTGCCAAAAAGACTTATTTTCACCCATGATTAAGTGAAATCTTAAACTCATGTATTCTAATTTTTTAAAATTCAAATATTCATCCACTAATAAAATTTTGATAAAAATCTCAATTAATATTAAAGATAAATTCGTCATTTAACAAAATAATTTTAAAAAATAAAATTTTATTATATTTTCTCTCTTCAATTTAAAATTTTAATAATTTTTCTCATTAAAAATTTAAAAAATAATAATTTCACCTATAGGGTTTTAAAACTATCGTTGGAAATGTCAAAGTTCGTCGTCTCTAACTACATTAGCTCTTTTTTTCGCTTTATCTCCTCATATTGATTTGTTCCCATCCACCGACGATAGGTATTTCCTTCGACAAAGATGACATAGTCTTCGTCAGAATTAATCTCTTTAGTTGATGGGTGGGAATAAGTTAGCACAGAGAGACAACTTGGGTGAGAGGACGCACATGGTCGGAGACGATAAATTTTGTTGTCTCTGGATATGGTTTCAAAATCTTAAAGATGAAATTATTATTTTTTAAATTTTGAGTGAAAAAAAATATTAGATTTTTAAATTGAAGGGGAAAAATGTAATAAAACTTTATCTTTTAAAATTATTTTGTTAAATGATGATTTTATTTTCAACATTAACTGAATTTTTTAACAAAATTTTATTTATAAGTGAGTATTTTTTTTTCGAAAAGTGGAAAAAGTCATTTCGGGGTGCTCCTATACCTTGGGTGGGATTAAGTCATGTGGTCTATCAATTTTTATCTATGATATATCTTACCATAAAATACAAAAGTGGTGCATTACAGGAAATGTTATGAAGAACCCATTTCTATGAAGCTAGCGATCATTAGGAAAACCTTTCGGAGGTAGGGGTCATAAATAAAATTAGGGGAACTAAATTGAAATAGTGTAAACATTTAAAACCCCGGTTCAATAGCTCAAATCCCTAAAACCTCAAAACCAAATCTATTTCACGGGTTTATTTGGCGGTTCGTCGCTTCTCGGGTTTCATCGTCTTTTAAATATTGTAAGTTCATGAAAGATTGTTGCTTTTGCATGTCTTTGTTGTTTGATTTTGTTTTTTCATTTATATTTGTGTTTGATTACATATTTACGTAATGGTTTTTTTTTTTTGGTTTATTGGGTTCGTTTGGTAGATTTTTGTGTGTTTATGCAGTGATGAAAAAAATTTCTGTATTTGAACAAGATCTGATTATTGAATTCTTTTTCCTATTCCTGAGTGAAAAATTTTATATTTTGAGACTTTATTTGAAAGAGTTAATCTTATCAAATGTACTGGAGACCCCATTGAGTGATTGTATAAGAAACTGTGATATTCTTATTGAGTTTTCGATGTTAATGTTTTCCTTTCGCTTGCCCATTATATTTTCTTGCGAATTCCTTCAAACGTTTTAGTTTCTAAAATCGGGGTTCTTGAATATTAAGTTTTTGTGCGAAATATTATGTTCTTTCTAATTTTTTTTTTTTTTTTAAAGATCTGATTCTGTTGATTGTTGTTACTATTGTTGCCTACGTGTTGATTCTGTCTTTCTGTTTAATCGTTGTAAAAGAATACTTTTCTCTTTGTGTTTTGATGTTATTTGCATGGACTTGAATATTCAATGGATGGTTTTCTATATATTGCCTGTCTAGAATATGATGCTGACTTATATTGTGATGGTTTATCTTTCTCAAAACCAAAGCACTCCAAGTTGTTGTACATATTACTTGACATCAGAAACCCAAAAACCTCATTCTCCACCAGCCCGGATCACAGTCACTGGCGGAGCACCTGGAAAGATGCCACACAGAACCCGACCAATGACAGCTCTTTTGGTGTTCACAGGACTCAATGCCATTTTGTTCACTACTATTTCTCCTGTTTATGATTTCGTTTGCTTCCTCCCTTACTGGGAAAGACGGGTAATTTATTTATTTGTTTATTGTTTTGCGTATCTGGATTTCAATTTATAGCGATGAAACCATTTTTAAAATCTGACTGCTAAGTAACTGTTTTTGGTGGATACAAATGCTATTTGTTTACATTAGTGAAGAGCAAACAAAGCATATTATTGAGCAAAATATGGAAGATTTAATTCTTTGAGGTTTTGTTTTAGAGCTCTAGTCTTGTTGGAGTTAATCGTGATTTTATTTTGTTCCATTAGTAAGAAATGTATATGTAAAACGGAAATGAAAATTCAGAGGGTGAGATTGAGAGTTAGGAGGAAACTAAGGCTTCTTGAAAAGAGAAATAAATAAATAAAATGAGGTTGAATTGAATCTGAAAGTTAAAAGAAGAGGATCATTGAGGTCTTGTTTTAGAGCACTAGACTTTGAGGAGTTGATTTTAGTGATTTAATTTGTTTTGTTAGCAAGTATTTTAGATGTATAGGAAAAATAAAAATTCAGAGGGTAAGATTGATTGTTTGGGGGAGATGAAGTCTTATTGAAAAGAAAATGAATCAATAAAATGAGGTTTAAAATGAATTGAAAGAAAAAAAGGAGAAAAGTTTGATTATGTTTACTCATGGCTTAGCAATTCCATCAACTAATGCTGAAACTCTTGAAACTGGAATTATAGTGATTTTAAAATTAGATTAGGCTTCCACCATTTTATATTTTCTGTCAGTGTAAGCATGATATTGTTTATGCTTTGTGAGTGGGAAATACCACTGCTTCTTGTCCTGTCAAATCTTAGTGATCTAAATTACCAGAGTGGTATCATGAGCTATTGCTTGTGGAAAGGTCATCTTATAATTTTGTTAATGCTGGAAGTTTCAGAGAATCAGAATCTTCTCATTACCTTGATGTTATGCTATGATTTTGGTCATGGATGGTTTGATGGGTTAACAGTGCTTTAGAATTATTGATAATATGAAATATTATAGCTTCTTTGGTATTTAATAATTTTCATCTTTGTTTCTTATTGTATTGCAAAACAGCAAGAGCATGAAGTTTTGTCTTTTTTTTGGAGACTTTTAACTATTCTAAATTCTAATTCCATGTAAAGGGAACTGGACCTGTAGACAATGGCTTTCCAAGTAGATTCCAATTATCTGTTATTTGTGACTAATGGCTATATTGTCCTTTGATTTTTTGCATATAAAAACATTGACCTTGCCCCTCAGATCATCTAAATTTTTGCTGGCATTGTGTGTATGTAACAATATCATAGTATAGACATTCATTTGGACAAGGAGAGAATAGGTTTTTTCTTACTTAAGTTTAGTGGTTGTGACATCTAGTAAAAATTTTTTTCAATGATAGTGATTATATGAAATCCTAAATGAAATTTAATTGAAATTTTTGCAAGAACTAACAAATAGAGTTGCCAATAAGTTTACTGATCTTTTGAGTTTGTATAAGTTGGTTGACTATATTTTCTTTACTGTTAGTATTTTATTTTATTTTTAATTTTTATACATTTTAGTGTATTTAAATTTGCATTTCTATTTGTTTGTGCGTGGCAAACTTACTATTTGCTGTAAGGCAAAACATTAGGGTACAATTCTTAATATATCAAATGAAGAAATAATCTCCTTTTGTTAGATTTCTGTTAATATCAGTTTCTTTGTTCTTGCTTTTAATGGTTCGTATCAGCGAGAACGCCACCGTCAAGAACGCGAAGCTTCTCGACTAGCTAAAGGTTTTGGATCAGGATAGAGGAATCAGACCTCTTGATAGTATGTTTTCTAAATAATAATTTACTGTTAGTGCTACACATGCAAAGACTCTGAATAAACTTGTGTATGCAAACTTCTTTCATTTTGTCATTTACATGAAAGTGATTGGAAATGGAATCAAACTTTGACAGAAATACTGGAAAATGGATGATCAACAAGTCATTTCACTCAACCTCTTATAAGCATCAATGTTAATGTTGATTGTCATTTTCAAATCTCATCGTATTTAAGGCGTAGAAGTAATGTCTATTGGTGTTCTTACTAAGCTTTCCACTGAAAATGTTAATACAGCTTGGAATGTTAATTGTTCTTGAAAATGATCTTCTTGTTCTTTTATTAAACTTCCTACTTACATATTTGTCAAGCATCTCATGAAAATAGTGTTTCTGAATTTCAGAAATTTTAGAAGGATAGTTTTTAAGATGATGGTATGATAATTAGAATTTATTATTATTATTTAAAAAATCATTGTGTTTTTAATACTCGAATCTAAAAAATATTATTTTTATGATAGTCTAAGAACCATAAAATATGAAATTATTATTTAAAAAGGGCAAATTGCTGGAGAGTTTTACTAACTTGTCAACTTAATTACAAATATTTGCAATTTCCCATCCTCTTCTTCACCTGCACGTCCATCTTCAACTTAGAATAGTGCTGCACTCAGTCTTCTCTTCAGTTCCTTGCTGCATTCACATCCAGAGCACATTTCGTCAACATCTTTTCAAATACGTTACCCTGTTTTTTTTTTTTTTTCTTTCTGAAAACATTTTCGAAAAACAAATTTTATTTTATTTTTTTACCTCATGAGTTGCCTATCAAGGTTTGAAGCAGATAAAAATCCCCTGTTCTCCTCTGCCCTCCTCAGAAGATATGGAATCACCATGTCAATGGGTCCGTATGGCATGTATTTGCTCACTTTAAACCCTGCATTTCTCAGTCCAAATGATAGAGCTTCTGACATTCCATATAGCTGTGCAAATTCAAGCCTCGAGTTCTTCTTATCGATCCCCAAATCCCTCGCCTTTGCTGCCGCCATTTGCCCTGTGTAGATTTTCAACATTTTGAGTTAACTTCTGGAGTGAAAGGTACCACCAAACCCAATATTAGAATAGAACAAAATTAATAAAAATACCAAAATACTTTTTAACATTAATTTTTTAAAAATATTATTTTTTTAAAATTTAAAACACAATAAAATTATATATATCCAACATAACTATTATGAATATAACCACCCGTTTAATATTCAAGGACTCGAGGCGGCCATCAAGCCCTTGCATTGGGATCGAACGAAGGATTGGGCTCTAGACCATGCAAATGGAGACAGGGGTTGGGTCGGTTCCTATCTCTAAGGGCACGGACTCTATAGGATCGGGTTTGGGGCTTGGGCCAAGTCTCTATTTGTCCGTCTATGATTGGACTCGATGTATGTGTTGCGTCAGTGGACACAGGAATGGAGTGTGAATGCAGTTGTAGTGGTACCTGATTTGACGTTGTGGGTTGCAAGAACAAGTGCACCAGAACCATTGGCAATCTTACCGAGCAAAAAGGAAGCACAATCATTGTAGCAAGCGTGCGTCTCCTCGATGCTGTTGTGAATCGGAGACTCACATCCTAAACAAGAAGCAATCTTACTTTCACTGGACATGTACGCTCCTCTCACCAGCTTAAACCCCATTGGAACTCCCATTTTCCCGGCGGCCTCCGTCGCCAACAACAACCTCTCTTTCGCATCCTTCAAATACGCTTGCATTGTGTTGTAAACAATCAGATTATCAACCTTATTGTATGTAATCGCAGACGCGTATGTCAAATAATCGATGGCGGGTTGAACCACCGTGTCCTCCGCATCGACTACCAATGGCACAGTTCCTTCCTGGCATTCATGGCATAGTTTTAACAGTCGCTCGTAACCCAATCGAAGTTCGGTTTCTTCTTCTGGCGTCAACGGTTCGGGTCTCTCCAGCGTGTGGTACAGCGGGCTGATATCAGAGAAAATTGGAAAATCGTTGAGCTTCCATGGAAGACTGAAAGAAGAATCCTTCTGTTGCCATCTCAGTAAGTCACTGACTCTCTTCAATAAACTCATGGAGCAAATTGCAGAGATCTTCACAACCACGAAGCTCACCTGTTAAAAATAATAATTAAAAAATAAATTTCACACATGACAATTGAAAGATTCCATGTGTATGTACCGAACTTTGTCAACGCCGTAAATTCCAAATAAACAGGGAGATGACGGCAGAACAGGAGACGACGGCAGAACAAGGTAGTTGGATCATCTTTTATAAACAGAACCAACCACAAGCTTTCGTCTAATAACTAATCTCGTAACTAATAAATTACGCGAGTCAAGAATTTTGACACGACACTTTAACCCCCGCCTTCCGTATACGGAAGCTTCTCTTTTGCTTCTCAAAATACAAAGTAGCTTATTTTACTCTGTACCATTGAAGAAGATTATTTGGATGAACTTTATAAAAAAAAAAAAAATCTTACCGAAGATGGAGCAAGGGATTTTGCAGATTCGACAATCTGCAAAAACTTCTGCAAATTCTGATCGCACTCACTTTTATCATCCGTATGCTCCACTGCATAAACCAACATCCCTCTCAAACCCGCATCGTTAACTTTCTGCACGCAACGTTTGGCGTCGGCACTGGATTCGCCGGCGCAGTAATGTTCGTAAAACGTATGTTTAAGAAAACCGGTGATGATTCCGCGCGTGATGTTGACGTCCATGAGCCTGGAATTCATAACCCACATGCCGAGATCAGCTACGGGCTCGAAGGCGGCGAGGTTGAGGTTGAGGAGCGAGCGTAACAGCTTGGAAGTTGAAATCAAACGGAAGAGCTTCTCATGGTCGTGAACGTTGAGCGGAGAAGAAAAGAAGTAGTCGTGGTGGTCGTGTTTCTCCACGAAATTCAGCGGCGAAACGGCGGTTAAGGAGGAGGAAGCAGAGTTTAGCTGCCTTGTCCAGTGGTGGAAGTTTTGGAGGAGCTTTGGTTGAAAGAAACGAATGGCCATGAGATGGAACTTTTGTTTTTCTTTCTTTTCTCCTTAGGCTTATTGGAATCTCTCTAGCTCTTTGTTTCAACTGCGAGGAGGTATATATGAAGAAATATAATTTATAAGGCGTAAGCTGGAATTAAATTAAAATACAGGGAAGTCAAGTCAAATAATAAAATTTAAATAGGGTTCATGAAAATTTTTAAGAAATCAAAGGAAATATTGACTGAAATATTACGTAATACTAGGAAAGTGCTAGATTCTAGAATATGCTTTGGATTTATACCAAAATTTTGAAACATATTTATTAAGATTCTTAAGGGAGAATATTCACCATTCATAGAATCTGACAAAAAAAAAAAAAATACTTTTCTGATTAATTAAATTATTTTTCATTAATCATTGTGATTACCTTAACTAATAACAAAACCTTAATTACTTCGTAATGAAATATTTGTAATACAACTATGATTCCCCTAAATAGAAAATATGAATCAGTACACTTGATTTTTTTTAAAACCACATTGAAAAATGAGATTTTTTCGAATATTATTAGAATCTCTTCATTGTTCAATTTGAAACCTAATGGGTTTCTCTAAAAGTGGTACATTTTATCTCAAAAAACTAGTTTAAAATGTGAAATATTCCCTCACACTATATTCCGACTCAATTCAATTCATGTCCCAACCAATAGGGGATGCAACACTCCTGCTCATACTCAAACCCAATGACCTTCTCTTACCTTAATTAGACTGACCAAAAAATAAAGAAGAGAAACTTTCCCTATATTTAAGTCTCTATAAATGAGATTTATCCTATGAAATCTAGATGAAAATTTTCAAACCTTGAGTTTTGATATTAATTTGTAGGACCTTTAGAAGCGATGTTGGTCTCTCCCACCCGGACTTTTATTTCCAACCAATATGGGATTACCATCATGAACATATGTAAAACAAGCAAACAATTTAACAAAATTTCAGAAAATAAGGAAATTTTGAGAGAAATTATGTCTAATTTTAAATAGAAAAAAAACATGATCATTTTTCACAATTTCATCTAGCTGAAGACCTTCAAAAATATCCAAAACCTATAATTGTCCTATATGTAGAGTAGAGGAAGCTGTTCTGAAGAAATTGGGTAAAAGAAAGAGGGTTAGAATTAAAGCAAGAGAAAATGAGACATGAGCTTCATGTGGCAGCTTCTCCATGAAATCTCCATCAGTTAGCAGATATTGTCAGCGGTATCCCTGGTCCAATGCCAAAAAATGCTCCAGCTTCAACCATATGGAGACACATGTCACCTGGCATCACAGATATCTAAAAATGGCTTGATATCTACACACTATAAAGCTGTGTAGGGAATGAGTTCAAATTCATCAAAGCAATTGAGTTTTGAGTTTTACTTCCTACTGTCTTTTCAGTTAATTCCAGAGGAAACTGAAGATGAACCAATCCCAGAACTCAGGTTTCCAAGCTGGCCAGGCCAAAGGCCAAGCTCAGGCAAGTTCGTGATTGGCTTACATAAATGGACATTAACATTATCTAATTCTAATTCAGTAGAAAATGATGTATATTTTTGCATTTTCTTCCAGGAAAAGAGCAGCCAGATGATGGACAAGGCTAGGAATGCTGCCCAATCTGCCAAGGAATCAAGCCAAGAGGTATATGTACAGAGCATACAATAAAGCTAGCTTCTAAAAATTTCATTAACATTTCCACTCACAACAAATGTATGCAGGCTGGCCAGCAAATGCAGGAGAAAGCTCAGGGTGCTGCTGATGCTACCAAGAATGCCATGGGACTCAACAAATGAAACCAGTGGATAAGAAACACCCCATCTGCTCCTCTTTGATCAGTGGACATTTATTTTGTTTTTGCCATTGTTTTGCTCATCAAGAGCTGGCTGTTTTTGTGTCTTTTTTTTTCTTTATTTTCTGTCACCAATGTGTACTTCGAACATAAAGAGAGAGCTTTAATTATTTTCTTCTAGTCTTCAAGCATTCGAACGTATGATGCCTCTTCACCATTTCAATTCTATCTCTCGGACTCCAGTCGACCTGGATTGAATTAATGGTGTAACAGGTCACTGATAAAAGATTATCTGAAAACACATTCTATTAATCCAATTGATCTAGACTCCATATTTCACACAATATATGAAATGGGTTCAGAATCTGGAGTCACAATATACCAATGGCCAACTCATGGAAAGATCAAGATCACTGCAGCATATCTCCTGAAAAAATTGATCTTTCGTTGAATTCAACAGCATTCCAATCCCTTCAATCAGGGACATTTACTGATTCCTAATGTGCAGCTTCAACAAGCATTACAAATCTTCCTCTTTTTTCAGAATTTTCAGTAGGATTGTGATATAAACCTTACGATAACCACACCCTAAAAACTATCTTTTGGGGTGTTGTTTTCTTAAGGTTCATATTATTTAGTATCAGAGTCATCACCACATCTCTCAATTGTAATTATACGTCGCGGGTAGTAATGCCAACATTGTAATGTTCCCCCAGGGCTATTAGTGAGTTAGCACACACCCAACCTACGTATACGATGAGACTACAGAGAATGGTGATAGGTGAATATCCCAAGTATAAATTATGAGACTTGGATCCTATATTAAAAAATATAAGCTTCTAATGTGGGATTTATATAGTCTTAGACTCTCTAATCTTAATAGCTAATTTTTGAAGTATGATTCTCCCAAGATTCATATCATATTGTGGCAAAATGACCGCACATGGATGTAAAAAATTACACCCTAAAAGGAGATTTGGCTTACTAGTTGACACTCTTATTTTACTCTCTTTCCATAAATGGGAGAGGGATTTAAAGCATCCTAGTCCAATAGCCTAAACCACAATGATATTGTCCACTTTATACACAGTCTATCACAATTTTGCTTTTGAGTTTTACTATCCAAAATGTCTTTCAACAGTTTAAAAGCTCATCAGCTATTTAATCATAATAGGTGAATGTAACACCTTAAAAAATACCCACATCGACAAAACATGGGAAAGATAGTGGATATGAACACTTCACATTGTTTGAGAATGATAAAAGAAGATTGGTTAAATAACTTATGAGTTTTTAAACTATTAAAATACATTTTGAATTGTAAAACTCAAAAGCAAAACTGTAACAAATTATATATCCAAAATAGATAATATTTTGACAATAAGCTGGGCTACTTTATGTTGGGTTTTTTTTGAGCCCTCTTACTTCCGAGTTACTTAAATCAAGCTAGTCATGGAACATTGAAAGAAAAAGTTCCTTAAACATTTGCCAAAGAGTGACGGGGTTAATTATCACAACCAGATAGAAGGAAGATTAACAAAGAGAACACACATTTTTATTGGCTTGATATAATGTAAACATACAAAAATCAATATTCAATTACAAGAGACACGGTACCTCTTATATCAGCAATGGCTCTATGTCAGAACAATCTTATTTTTCCCACTATCAGATTGACAGTTTTTGATATGCATAATCAAAACAGTAGTAATAAAAGATAACAGAGAACAGATCCCCTAAAAAGTCTAAGCTGATTTTTGGTGGGCAAGTTGTAGTATACCATATATGTCGATGATGCCAGGAGGGAAGGGTGGATCTGTTGCAGCGGTTACAGCTACCTTAGCCACGGATGTTACATGGACTGGAGGTATAAACAGTGGACCAATTAGCGGAATTTTAGACAGCAGTTTGGCATGCTTCAGAATCTGCATTAATTGAAACAACAAATTGCTCATAAACAGAAGACAGAAATACATCTTAGAAGAATTTTCATGCACGGCAAGAAAAATCAGAGATCGATCACAATTATCAAGTTCAAATGGAGCCTCTAAACAGAGGAAACTTCATCTGCTCAACATATATGTTATATGCTATCAAATGGAGGAACCACTCAAAGGCTCTATCTAGAATTGGCTCTATAATGGCAGCTTCAACTATTCTGTAAACAGCCATAATTTACCATCTCCAAAGGAGCCCCAATGATGCTTAGAGGCAGTTTCATCTGCCCCACCCGACGAGTCCCATGTATAAAGCCAGGCCTCAAAATTACACCTGTTACAATTGAACAAAAGCAATCCTTCTTACTATTACTCTGCTCCAAAAACTAATTATCAAAATCATGAAGTGACTATGGAAGGGAGGGATTACACTTGTTCGTAGCCATCTTGGTGGATTTCAGGAATTTCTCAACTAGAAGAGAATGGATATAATTTTGTATGAATTGATATTTTTTATAATCATATTAATTTCCATGTAAAAATTATGAAAAATTGAACTTAATTTTTTATCGTGTCATATCTTATTTAGTCAATTGAAGGGATGCTATGCAAACAAGCAAAGAAATAGGATTTCAAATAAAAAGAAAGAAAATCAAGAAGCTTTTAACTTAGGCGACTCATCTGTTTATATTTTTCAAATAATGCATCTCTCTACCTTTGCATGACCAGTTATCTCTTAATTGAGATTTCTGGAGGAAATGTTCCCAAGTAATCCAGAAAAATTCCCACCATCTAGCCGAAGACAATAAAAACAGAAGTCTAGAATCAAGCAAGAGAATACAAGACATGACCTCCATGTGGCAGCTTCTTCATTAACTCCGCCTCAGTGGCTCTCTGCATCAGAGTAAAGAAATATTATCAACTAGGGAGTAGAGAGGTAAAAGGAATCTCCAAGTGTACCACGTAAATGATTCATTGAGTCTGCACCAACTAAAAACCTGACTTTGATAAAAGAAGAAATAACTGCTATTATGATTGGTCAAGAAGGCAATGAGCAAAGATGAAAACTACATGATCAGGAATGCACAACATATCGGTGTATCTATGTATGTTCTGTCCAACTTTATACCTTCTATTACATCTATTGATGGTAAAATTCCCCGTATTTACACAGCCCCATCTCCCTAACATGAGACTGTTTATAAATTTTCATTCAAAATCATATAATTTGACTCCAGATTGACACATAGTTACTTCATTGATTGTAATAGTAACTAGTGAGCAAAGAGTACCTTGCCCTCATAATATCCTCGTAGCAAATAATTTACCAAACCGAAGTCAGCAGCAGAGATATACACAAATTTTTTTACACCTGAAGGAAACAATGTGGATGAAGCAGCCAAACAACTAAATCAGACATCTACATAAAATACAGAAAATCAACAGCATGAAGAATTAAAATATTCTTCTAGAATTTCTGAAAAAGCGAATTATTTATAATCAAATATGATTCATTTCATGACACATCTTAATGTGGGGTATGTATGTACACGTGCGCGTGTGTGTGTGCATAATTAGGCAATTTGCATCATGGATAACCAGTTACAGTCGATAAAATAAGAATCACTTGACAGCAGGCAGACCAAGTCAACAAAGTTAATAGTAGGCACTGAGCAAACAACATGGAAAATAATTATTTCATCATAATCTGCATAAAATATTATCAATCAAAAGAATTGGATTAAAAAAATGCCAACATGTGTGACAGGAAATCATGATTTCTTAATTTACATCTTGAAAGGTGTCTATCTCTTTTCAGGTCTAACAAAGAAAAGAATACAGAAAAGAGCAGGGGGAGGGAAGAGGGAATGTACAGCAGACAACTTCATTTAAAAAGATGCATAGTCATCTTCTACATTGTATAAAATGAATGAAAAATGTGTGCCTATTAATGATAGGAAGACAGTTGTGTAAAAGTGTGAATATTGCACAAGGAATTATGGCATACCTAGCTCTGTCGCAGCTATTACAGCATTTATGTTTGCAGTCCCATTAATTTTATACATATGCGAGTTTGATCCAAAACCTCCAACACATGAGATCTACAAATTTCACATCTAATCAACAAGCACATAGATTTATCTCATGAACTGAACATCTGAGAATCTGGTAGCTATGCTTTAAAGAAGATTGCAGTGGCAATCAAGAAGTTGTGTCAGCAATAGAGAGTTTAAGTTTATGCATGCATATTGTACAGATCAATATGTATTGCTAGACAAAGATAGAAAATCCTTCTAAGCCTTACAGCAACGAAATTACATTGTAAATTCTCATACACAATAAAACCATGGTAGTGATAGGCAAATTGAGGTTGCATAGAAAATATATCTAAGCCTTACAGCAACGAAATTGCATCATAAAATCGCATGCACAATCAAACCATATGCTAATTATAGGCAAATCGAGGTTAGAAGATATATGATCATATTAATTGCTACCTTTAACTTTTTCCACAGATTTTGTTTTATGATTATAGTTCTTATACTGACCTAGACTCACAGAACCACTATGTAAGATCACATACCACAGAGGTCACTCCAGTCAATGCACTCTTCAATGAGTCAGGTGAAAGCAGATCTCCTGCAATTCAGAAGCCAGACAGTGTTCGACTTGATCAACAAGTTACCATAATTTGTCTAGTAAACTCTCACCTTGATGCCAGACAATGCTGTTGGTCCAAGAATCCTGATAAGATGGCCTACCAGACCTAGAAATAGCAACAAAGTGCACAAACTGTTCAATGTGTTTGAACAAATATATAATAATTTACATATAAGGGTGGGTATAAGGAAGCACAATCCTAATAGTAATCTGTTGGAAAAGAAAAAGATAATATTTATCTATGGTTTTCTTGCTCTGTCTGCGGTTGTAGAAAAGTGTGAACCTGTCAAACATTTACGAGCCAACTTCACACAACTGTCCAGATATCAGGTAGAAGCCCAGAAAATTCATGAATGTCCTCTGTGATATTTCTTTTAAAAAAAAAAAAATTGAGGTATGAATTCAACAGCTATATGGATTATACAGATTATCGGTTATAGGACGGAATACCTGCTAAGGCTATGCACGGTCAAACCACGCTCTAGCGCTTCTCTACAGATATGCGAACCAACAAAGCCGTTTCCACCAAAAACAAGTATCTAAGCAAATCAGAGGCAAGTAATAGTTAGAAATAGTACAATGTGAAGTATGAATCAAAAGGAAAAAGTCAAAATCATTAGAGGCCTTCATCAATGCAGTAAAATTACCTTCTCCATTGAAGGAGATTTGTCACCTAGTGTCTCATCTCCCTTGTTTGAACTAGTTGACAACAGTCTCCCATTTTTGGACGCAGCAGCCATTTTGCTGCCTCAAAATAATCAGAAAAAGATGACAAACTAAAAAACATATCTTTAAAATTTAAGAAGATCAGAAATTTAAATCTTTTCACGCTCTAATCTAATGGGAAAAAATCTCTTTCTTTAAACATATATTCCACAACATAACCCTACATAAATCAAACACATTTTCCTCTAGCATTACAAAAAACCCAGATGAGAAGACAAGCATAAACTCAAGAAAACCAAAAAATGTTGACAAAACGACAACTGGACCCCTAACTAAACTTGGCCAAGTTAAGAAAAAAGAAACAGTTAAAAGAGTAAATAGCAGAAGCATTTACATGAGTCTAGGAAGCAAAGGCTGTGAATCAACCAAACGTGAAGCGCGAATCGACTTCATATTGTGAGTCTAAGCTCTTTGTGTTTTCTCTGGGTGAGAATTGCGGATGCTTGATCGATTAATATTGAAGTGCTTTTTCTAAAGAAGCATCTTCTGAACCTGCAACGTAGAGAAACAGAGAGAAAACACATGGCGCGTAAATGAGCAGCAACAATTTTTCTATCAGATGTACAGTGTAAGCCCACGTAGGTTGTTTTATTTTTGCATCTTCCACATAGACTTGTTTCGGCACCAGCAAGGCCCATCCGCATGTGGACCGTGCTAGGAGTTACAGGATAAGGCACAACCTAAGCCCCTGAGCCACGTCGAGGACCCTTTAATCCTAGTGGATTAGCCTGGGCCTAAGCACAATGAGTCGTGTCAGAGGTGATATGACCTATTGTCATTCCTTCTTTCAATTTTTTTTAAATGTTTATTTACATCTAGTTTTGGTATATAATTAAATATTAAATATTATTTTATTATTAAATCAAAATATTTAACCTCGTCCTAATTATTAGTCAAAGCTAAGAGATAAGTTTCAAGGATTCTTTTTCAAGCATGACAGCAACCCACCTTAGTTTTTTCTTCTCTTTTTAGTCTAATTAAAGATTTAAACTTGAATTTGTTACATGTTGTGAAGAGCTCATTTTTAGTTATATTGAGATTTTTGTGTTTCTTCTTTACAATATTTTTAAATTGTAACACCTTTGTGCAAAATTTATATTTACGAAATATTAAAAAAAAAATTAGATATATATGAACCTCTCACATAATTTGTATGAAAAATAATCAATTAAATACTAAATAAGGTTTTTAAACTATTAAAATATTTTTTTATTATAAATCTCAAAAACAAAAATATATTTTAACAATGAATTGAGTTATTAAATCAAAGTATTACAAATTATATTAAAATAACTTCGCATAATTTAAAAATGAGTTAAGTTTTTGGTTGCCTTTTTTTGTTTTTCCAATTTTATGGTATATAGTTATGGTTGCATGTTGACTTATGTCTTTACTTGTTTTTGGTTTTGTCGATCTTATGGATCCACTTGAAGTAGGCTTAGAGTGTGAAAGTTACATAGAACATAATTCTCATTTTGCAATTCACTTACTTTATCATTTATTCCATTATATTTATAACAATTCATAGAATTTGACCAAAAAAATAGAAAATATTTTTCTGATTAATTAAATTATTTTTCATTAATCATTCTGATTTCCTTAACTAATAACAAAACGTTAATTACTTTATAATGAAATATTTGTAATACAACTATGATTCCCCTAAATAGAAAATATTGAAAAATGAGATTTTTCCCAATATTATTAGAATCCCTTCATTGCTTAATTTGAAACCTAATGGTTTTCTCTAAAAGTGGTACATTTTATCTTAAAAAACTAGTTTAAAAGGTGAAATATTTCCTTACATTCTATACTCCGACTCATTTCATGTCCCAACCAATGTGGGATGCAACACTCCTCCTCATTCTCAAACCTAATGCCCTTCTCTTAATCAGACTGACCAAAAAGTAAAGAAGAGAAACTTTCTCTATATCTAAGTCTCTACAAATGAGATTTATCCTATGAAATTTAGATGAAATTTTTTAAACCTTGAGTTTTGATATTAATTTGTAGGACCTTTAGAAGCGATGTTGGTCTCTTCTGCCCGGACTTTTATTTCCAACCAATATGGGATTACTATCATGAACATATGTAAAACAAGCAAACAATTTAACAAAATTTCATAAAATCGGGAAATTTTGAGAGAAATTATGTCTAATTTTAAATAGAAAAAAACATGATCATTTTTTACAATTTCATCCAGCTGAAGACCTTCAAAAATATCCAAAACCTATAATTGTCATATATGTAGAGTAGAGGAAGCTGTTCTGAAGAAATTGGGTAAAAGAAAGAGGGTTAGAATTAAAGCAAGAGAAAATGAGACATGAGCTTCATGTGGCAGCTTCTCCATGAAATCTCCATCAGTTAGCAAATATTGTCAGCAGTATCCCTGGTCCAATGCCAAAAAATGCTCCAGCTTCAACCATATGGAGACACATGTCACATGGCATCACAGATATCTAAAAATGGCTCGATATATACACACTATAAAGCTGTGTAGGGAATGAGTTCAAATTCATCAAAGCAATTGAGTTTTGAGTTTTACTTCCTACTGTCTTTTCAGTTAATTCCAGAGGAAACTGAAGATGAACCAATCCCAGAACTCAGGTTTCCAAGCTGGCCAGGCCAAAGGCCAAGCTCAGGCAAGTTCGTGATTGGCTTACATAAATGGACATTAACATTATCTAATTCTAATTCAGTAGAAAATGATGTATATTTTTGCATTTTCTTCCAGGAAAAGAGCAGCCAGATGATGGACAAGGCTAGGAATGCTGCCCAATCTGCCAAGGAATCAAGCCAAGAGGTATATGTACAGAGCATACAATAAAGCTAGCTTCTAAAAATTTCATTAACATTTCCACTCACAACAAATGTATGCAGGCTGGCCAGCAAATGCAGGAGAAAGCTCAGGGTGCTGCTGATGCTACCAAGAATGCCATGGGACTCAACAAATGAAACCAGTGGATCAGAAACACCCCACCTGCTCCTCTTCGATCAGTGGACATTTAGTTTGTTTTTGCCATTGTTTTGCTCATCAAGAGCTGGCTGTTTTTGTGTCTTTTTCTTTTCTTTATTTTCTGTCACCAATGTGTACTTCGAACATAAAGAGAAAGCTTTAATGATTTTCTCCTAGTCTTCAAGCATTCAAATGTATGACGCCTCTTCACCATTTCAATTTTATCTCTGGGATTCCAGTCGACCTGGATTGAATTAATGGTGTAACAGGTCACTGATAAAAGATTCTCTGAAAACACATTCTATTAATCCAATTGATCTAGTTTCCATATTTCACACAATATATGAAATGGGTTCAGAATCTGGAGTCACAATATAACAATGGCCAACTCATGGAAAGATCAAGATCACTGCAGCATATCTCCTGAAAAAATTGATCTTTCGTTGAATTCAACAGCATTCCAATCCCTCCAATCAAGGACATTTACTGATTCCTAATGTGCAGCTTCAACAAGCATTACAAATCTTCCTCTTTGTTCAGAATTTTCAGTAGGATTGTCATAAAGCTTAGGACAACCACACCCTAAAAACTATCTTTTGGGGTGTTGTTTTCTTAAGGTTCATATTATTTAGTATCAGAGTCATCACCACATCTCTCAATTGTAATTATACTTCGCGGGTAGTAATGTCAACATTGTAATGTTCCCCCAGGGCTATTAGTGAGTTAACACATACCCAACCCGCATAAACGTTGTGACTACGGAGAATGGTGATAGGTGATTATCCCAAGTGCAAGTTATAAGACTTAAATCCCAGGTTGGAAAGTATGAACTTCTAATGTAAGATTTATATAGTTTTGGGGTCTCTAATCTTAATAGCTAGTTTTTGAGGTGTAATTTTTCTAAGATTTATATCATACTGTGGCAAAGTGACCGCACATGGATGTAAGAAATTACACCCTAAAAGGAGATTTGGCTTACCAATTGACGCTCCTATTTTACTCTATTTCCATAAATGGGAGAGGGATTTAAAACATCCTAATCCAATAGCCTAAATCACAACGATATTGTATGTTTTAGACAATTTATTACAATTTTGTTTTTGAGTTTTACTACCCAAAACGTCTTTAAACAGTTTAAAAGTTCATCAATTATTTAATCATAAGAGATGAATGTAACACCTTAAAAAATACCCACATTGACAAAGTATAAGAGAGATAGTGGGTATATATGAACACCTCACATTGTTTGAGAATAACAAAAGAAGATTGGTTAAATAACCTATAAGCTCTTAAACTATTAAAATACATTTTAAATTGTAAAATTCAAAAGCAAAACTGTGACAAATTGTATATCCAAAATAAACAATATTTTGACAATAAGCTACGCTACTTTATGTTGGGTTTCTTTTGAGCCCTCTTACTTCCGAGTTACTTCAATCAAGCTGGTCATGGAACATTGAAAGAAAAAGTTCCTTAAACATTTGCCAAAGAGTGAGGGGGTTAATTATCACAGCCAGATTGAAGGAAGATTAACAAAGTGAACACACATTTTTATTGGCTTGATATAATGTAAACATACAATAATCAATATTCAATGTACAAGAGACACGGTACCTCTTATATCGGCAACGGCTCTATGTCAGAACAATCTTATTTTTCCCACTATCAGATTGCCAGTTTTTGATATACATAATGAGAACAGTAGTAATAAAAGATAACAGAGGACAGATCCCCTAAAAAGTCTAAGCTGATTTTTGGTGGGCAAGTTGTAGTATACCATGTATGTCGATGATGCCAGGAGGGAAGGGTGGATCCATCGCAGCGGTTACAGCTACCTTAGCCACGGATGTTACATGGACTAGAGGTATAAACAGTGGACCAATTAGCTGAATTTTAGACAGCAGTTTGGCATGCTTAAGAATCTGCATTAATTGAAACAACAAATTGTTCATAAACAGAAGACAGAAATACATCTTAGAAGAATTTTCATGCACGGCAAGAAAAATCAGAGATCGATCACAATTATCAACTTCAAATGGAGCCTCTAAACAGGGGAAACTTCATCTGCTCAACATATATGTCATATGCTATCAAATTACATTGTAAATTCTCATACACAATCAAGCCATGGTAGTGATAGGCAAATTGAGGTTGCATAGAAAATATATCTAAGCCTTACAGCAACGAAATTACATCATAAAATCACATACACAGTCAAACCATATGCTAATTATAGGCAAATTGAGGTTATGAAGATATATGATCATATTAATTGCTACCTTTAACTTTTTCCACAGATTTTATTTTATGATTATAGTTCTTATACTGACCTAGACTCACAGAATCACTATGTAAGATCACATACCACAGAGGTCACTCCAGTCAATGCACTCTTCAATGAGTCAGGCGAAAGCAGATCTCCTGCAATTCAGAAGCCAGACAGTGTTAGACTTGATCAACAAGTTACCATAATTTGTCTAGTAAACTCTCACCTTGATGCCAGACAATGCTGTTGGTCCAAGAATCCTGATAAGATGGCCTACCAGACCTAGTAATAGCAACAAAGTGCACAAACTGTTCAATGTGTTTAAACAAATATATAATAATTTACATATAAGGGTAGGTATAAGGAAGCACAATCGTAATAGTAATCTGTTGGAAAAGAAAAAGAAGGTAATATTTATATATTGTTTTCTTGCCCTTCTGCGGTTATAGAAAAGTGTGAACCTGTCAAACATTTACGAGCCAACTTCACTCAACTGTCCAGATATCAGGTAGAAGCCCAGAAAATTCATGAATGTCCTCTGTGATATTTCTTTAAAAAAAAAAAAAATTTGAGGTATGAATTCAACAGCTATATGGATTATACAGATTATCAGTTATAGGACGGAATACGTGCTAAGGCTATGCACGGTCAAACCACGCTCTAGAGCTTCCCTACAGATATGCGAACCAACAAAGCCGTTTCCACCAAAAACAAGTATCTAAGCAAATCAGAGGCAAGTAATAGTTAGAAATAGTACAATGTGAAGTATGAATCAAAAGGAAAAAGTCAAAATCATTAGAGGCCTTCATCAATGCAGTAAAATTACCTTCTCCATTGAAGGCGACTTGTCACCTAGTGTCCCATCTCCCTTGTTTGAACTAGTTGACAACAGTCTCCCATTTTTGAACGCAGCAGCCATTTTACTGCCTCAAAATAATCAGAAAAAGATGACAAACTAAAAAACATATCTTTAAAAATTAAGAAGATCAGAAATTTAAATCTTTTCACGCTCTAATCTAATGGGAAGAAATCTCTTTCTTTAAACATATATTCCACAACAGAACCCTACATAAATCAAACACATTTTCCTCTAGCATTACAAAAAACCCAGATGAGAAGACAAGCATAAACTCAAGAAAACCAAAAAATTTTGACAAAACGACAACTGGACCCCTAACTAAACTTGGCCAAGTTAAGAAAAAAGAAACAGTTAAAAGAGTAAATAGCAGAAGCATTTACATGAGTCTAGGAAGCAAAGGCTGTGAATCAACCAAACGTGAAGCGAGAATCGACTTCATATTGTGAGTCTAAGCTCTTTGTGTTTTCTCTGGGTGAGAATTGCGGATGCTTGATCGATTAATATTGAAGTGCCTTTTGAAAAGAAGCATCTTGTGAACCTGCAACGTAGAGAAACAGAGAGAAAACACATGGCGCGTAAATGAGCAGCAGCAAGTCTTTTATCATATGTACAGTTTAAGCCCACCTAGGTTGTTTTATTTTTGCATCTTCCCATAGACTTGTTTTGGCACCAGCAAGGCCCACCCGCATGTGGACCGTGCTAGGAGTTACAGGATAAGGCACAACCTAAGCCCCTGAGCCATGTCGAGGACCCTTTAATCCTAGTGGATTAGCCTGGGCCTAAGCACAATGAGTCGAGTCAGAGGTGATATGATCTACCGTCATTCCTACTTTCAAATTTTTCTTTTAAGTTTATTTACATCTAATTTTAGTGTATAATTAAATATTAAATTATCATAATATTAAATATTATTTTATTATTAAATCAAAATTATTTAATCTTATCCTAATTATTAGTCAAAACTAAGAGATAAGTTTCAACGATTCTTTCTTTATGCATGACGGCAACCCACCTTAGTTTTTTCTTCTCTTTTTAGTCTAATTAAAGATTTAAACTTGAATTTATTACATGTTGTGAAGAGCTCATTTTTAGTTATTTTTTTAGTTATATTGAGATTTTTGTGTTTCTTCTTTACAATATTTTTAAATTGTAACATCTTTGTGCAAAATTTATATTTACGAAATATTCAAAAAAAATATTGGATATATATAAACCTCTTACATAATTTGTATGAAAAATAATCAATTAAATAATAAATAAGGTTTTTAAACTATTAAAATATTTTTTTATTATAAATCTCAAAAACAAAAATATATTTTAATAATGAATTGAGTTATTAAATCAAAGTATTACAAATTATATTAAAATAATTTCGCATAATTTTAAAATAAGTTAAGTTTTTGGTTGCCTTTTTTTTTTTTTTCAAATTTTATGGTATATAGTTATGGTTGCATGTTGACTTATTGTATTTACTTGTTTTTGAGTTTTGTCGATCTTATGGATTCACTTGAAGTAGGCTTAGAGTATGAAAGTTACATAGAACATAATTCTCATTTTGCAATTCACTCACTTTATCATTTATTCCATTATATTTGTAACAATTCATAGAATTTGACCAAAAAAATAGAACATATTTTTCTGATTAATTAAATTATTTTTCATTAATCATTCTGATTTCCTTAACTAATAACAAAACGTTAATTACTTCATAATGAAATATTTGTAATACAACTATGATTCCCCTAAATAGAAAATATTGAAAAATGAGATTTTTCCCAATATTATTAGAATCCCTTCATTGCTTAATTTGAAACCTAATAGTTTTCTCTAAAAGTGGTACATTTTATCTCAAAAAACTAATTTAAAAGGTGAAATATTCCCTCACACTCTATATTCCGACTCATTTCATGTCCCAACCAATGTGGGATACAACACTCCTCCTCATACTCAAACCTAATGACCTTCCCTTAATCAGACTTATCAAAAAGTAAAGAAGAGAAACTTTTCCTATATCTAAGTCTCTACAAATAACATTTAGATAAAAAATTTTAAACCTTGAGTTTTGATATTAATTTGTAGGACCTTTAAAAGCAAAGTTGGTCTCTCCCGCCTCTGGACTTTTATTTCCAACCAATATGGGATTACTATCATGAACATATGTAAAACAAGCAAACAATTTAACAAAATTTCAGAAAATCGGGAAATTTTGAGAGAAACTATGTCTAATTTTAAATAGAAAAAAACATGATCATTTTTTACAATTTCATCTAGCTGAAGACCTTCAAAAATATCCAAAACCTATAATCGTCGTATATGTAGAGGAAGCTGTTCTGAAGAAATTGGGTAAAAGAAAGAGGGTTAGAATTAAAGCAAGAGAAAATGAGACATGAGCTTCATGTGGCGACTTCTTCATGAAATCTCCATCAGATCAGTTAGCAAATATTGTCAGCGGTATCCCTGGTCCAATGCCAAAAATGCTCCAGCTTCAACCGTATGGAGACACATGTCACATGGCATCACAGATATCTAAAAATGGCTTGATATCAACACACTATAAAGCTGTGCAGGGAATGAGTTCAAATTCATCAAAGCAATTGAGTTTTCAGTTTTACTTCCTACTGTCTTTTCTGTTAATTCCAGAGGAAACTGAAGATGAACCAATCCAAGAACTCAGGTTTCCAAGCTGGCCAGGCCAAAGGCCAAGCTCAGGCAAGTTCGTGATAGGCTTACATAAATGGACATTAACATTATCTAATTCTAATTCAGTAGAAAATGATGTAAATTTTTGCATTTTCTTCTAGGAAAAGAGCAGCCAGATGATGGACAAGGCTAGTAATGCTGCCCAATCTGCCAAGGAATCAAGCCAAGAGGTATATGTACAGAGCATACAATAAAGCTAGCTTCTAAAAATTTCATTAACATGTCCACTTACAACAAATGTATGCAGGCTGGCCAGCAAATGCAGGAGAAAGCTCGGGGTGCTGCTGATGCTACCAAGAATGCCATGGGACTCAACAAATGAAACCAGTGGTTAAGACACACCCCACCTGCTCCTCTTTGATCAGCGGACATTTATTTTGTTTTTGCCATTGTTTTGCTCATCAAGAGCTGGCTGTTTTTGTGTCTTTTTCTTTTCTTTATTTTCTGTCACCAATGTGTACTTCGAACATAAAGAGAGAGCTTTAATTATTTTCTTCTAGTCTTCAAGCATTCAAACGTATGATGCCTCTTCACCATTTCAATTCTATCTCTGGGATTCCAGTCGACCTGGATTGAATTAATGGTGTAACAGGTCACTGATAAAAGATTCTCTGAAAACACATTCTATTAATCCAATTGATCTAGACTCCATATTTCACACAATATATGAAATGGGTTCAGAATCTAGAGTCACAATATACCAATGGCCAACTCATGGAAAGATCAAGATCACTGCAGCATATCTCCTGAAAAAATTGATCTTTCGTTGAATTCAACAGCATTCCAATCCCTCCAATCAAGGACATTTACTGATTCCTAATGTGCAGCTTCAACAAGCATTACAAATCTTCCTCTTTGTTCAGAATTTTCAGTAGGGTTGTGATATAAACCTTAGGATAACCACACCCTAAAAACTATTTTTTGGGGTGTTGTTTTCTTAAGGTTCATATTATTTAGTATCAGAGTCATCACCACATTTCTCAATTGTAATTATACGGCGCGGGTAGTAATGCCAACATTGTAATGTTCCCTCAGGGCTATTAGTGAGTTAGCACATACCCAGCCCGCATAAACGTTGTGACTACGGAGAATGGTGATAGGTGATTATCCCAAGTGCAAGTTCTAAGACTTAAATCCTAGGTTGGAAAGTATGAACTTCTAATATAAAATTTATATAGTTTTGGGGTCTCTAATCTTAATAGCTAGCTTTTGAGGTGTAATTTTTCTAAGATTTATATCATACTGTGGCAAAGTGACCGCACATAGATGTAAGAAATTACACCGTAAAAGGAGATTTGGCTTACCAATTGACACTCCTATTTTACTCTATTTCCATAAATGGGAGAGGGATTTAAAGCATCCTAATCCAATAGCCTAAATCACAACGATATTGTCTGCTTCAGACACAATCTATTGCAATTTTGTTTTTGAGTTTTACTACCCAAAACGTTTTTTAACAATTTAAAAGTTCATCAACTATTTAATCATAAGAGATGAATGTAACACCTTAAAAAAATACCCACATCGACAAAGTATGAGAAAGATAGTGGGTATATATGAACACTTCACATTGTTTGAGAATAACAAAAGAAGATTGGTTAAATAACCTATGAGCTCTTAAACTATTAAAATACATTTTGAATTGTAAAACTCAAAAGCAAAACTGTGACAAATTGTATGTGCAAAATAAACAATATTTTGACAATAAGCTGGGCTACTTTATGTTGGGTTTCTTTTGAGCCCTCTCGCTTCCGAGTTACTTCAATCAAGCTAGTCATGGAACATTGAAAGCAAAAGTTCCTTAAACATTTGCCAAAGAGTGAGGGGGTTAATTATCACAGCCAGATAGAAGGAAGATTAACAAAGAGAACACACATTTTTATTGGCTTGATATAATGTAAACATACAATAATCAATATTCAATGCACAAGAGACACGGTACCTCTTATATCGGCAACAGCTCTATGTCAGAACAATCTAATTTTTCCCACTATCAGATTGCCAGTTTTTGATATACATAATGTAGTAATAAAAGATAACAGAGGACAGATCCCCTAAAAAGTCTAAGCTGATTTTTGGTGGGCAAGTTGTAGTATACCATGTATGTCGATGATGCCAGGAGGGAAGGGTGGATCCTTTGCAGCGGTTACAGCTACCTTTGCCACAGATGTTACATGGACTGGAGGTATAAACAGTGGACCAATTAGCGGAATTTTAGACAGCAGTTTGGCATGCTTAAGAATCTGCATTGATTGAAACAACAAATTGTTCATAAACAGAAGACAGAAATACATCTTAGAAGAATTTTCATGCACGGCAAGAAAAATCAGAGATCGATCACAATTATCAACTTCAAATGGAGCCTCTAAACAGGGGAAACTTCATCTGCTCAACATATATGTCATATGCTATCAAATTACATTGTAAATTCTCATACACAATCAAACCATGGTAGTGATAGGCAAATTGAGGTTGCATAGAAAATATATCTAAGCCTTACAGCAACGAAATTACATCATAAAATCACAAACAGAATCAAACCATATGCTAATTATAGGCAAATTAAGGTTATGAAGATATATGATCATATTAATTGCTACCTTTAACTTTTTCCACAGATTTTATTTTATGATTATAGTTCTTATACTGACCTAGACTCACAGAATCACTATGTAAGATCACATACCACAGAGGTCACTCCAGTCAATGCACTCTTCAATGAGTCAGGTGAAAGCAGATCTCCTGCAATTCAGAAGCCAGACAGTGTTAGACTTGATCAACAAGTTACCATAATTTGTCTAGTAAACTCTCACCTTGATGCCGGACAATGCTGTTGGTCCAAGAATCCTGATAAGATGGCCTACCAGACCCAGTAATAGCAACAAAGTGCACAAACTGTTCAATGTGTTTGAACAAATATATAATAATTTACATATAAGGGTAGGTATAAGGAAGCACAATCCTAATAGTAATAAAAAGAAGGTAATATTTATATATTGTTTTCTTGCCCTTCTGCGGTTGTAGAAAAGTGTGAACCTGTCAAACATTTACGAGCCAACTTCACACAACTGTCCAGATGTCAGGTAGAAGCCCAGAAAATTCATGAATGTCCTCTATGATGTTTCTTTAAAAAAAAAAAAAAAATTGAGGTATGAATTCAACAGCTATATGGATTATACAGATTATCAGTTATAGGACGGAATACGTGCTAAGGCTATGCACGGTCAAACCACGCTCTAGAGCTTCCCTACAGATATGCGAACCAACAAAGCCGTTTCCACCAAAAACAAGTATCTAAGCAAATCAGAGGCAAGTAATAGTTAGAAATAGTACAATGTGAAGTATGAATCAAAAGGAAAAAGTCAAAATCATTAGAGGCCTTCATCAATGCAGTAAAATTACCTTCTCCATTGAAGGCGACTTGTCACCTAGTGTCCCATCTCCCTTGTTTGAACTAGTTGACAACAGTCTCCCATTTTTGAACGCAGCAGCCATTTTACTGCCTCAAAATAATCAGAAAAAGATGACAAACTAAAAAACATATCTTTAAAAATTAAGAAGATCAGAAATTTAAATCTTTTCACGCTCTAATCTAATGGGAAGAAATCTCTTTCTTTAAACATATATTCCACAACAGAACCCTACAGAAATCAAACACATTTTCCTCTAGCATTACAAAAAACCCAGATGAGAAGACAAGCATAAACTCAAGAAAACCAAAAATTTTTGACAAAACGACAACTGGACCCCTAACTAAACTTGGCCAAGTTGAGAAAAAAGAAACAGTTAAAAGAGTAAATAGCAGAAGCATTTACATGAGTCTAGGAAGCAAAGGCTGTGAATCAACCAAACGTGAAGCTAGAATCGACTTCACATTGTGAGTCTAAGCTCTTTTTGTTTTCTCTGGGTGAGAATTGCGGATGCTTGATCTATTAATATTGAAGTGCTTTTTCAAAAGAAGCATCTTCTGAACCTGCAACGCAGAGAAACAGAGAAAACACATGGCGCGTAAATGAGCAGCAGCAAGTCTTTTATCAGGTGTACAGTTTAAGCCCACGTAGGTTGTTTTATTTTTGCATCTTCCACATAGACTTGTTTTGGCACCAGCAAGGCCCACCCGCATGTGGACCGTGCTTGCTAGGAGTTACAGGATAAGGCACAACCTAAGCCCCTGAGCCATGTTGAGGGCCCTTTAATCCTAGTGGATTTGCCTGGGCCTAAGCACAATGAGTCGCGTCAGAGGTGATATGATCTATTGTCATTCCTACTTTCAAATTTTTCTTTTAAGTTTATTTACGTCTAGTTTTAGTATATAAATAAATATTAAATTATTATAATATTAAATATTATTTTATTATTAAATCAAAATTATTTAATGTTAACCAAATTATTAGTCAAAACTAAGAGATAAGTTTCAAGGATTCTTTCTTCAAGCATGACAGCAACCCACCAAAGTTTTTTTTTCTCTTTACAATATTTTTAAATTATAACACCTTTGTGCAAAATTTATATCTTCGATATATTAAAAAAAAAAAAGATATATATGAACCTCTTATATCATTTTTATCAGAAATAATCAGTTAAATAATAAATGAGGTTTTTAAATTATTAAAATATTTTTTATTATAAATCTAAAAAACAAAAATATATTTTAACAGTGAATTGAATTATTAAATTAAAGTATTACAAATTATACTAAAATAACTTTGCATAATTTAAAAATGAGTTAAGTTTTTGGATGCTCTTTTTTTTTTCCCCAATTTTATGGTATATAATATAATTGTGATTGCATGTTGACTTATTGTAGGCTTAGATTGTGAAAGTTACGTAGAACATAATTCTCATTTTATAATTCACTCACTTCGCTATTTATTCTATTATATTTATAACACAAATGATTTTTTTTTTGCTTTTTAATGGGTGATGATTTTCATCAAGGAAAGTGGGTGATGGATGAGTAAATAAATTTCTCAAACTTAAAGGTGGAAAATTTTTTTAATTGAAGTTCAGGTGGTCGGCGCTCAATTTGTACTGCCATGTTCAGATCTTGAGAAGCTGTCCCCATCACATCAAGCAAAACTTCAGAATTTGTATTTTCCAATATCATGAAATGAAATAGAGAGCAAAAGTCTCACTCGGCTTTGCTTACCGCAGACTAGTTCTAGTTTTGGAGGTTTTGAGGAGAACTGAGAGTTTCTGGAAATGGCGTCGCAGCCACTGATCTATGCCAACTCACTTCCCTTTTGGAGTTCAAAAAGAATTCAGTTCCAAGGTAATTTTTTTACATGTTCTCTTTTGAAGCAAAAGTAGTCAAGTTATCATGTTACTGTTCCTTATTAATTTATATTACTGCTACACCATTTGATGATCTGGGGTCAGCTCGTGCACTCTGTCGTGTTGAATTTATGGCTGATTCTTAACCCTTCTTTTATGCACTCTATCTGCATTGGACTACTGTGATAAGATGGCTAAAAGCTTTAATCTTTAAAGAAATTGGAAAAGTCAATGCGCGGCTTTGAAAAGACAAGAAAGCATTTGGGTAGATCTCAATCTGTTCTGTTGAAAGATCTTGATTTCTGTTTGAGCAAATAATTTGCCTAGTAACTTACTCTATTTGGAGGCATGGTCACTCTTATACGATAGAGCTTCAACGCATCCTTCCTGAAGCTCTTGAAGTGTGGTAGGTTTATGTGGGGAATTAGTGAGATGAGACCTTACCTGTTTGATAGGTGGATTCACTCACTCTATCACCAGACAAGTAGTCTATAGCATTTCTCTGTGTTTATAAGAATGCAGATACTGTTACAATTTCGTTTCCAGAATCAACTATAAGTTGCTCTGTTATGTAAATATTGACCACATTTCATGTTACTTATAGGAGAGATCATTGTCTTTACTTCTAAGGAGACTTAGTCTCAATCTTCTTTACTTGTTTCGATGTTGCTTTATGTAACTTCTAAGTACCTTTTATTACCTTCAGCTGGGGAACAATTTCTTGGGAGTTTTGTGCCAAAGACCAAGATTGCACATGTGAAACTTTCTAATGGTGGTAGAGTGAGAGCAGCTCTGAACGCTGATGTCAAACCAGTCAAAATTCCACATCAATGGTACAATCTGATTGCAGATTTATCAGTAAAGCCTCCTCCTCCTTTGAATCCTCAAACTTTTGAACCAATCAAACCTGAAGATTTATCTCCCCTGTTTGCTGATGAATTGATAAAGCAAGAAGTTAGCAGTGAAAGATTCATAGATATCCCTGATGAAGTTCTTGATATCTATAGGCTTTGGCGCCCAACACCTCTAATCAGGTATTCTTTGCTATCATGAAATATGATCTCTTTATAGATTTTTTTTTTTTTCTGTGCAATCCTCAGAATTATCTCACATTATTTAGTTGAATTCAGAGCCAAGAGGTTGGAGAAGCTTCTTGGTACACCTGCCAGAATTTACTACAAATATGAAGGTGTCAGCCCAGCTGGATCACATAAACCTAACTCTGCAGTTCCACAAGTTTACTATAATGCACAGCAAGGCATCAAAAAAGTTGTGACTGAAACTGGTGCTGGCCAGTGGGGGAGTTCACTGGCCTTTGCATGCAGCTTATTTGGTGTGGACTGTGGGGTATGACATACTATATTTCTTCTTTAATCCAACTTAATTTTCAAGTAGATTTGAACCGAATTGGTTTTATTTGTTGATATTTTTGGCTGAATTGGTAGCGTTTCTAGATTTTTTCACTTCTACTGATTTCTTGTATATCGTTGGTTCATTAGGTTCTAAGTTGTGTTAAATCTGACTTCATTCTTATTTTCAATTCCTATAGTCGCGAGTTAATTACCTTTTATTCAAATATTTTATAGGTCTGGCAAGTCCGTGCTTCTTACGATCAAAAACCTTACCGGAGATTAATGATGCAGACTTGGGGTGCACAGGTATACCCATCTCCATCTAATATCACTGAAGCAGGTCGTAAAATCCTTAAAATGGATCCATCAACCCCGGGAAGTTTAGGAATAGCTATTTCAGAAGCAGTGGAGGTTGCAGCTACAAACGCTGATACTAAGTACTGCCTTGGAAGTGTTCTAAATCATGTCTTGCTACACCAGACTGTTATAGGTGAAGAGTGTATAAAACAAATGGAGGCTGCTGGTGAAACCCCTGACATTATCATAGGGTGTACTGGTGGTGGATCCAATTTTGCTGGGCTTAGTTTCCCATTCATCCGGGAGAAACTTAGTGGGAAAATCAACCCTGTCATACGGGCAGTTGAGCCCACAGCATGTCCATCTCTAACAAAAGGTGTTTATGCATATGATTTTGGTGATACAGCTGGGTTGACTCCATTGATGAAGATGCATACACTTGGACATGATTTCATTCCTGATCCAATTCATGCCGGTAACATTTTGTTAATATCAAAATACTAAACTAGATTCTCTTCATATTTGTCTTCAGTGAAGAGCCTTAATTTGTTGGTACAGGAGGACTGCGATATCACGGTATGGCGCCATTACTTTCGCATGTCTATGATTTGGGTCTCCTGGAAGCGATTTCAATCCCTCAGAGAGAGTGCTTCAAAGGCAAGTTTCACTTTTTCTGGACTTCATCGAGGGATACAGTTTTGGGATCTTAAGTTTTTTTTTTCCTGTTGCAGGCGCCATACAATTCGCACGGAGTGAGGGAATAATACCAGCCCCAGAGCCAACACATGCAATTGCAGCCACCATCAGGGAAGCTGTCCGATGCAAAGAGACTGGAGAAGCAAAGGTTATTCTCATGGCGATGTGTGGGCATGGTCATTTTGACTTGGCATCATATGAGAAGTATTTGCAAGGAGCCATGGTGGATCTATCTTTTGAAGAAAAGAAGATACAGGAATCTCTTGCCAAAATTCCTCAAGTGGTTGCTTAGGTGAACCATGCATGAATAAAGTTGCTATATAGGATGAAATTTGCAGCATTAAAATCATACTTCTGATGAATCAGTATGTAATCCTGATGACTGGTGATGTAGAAGATCTTCCCAATAAAAGTTTTGGCCGGATTTCGTGAAGGAGAAAATTTAAGTAGTAATAAAATATTAGTATATTATTTTACTTAAATATTTTTAAATATAATTATTTAAAAATATTTTTTATATTATTTGTTATATTAATTAAAAATAAAATTATTTTTTTTTAGAAAAATTAATAAATAAGAAAATAATTATAATAAAATTAAGATTATTTTGATAATCTTTTAATACTTAAGATGAATATGATAAACAGATTATCTTTTATATAATTTATTATATCATTATAAGTAATAAAAGATTTATTATCAAAATTTTTTATTTTTTATAAATTAAATAAAATAATATAAATAATAAAAAATATATTACTAGAGTAATCTCTAATCTCCCTCCCTACCAAATGCCTTAAAGATCTCTTTTACCTATTAGTTTAAGTTTTTAGTTATGATAGACTTTGTGACTCCGGCTAGTATTGACAAAGCATAAGGTTATATATGGCATCTGCTGGAGTTAATGGTCTCATCTCGTGGATCTTGTCGAAGTAGACTTGGGTTGTGGAAATGGCACAATACACCTTTACCAAAATTCTATTTCGATTTAATTCAGACATCAAGTTATCAATCTCGAATTGATTTTTTAGATTCAAATCGATCTGAAACTTGACTTTATTTAGACTTCATCTATATCCAGTCTTATCCTAATTGCATTTACCAAACTAATGTGGATACTCTCTAAAGTAAAAATTAAAAATACAAATGTTTACCACAAGCCCGTCATTAAAATTAGGAAGATGTCAGCAATGCAGGTAAGGGTGGAAGAGACAAACAATTTATGTTTGAGGAATGATATAAATATATAGTTTTGATTACAAAATTAAGTATTTAAATAATATATTATTATATAATTAATTATTATTTTATTTTTAATTTAAAATTAGTTAATCACATAATAATATATAATCTGTATAATTATATTTGTATAATTTTATAATAAAATTATTTATATAAATAATAAATATAATTTTATAAATAATAAAATATTATTAAATAATTTTGATAACATAATATTTACTCATGAAATGATATATAAATATTTATGAATAAAATTCCAGGTACCCTTTATGTCCATGTTGCCACTTTTTTGGGAAATTGGTCTGGATAAGCGACTCGTCGGATTCGGGAAATTAACACAAACGGCTTGTCATTACTCAAACTGGTGGGAATTCAATACCCTTCCTTGGATTCTGTCGCCTTTATGGTCAAATTTATTTTTTTCGAAATTCTAATTGGCTGAATGACAGTTTTCCACCGGAACTTTGATGAAATAACATTTACATCTTTTAGTTTGAAAATTTTATTTATCTACCAAATATCCATTTCTAATAATAAAAAATCATTTGGTTTTTTTATAAATTACTAATTTATTATATTTAATGAAATAATAAAATTATACATATAATTTTTTATATATGATTTGATACACATATGATATATCATTATATGATTAGATAATTTTTAATTAAAAATAAAATAATATTTAATTATATAATAATATATCATATATATATTTAAATTATATATAAAAAATATGTACACATAACATTGCTCTTGGTAAAAATTATAAGATTTCCTTAAACACTCAATATAAATTTAAATTACTAATTTGCCATTAATTTTATAAAAATTATAAACAACCTTCTCCTCCTCCTCTTTCAAAATCAAATGTCCAAATAAACTATAATAACTAGAAAAAAAAAATGTCTCTTAAACCACCACATTTCTTCTTAAAACAATATTAATCCTGCGAATGTAAAAGGCGTAGATACTATTGGCTGTGAATTTAGAAAGAAATTTTAATCTGTATCACATGCCTGTAACACCCAAGTTTCCCTTGTAGCATCATTTCATTAATTACAAAAAATTTTTTACTTTTAATTTTTTTATCTCAATGTTGATTTCCAGCTTTGCACGTATGGAATTGAGAAGTTTTGTCCTTTATATCACATGCTTGAGAGATCGAAGCCATTAACACAAGAGGAAGAAAACCAACTGCATTACCACATTGTTGCCGCCGCCGCCACCACCACTCTTTTTAAGTTTGTGCAAATTGATATTTGTGTTCTTTTTTCTCCCAACGGTTTTCATAGACTTTTTAAATTTACCAGTGAAATTTTGTTGTTTCATCGAAGTTCATGTGGGAGATAATCATTCAGCATTTCTGAATATACAGCCATGTTCAGATGCTGTCCCCATACCGGTAAATGCAATAATGAACGTAAGTCTCAGCCTTACTTGGCACATATCAGTTCTAGCTTTCGGGGTTTTCAGCAGAACTGAGAGTTGCTGGAAATGGCCTCGCAGCCACTTATCTATGCCAACCCACTTCCCTTTTGGAGTTCAAAAAGAACTTACTTCCAAGGTAATATTTTACATGTTCTCTTTTGAAGAAAAGGTAGTCAAACTCTCTTTTTCTTAACTCATGATTTGAAGAAGATCATGTTACTGTTCCTTATTAATTTGTATCACTGCTACAAGATTTTAGGATTTGGGGTCTGCTCGAGCACTCTGTGGTTCTGAATTTATGGCTGATTTTTAACACTTCTTTATGCACTCAATCTGCATTGGACTACTGTGATAAGTTGGCTCAAAAACTGTAATCTTCAAAGAAATTAGAAAAGTCAAAGTGTGGCTTTGAAAGCATAGGAAAGAATTTGGGTAGATCTCAATCTACTTTGTTGAAAAATGTTGATTTCTGCTTGAGCTAGTAATACGTCAAGTAACCTACTATAATTGGAGACATGGTTACTCAATATGGTAGAGCTTTAAGGCATGTTTCCTGAAGCACTTGCAGTTTGGTAGGTTTATACGGGGATCATGTGAGATTAGGCCTTACCTGTTTGATAGGGGGATTCAGTCACTCTATCACCAGACAAGTAGTTTTTGATGTGTCATAGCATTTGTCTGTATTAATATGAAGTGCGGATACAGTTACAATTTCTGTTCCAGAATAAAATACAAGTTGCTCAGTTATGTCAGTATCGACCATTCTGCATGTTACTTATGGGATATATCATTGCCTTTACTTCTAAAGAGACTTCGCGCCAGTTTATGCACTGCGTTGTCTCAATCTTCTTTACTTGTTTTGTTTTGATGTTGCTTTATGTGTCTTCTAAGTACCTTTTATTACCTTCAGCTGGGGAAAAATTTCTTGGGAGTTTTGTGCCAAACACCAAGATTGCAGGTGGTAGAGCGAGAGCAGCTGTGAATGCTGATCTCAAACCAGTTGAAATTCCACATCAATGGTACAATCTGATCGCAGATTTACCAGTGAAGCCTCGTCCTCCTTTGAATCCTCAAACTTTTGAACCAATCAAACCTGAAGATTTGGCTCCCCTGTTTGCTGATGAATTGATAAAGCAAGAAGTTAGCAGTGACAGATTCATAGATATCCCTGATGAAGTTCTTGATATCTATAGGCTTTGGAGCCCAACACCTCTAATCAGGTATTCTTTGCTATTATGAAATATGATCTCTTTATATTTTTTTTTTGGAATTTTCTCATATTATTTAGTTGAATCCAGAGCCAAGAGGTTGGAGAAGCTTCTTGGCACACCTGCCAGAATTTACTACAAATACGAAGGTGTCAGCCCAGCCGAATCACATAAACCTAACTCTGCAGTTCCACAAGTTTACTAAAATGCACAGCAAGGCATCAAAAAAGTTGTGACTGAAACTGGTGCTGGCCAGTGGGGGAGTTCACTGGCCTTTGCATGCAGCTTATTTGGTGTGGACTGTGGGGTATGACATAGTATATTTTTTCTTTAATCCGACTCAATTTTCAAGTAGATTTGAACCAAATTGGTTTTATTAGCTGAATATTTTGGCTGAATTGGTAGCTGTTCTAGATTGTTTCACTTCCACATGTTGAATACCCAAAAATTGGACACCATATACTCTGTTAACCCTTATTGGTCAATTTGTTTACATCACGCATGCTAATTTCCTGTATATCGTTGGTTCATTAGGTTCCTAGTTGTGTTAAACCTGACTTCATTCTTATTTTCAATTCCTACGGCCTTGAGTTAATTACCTTTTATTCTAATATTTTATTGGTCTGGCAAGTCCATGCTACTTATTATCAAAAACCATACGGGAGATTAATGATGCAGACTTGGGGTGCACAGGTATACCCAGCTCCATCTAACGTTATTGAAGCAGGTCGTAAAATCCTTCAAATGGATCCATCAACCCCGGGAAGTTTAGGACTAGCTATTTCAGAAGCTGTAGAGGTTGCAGCTACAAACGCTGATACTAAATACTGCCTCGGAAGTGTTCTAAATCATGTCTTGCTACACCAGACTGTTATAGATGAAGAGTGTATAAAACAAATGGAGGCTGCAGGTGAAACCCCTGACGTTATCATAGGATGTGCTGGTGGTGGATCCAATTTTGCTGGGCTTAGTTTTCCCATTCATCCGCGAGAAACTTATTGGGAAAATCAACCCTGTCATAAGAGTAGTTGAGCCCACAGCATGTCCATCTCTAACGAAGGGTGTTTATGCATATGATTTTGGTGATACAGCTGGGATGACTCCATTGATGAAGATGCATACACTTGGACATGTGTTCATTCCTGATCCAAATCATGCTGGTAACATTTGTTAATATCAAGAAACTAAACTAGATTCTCTGCATATTTGTCTTCAGTGATGAACCTTAATTTGTTGGTTCAGGAGGACTGCGATATCACGGTATGGCACCATTGCTTTCACATATCTATGAATTGGGTTTCCTGAAAGCGATTTCAATCCCTCGGACGGAGTGCTTTCAAGGTGACTTTCTCTTTTTTTGTGCGTCAACGACTAACAATTGAGGGATACAGATTTAAGATCATGAGTTTTTTTTTTTAATCTGTTGCAGGCGCCATACAATTTGCTCGGAGTGAAGGAATAATACCAGCGCCACCATCAGGGAAGCTCTCCGATGTAAGGAGACTGGAGAAGCAAAGGTTATTCTCATGGTGATGTGCGGGCATGGTCATTTTGACTTGGCATCATATGACAAGTATTTGCAAGGAGCCATGGTGGATTTATCTTTTGAAGAAAAGAAGATACAGGAATCTCTTGCCAAAATTCCTCAAGTGGTCGCTTAAGTGAACCATGCATGAATGGAGGTGCTACGCAGGATGAAATTTGCAGCATTAAAATCAAAATTCTTATGAATAAATATGTAATCCTAATGACTGTTGCTGTAAAAGATTTTCTCGATAAGAGTCTTTGCCCTATGGCTTGGTGAAAGAGAAATTTGAAGTGGGAATAGAAGGTGCCCGAACTCGAGTTCAAACTCAAGTTTAAATTCAATTTGATTAAATTAATAATATCAAATTGATAATTTCTTAGATTCGAGCTTACACTAAATTGAGTTTAATTCGAAAATTATATTGTAACTCCTTAATTTAAAAACTGAGACCCCAGGTAAGTGCAATCGATAGGCTTATAAAATGTACAAGAGATTGAATCCTTTAATTATCAAATAATACACAAAAATTAGAAAAAAAAAAAAAAAAAGAAGCTAGAGCAGGAAGGTCCAGGCTAATACGGCACCGTATCGTTTCAGTCATCGTAGTTTTAATTTGTCCATTTTGGTCCCCTTTTTTTGTATATTCCCATTGCCTTTTGCCGGGTTTTACATTACCACGACGAGTTGAGCTTGCTTCTTCTTTCTCTCTCAACTCTAATAATTCTCTCGCGATTTTTCTCTGCTATCTCCTTTCAGGTAAGTGAAAACGATGCCGTTTCATCTTTTTTTTTTTGTCCTTTTAACTTCCATCTTCAATAGGGTTTCAGGGAAACATCTATATGATCATCTTTCTTCGTTATGTTTCTTGTAAATTGGTATTCACTCCAATCGATTGTCATCATATTGTTTCAATTTTTTAATTTTGTTTTCTGGGTTTGAAATCAATTTCACTTCTAGCTGTTTTTTTTTTTTAATTTTCTTTTACTTGCTTTTTTTATTAATATTATGGGCTTGTAATTTAAATTCCAGTTGAATCATCTTGACAAACATAATGTGACCCATTTTGGGCTAATGATAAATTTGAATTTGTAGTTTTATTTATTTATTTATTTTGGTTAGGATGTTTCTGCAGTTAGTAGACTAGAGATGTTTTGATTGAAAATTTAGTGTTATGATCAAATTTTGTGCTGTCAAATTCTCCTGTATGGACTACACTCACACTGATATTAACTCAGTTTTGATCTTCTTTCGCTGTATAGGAGTACTGATTGTTACGGTGTAAAGATTACACCAGCATTGTAACTTTTTCAGTTCCTAGCAATTAGTGTTTAAGTTGATGCTGTGCAAGCCAATTTGCACTGTCACATTATTGTGATTTTTTTATTATGATTGGTTATATTTCTTATTTCAGGTAATAACCACTCGCAATGGCAAGTAAAGGTCGAATGCCACCACCTCATCTAAGGCGGCCTCTTCCAGGCCCGGACATAATGCATCCTGACCCATTTGGTCCTGGAATACGTCCGATGCCAGGTGCCTTTCCTCATTTTGAGATGTTGCCACCTCCAGAAGTTATGGAACAGAAAGTTGCTGCACAACATGTAGAGATACAGAAGCTTGTAACAGAGAACCAGCGGCTTGCTGCTACTCATGGAACCTTGAGACAAGAACTTGCTGCAGCACAGCATGAGTTACAGATATTGCATGCTCAGATAGGAGCTATGAAGTCTGAGAGAGAGCAACAAATGAGAAGCCTTAGTGACAAGATTGCCAAGATGGAAGCTGATCTACAAGCTGCAGAGCCTGTTAAGTCAGAGTTGCAGCAGGCAAGGACAGATGCTCAGAATTTGGTTGTAGCAAGGGAGGAGCTTATTAATAAAGTTCATCAACTGACTCAAGATCTTCAGAGGGCTCATACAGATGTGCTGCAGATACCAGCCCTGATGTCAGAACATGATGGCCTCAGACAAGAATATCATCATTGCAGGTATACTTTGGACTCTTGTTTAGGGGTGTCCTAGATTTAGTTTCAGTAGAAATAAACTTGATATTTTTGAAAAAATGAAGATAAATATTAATTTTAGCTGCTTAGGTGTATAGATTTGACCCACTTTTCAATTTTCAGATTTCTATAACTGTTTCTCTGAGAATTGTACAACCGTGTGTGTTATTGAAGTTGTACACCCAGAAATAAAAATTATTTTTATTTGCATAAATGAGTATCTTTGTAGAAAAATTGGATCCAAGTCATTGCTTTTTTAACATCCCTGGTTCTGTAACAATTAGTAATGTATCCTTCTTTCATGCAGCTGTTTCAACAAATGCCTATTGTTGTATATTCCTCCTAATTTGCTTCTATGTATAGACATTTTTGACCTTCTATCATTTGATCATGCAGGGCTACTTATGAATATGAAAAGAAATTTTACAATGACCACCTTGAGTCACTTCAGGTGATGGAAAAGAACTATATTACCATGGCAAGGGAAGTTGAAAAGCTTCAGGCAGAGTTGACAAATGCCTCAAATGTTGATAGAAGAGCTGGTATTTTTATTCTTTCTATGCTTCCTCCCATTTGGATTACTTTTTTGTTTCTTGGTCATGTAATTTACTGATGGTTCATATTTGACAACATAGGCGGGCCTTATGGTAGTGCAACTGGAAACAATGAGAATGATACCTCTGTACATCCTGTGCGACAGAATGCTTATGAAGATGGTTATGGTGTTCCCCAGGTACGCTACTTTCCTGTTTTTTGGTTTACTTCATTGGTATCAAAAGGAATGGTGATCAAATTAGTTGACAATTTTATCCCTATGTGAATTAGATTTTTTATTGTCACTTTTAAATAGAGGAAACAACTGAAAATAATATAACACAAACCTGGAAATATCAATGGTCTGTGGCTTTGCATGAAGTTGCATAGTTAGAACATGAAGCTACACTGATTTTATAGACTGAGGTTGACAATTTTTGTTGCACAGAAGTATTTGAACTTGAAATATTAGGTGGCGGTGAACTATGACTAAAACATGAGGGCAAATTTAAAACCTGGTTGAACCTGCTGGATGGGAAGTCATATTATCATCATTTTTATTGTTGATTTTTTATGGAAGACTGATGTCACACTTCAAATTTTGTCTTATAGAGGCATGGCCCTCTCGCTCCTGCTAGTGCCAGTACTCCTGCTTATGCTGGAGCTCAATCTGGGCATCCTGCTGTGAGGGCTGGTTATGATGCACCTAGAGCATCTGGTTTTGAGCCATCAAAAGGACATAGTTATGATGCACTGAGAGGTCCTAACTACGATGCACAAAAGGGACCTAATTATGATGCACAGAGGGGGCTTGGGTATGACATTCATCGAGGTCCTGGTTATGATGTGCAGAGAGGGGCTGGCTATGACCCACAAAGAGTAGCTGCGTATGATCCACAGAGAGTTGCTGGTTATGATGCACAAAGAGGACAAGCTTATGATGTGCAAAGAGGACCTGGATACGATTCATCTAGGGGCAGCAGGTATGATGGACCGGCAAGAGGTGCCACTGCTCCGCATGGACAAGTAACTCCTCTAAGTAATGCACCTTACAGTTCTGCAACACCACCTGCCCGATCTGGAAGTGGGTATGAAGCACCACCTCGAGGTGGAAATCCTGGTCGAAGATGAGCATGGGACACCACACTCGTATTGTGCATTAACCTTCCTTGTGTAGTACTGCAATCACAAGCCGTGGCGTATTTCAGGTTCATCTCTGTTTCCCGTCCAGCTGAGTAATTGCCCCGTATGGAGAGCATTGTATTGAGGCGGATTGCTGCCCCTAAAGCCAATTTGTGATGTTTTATTATTGCTTTTCCTTTATAATTTAAGTCGATATTTACAGGCAGCTGAA